>NC_091284.1:142835914-143189702 GCF_032444005.1 Ranitomeya imitator
AGGCCGTCTTGAAACTAGTTTCATTGGGGCATCGAAGCCACACAGCGCAGGAGCTCTGGAATGCCATCAAGCAGGAGAGCGATGTGTGGTTACTGCCAGCGAATCTCCAGCCAGGCATGGTAGTGTGTGACAATGGCCGAAATCTGGTGGCAGCTTTGGCCCTTGGCAACCTCACTCACATCCCATGTCTGGCACATGTGCTCAATTTGGTTGTGCAGAGTTTTCTGAGGGACTATCCGGATCTTGATGCCCTGCTGCACAAGGTCCGCCTAGAGTGTGCTCACTTGTGGCGTTCCAGCTTGGCCAGATCCCGCATTGCTGCTCTGCAGCGCCGATTCCGCCTTCCGGAACACCGTATCATATGTGACCTACCTACCCGGTGGAATTCCACGTTACATATGTTGGAGCGGTTGTGTGAGCAGCAGCAAGCAGTTATGGAGTACCAGCTGCATCAGGCGCAAAGAAGTCGCAGTCAGCGCCGATCAGACTTCACAACCACAGAGTGGGCCACTATGAAGGACGTCTGCCAGGTTTTGCGTCCTTTTGATTATTCCACGCGGATGGCAAGTGCAGATGATGCACTAGTCAGCATGACTGTCCCCCTTATCTGCCTGCTTCAGCAAACTTTGCAAGGGTTAAGGGATGATGTTGTGGAAGAGGTGGAGGATGAGGAGTCACCTTTTCCATCAGCTTCTGGAGAGTCAGCGCCACGTGGTTCCTCACAAAGGGGTACGCAGGGGCCAATTTGTGAGGAGGATGAGGAGGAGTCAATGGAGGAGGAAGAGCTCCGTCCAGAGGAGGGAGCGACACAATTGTCCAGTGGTCAGTGTGTACAGCGAGGGTGGGGTGATGACGAGCGGGCAGAGATCATGTCTCAAGCAGGGGACAGCGTTTCTGGGCCAGTTGGCACTCTGCAGCACATGGTGGATTTCATGCTGCAGTGCCTGAGAAACGACCGCCGCATCGACCACATTCTCAACATGCCTGATTATTGGGTGTTCACCCTCCTCGATCCTCGCTACCGGGACAACGTCCAAAACCTCATCCCTGCGTTGACCCGGGAGCGTAAATTGCGGGAGTACCACGACACACTGGTGAATTCCATCATCTTCTCCTGTCCAACTGAGAGGAGTGCTGCTAGTGCTTTACAAAGCAGCTCAGTGCGTCGAGGCAGTGGGGGAGGCTCTGCCCAAAGAGGGAGCAGAAGCAGTGCCTCTGCCCAAGGCAAGCCCAGTATGGCACAACTCTGGCACACTTTTGTGTGCCCGCCCCAAATGTCTACACCATCACCGGCGGCTCCAGTCAGCAGGAGGCAACGGTTCCGTCAGATGGTGACAGACTACATGGCTTGCCCTCTTACTGTACTCCCAGATGGCTCTTCCCCGTTCAAGTTTTGGGTCTCTAAGCTGGATACATGGCCAGAGCTAAGCCAGTATGCATTGGAGGTGCTGGCTTGCCCTGCGGCTAGTGTCTTATCGGAACGTGTCTTTAGTGCCGCAGGTGGTGTACTAACAGACCGTCGCATGCGACTATCCTCCGATAACGTTGACCGGCTTACTTTCCTGAAAATGAACCAGGCCTGGATCTCGCAGGAATTTGCCTCTCCTCTGCCTGATTAAGTAATTGGGTGTCATCCAGGTCTCCTGCTGTGTTCATCTTTCTACCACCTGAACTGCTATTCCTGGGCTCCAACACCGCCAGTTGCGGCTCAGAAGTGCAGGCTGCACAGTAAAAACATACGACCCAGTGTTATTGGGTTTCAGTAACGTCAGCTGATCCCCAGCTGTGTAGCCGGCAATGTGTCCTGCGACCGCCACGCTGGCACAACAACCTAAATGTAAGGGAACCTGAACCCCCCCCCGTCGTTTGTTACTGAAAGAGCCATCTTGTGCAGCAGTAATGCTGCACAAGGAAAAGGTAGCTCTTTTTTTTTAGCTCCTTGCACACGCAGAACTTAACACTTATAAAATGTGTTCACTGATACCGTTATACTGTCCCGGAGCTGGGACTTTCCTTCGCAATGTGACGCAGCACAGCCGTCATTCCTACCCCCTTGGTGCCATGCGCTGCCTCCTCAGCGTTGTTTTAAGCTGTCACGGAGCCTGCGCTGTTCTGTTATCCCTTGGGCATGCCCTATTTGCGCTGCCTGTCTTCTGACATAATTTGGTGTCAGGCTGGCTGCGCCTGTGCGGCCGCGCTGCCCGAGATCCCGCCTCGCTGTGTCTTCTGATTGAGTCACACTGCGGGCCTGGGATCCATGGCCATGCGCAGTGCATATCTTCCCCTCGGGCTCTCGCTCATTTCCCTCCGCCTTCTTTAGACTGTGCGCCGTCAGCTGATCCCTAATAGCATGCCACGGCCGTGACACCGCACAGTCTGAAGAAGAGGGAAGGAGGGGAGTGAGAGTCGAGGATATGCACTGTGCATGTCCATGGTTCCAAGGCCCGCAGTGGGATTACGTTGGACGAGACTGCAAGGTGGGATCTGGAGCAGCGTGGACGCACAGGCAGTAACAGCCTGACACCAAATTATGTCAGAAGATAGGCAGCGCTAATTGGGCATGGCCAAGGGCTAACAGAACAGCGCAGGCTCCGTGACAGCTTAAAACAACGCTGAGGAGGCAGCGCACGGCACCAAGGGGATAGGAATGTCAGCTGTGCTGTGTCCCATTACGAAGGAAATTCGCACCTCCGGGACGGTTTAACGGTATAAGGGGACACATTTTTAGTGTTTACTTCGGTGTTTGCAAGGAGCATAATTAAAAGAACCACCTTTTCCTTTTGCATCGTTAGTGCTGCACAAGATGGCTCTTTCAGCTACAAACGTCTTGGGGGGGGGTTAAAGGTTCCCTTTCAACTTGCTCCAATCAGGCTTCGGCCTACACTCTGTTCCTCTGCTCCTCCTGCTGTCCCTGGGCTCTAACACCGCCAGTTGGTGCCTGGAAGTGCTGTGTGCACAGTCAACAGTCGCTCCTCTGTTATTGGGGTTCAGTAACGTCAGCTGATCCCCAGCTGTGTGTGCGGCAATACCTCCAATCTGCTCCTCCTGCTGTCCCTGGGCTCTAACACCGCCAGTTGGTGCCTGGAAGTGCTGTGTGCACAGTCAACAGTCGCTCCTCTGTTATTGGGGTTCAGTAACGTCAGCTGATCCCCAGCTGTGTGTGCGGCAATACCTCCAATCTGCTCCTCCTGCTGTCCCTGGGCTCTAACACCGCCAGTTGGTGCCTGGAAGTGCTGTGTGCACAGTCAACAGTCGCTCCTCTGTTATTGGGGTTCAGTAACGTCAGCTGATCCCCAGCTGTGTATCCGGCAACGTGTCATGCGACCTCCACGCTGGCACAACTAAAATGTAAGGGGACCTGTCCCCCCCCCCCTAGGCGTTTGTTACTGAAAAAGCCACCATGTGCAGCACTAATACTGCACAAGGGAAAGGTCGCTCTTGAAATTATGCTCCTTGCAAACGCTGAACTACACACTCATGTAATGTGTCCCCTCACACCGTCCAACCGTCCCGGAGGTGGGACTTTCCTTTGTAATGTGACGCAGCACAGCCGTCATTGCTACCCCCTTGGCACCGTGCGCTGCCTCCTTAGCGTTGTTTGATTCCGTCATGGACCCTGCGCTGTTATGTTATCCCTTGGCCATGCACAGTTTGCGCTGCCCGTCCTCTGACATCATTTGTTGTCGTCCTGGCTGCGCCTGTGCGTCCACGCTGCCCGAAATCACACCTCGCAGTGTCGTCTAATGTGATCCCACAGTGGGCCTGGTATCCATGGCCATGCGCAGTGCATATACTAGCCTCTCACTCCCCTTCTTCACGCTTCTTCAGACTAGGCGGCGTCAGCTGATCCCTAATAGCATGCCACGGCCGTGACGCCGCACAGTCTGAAGAAGCAGGAAGGAGGTGAGTGAGAGGCGATGATATGCACTGCGCATGCCCATGGATCCCTGGCCCGCAGTGGGACTACATTAGATGACACTGCAAGGTTGGATCTAGGGCAGCTTGGACGCACAGGCACTGCCAGCCTGACACCTACATGATGTCAGAAGACGGGCACCGCTAACTGTGCATGGCCAAGGGATAACATTACAGCGCGGGCTCCGTGACAGAACCAAACAACGTTGAGGAGGTGGCGCCCGGCACCAAGGGGGTTGGAATGACGGCTGTGCTGTGTCACATTACAAAGGAAAGTCCCACTTCCGGGATGGTTTGACGGTGTGAGGGGACACATTATATGAGTGTGTACTTCAGCGTTTGCAAGGAGCATAATTTTCGGAGCCACCATTTTCCATGTGCAGTATTACTGCTGTACAAGATGGCTCTTTCAGCAACAAATGCCTGGGGGGGGGGTTAAAGGTTCCCTTTCAACTTGCTCCACTGCAGGCTTCGGCCTACACTCTGCTCCTCTTTGATTCCCTGGGTTTCAACACTGTCAGTTGCCACCTGGAAGTGTTGTCTACACAGAAAAAACACTAGGTGATGTGTCAGTGGGGATCAGCACCGCCAGCTGTTCCCCTGCTGTGTAGTCGGCAACGTGTCCAGCACAAGCCACGCTGGCACAACAGAACAAAAGCTGCCACCAGTGCAGGCTTCGGCCTACACTCTGCTCCTCTCCTCCTCCTGCTGACCCTGGGCTCAAACACCGCTAGTTTTTGCCCGGAAGTGCTAGCTGCACAGAGAAAAACACCAGCCAATGTGTTAGTGGGGTTCAGCACCGCCAGCTGTTCCCCTGCTGTGTAGCCGGCAACGTGACCTGCAAACGCCACGCAGGCACATGAACTGAAATTAAAGGGAACCTGGCCCCACCCCCCCAGGTGTTTCTATGTATAACAGCCACCTAGTACAGCAGTACTGCTGCATTTGTACAAGGTGGCTGACTTTTTCTCCTTGCCCACGTGGAACTCAACACGTACAAAATGTGTCTCATTGAGACCATTCCACTGTCCCTGAGGTGTGACTTTCCTTTCTAATGATACGCAGCACCCCCCTTGGTAGCGTTTCCCGTCTTTTGTCATCATGGTTAGCTGGCTGCGCCTATGCATCCGCCCTGCTAGAAACAACGCCCCTCGTTGTCATATTTATTTTGTCAGCGAGGGTGTGGTTTATGGGCACGAGCAGTGCATATGTTCGCCTGTCTTAACTCATCTCCTTCCGCCTTCTTCAGACTGTGCGGCCTCCTGGCCGTGGTAGGCGATAAGGGATCAGCTGAGGCCGCCCAGTCTGAAGCAGGTGTAAGGACATGTGTGAGCGGCAAACCTATTTACTGCACAAGACCACGAATCCCAGCCACGCAGTGTGATTTTTTGAAAACACACTGTGGGTCTGGGATTCATGTCCATCGCTAACCGCAACGGCCGACATAAAATGAGGTCAGAAGACAGGAAGCGCTCACAGCGCATGGCCAAGGGATCACAATAGCGCAGACTCCTGTACAGCAAATAACAACGCTCAGGAATCTGCGCCCAGTACCTAGGTGCAAATTTTGACACCTGTGCTGCGTCTCCTTAAAAAGACAAGTCACGCCTCCACAACTGTTTGACAGTATAATGGGCTAAATAGTGTACGTGTTTTATTCAGCGTGTGCAAGGAGCAAACTAAATAGAGCAACCTTTTACTTGTGCAGCATTAATGCTGCACAAGGTGTGGCTCTTGTACCTTGCAACACCTGAGGGGGGTTAAAGGTAACCTTTGAAATTGGTTCAACTAGGCTTCGGCCTACACTCTGCTCCTCTCCTCCTCCTGCTGACCCTGGGCTCTAACACCGCCAGTTTTTGCCCGGACATGCGAGCTGCACAGAGAAAAACACCAGTCAATGTGTCAGTGGGGTTCAGCAACGCCAGCTGTTCCCCTGCTGTGTAGCCGACATCGTGTCCAGCATAAGCCACGCTGGCACAACCGACCAAAAGCTGCCACCAGTGCAGGCTTCGGCCTACACTCTGCTTCTCTCCTGCTGACCCTGGGCTCAAACACCACTAGTTTTTGCCCGGAACTGCTAGCTGCACAGAGAAAAACACCAGCCAATGTGTTAGTGGGGTTCAGCACCGCCAGCTGTTCCCCTGCTGTGTAGCCGACATCGTGTCCAGCACAAGCCACGCTGGCACAACCGACCAAAAGCTGCCACCAGTGCAGGCTTCGGCCTACACTCTGCTCCTCTCCTCCTCCTGCTGACCCTGGGCTCAAACACCGCCAGTTTCTGCCCGGACATGCTAGCTGCACAGAGAAAAACACCAGCCAATGTGTTAGTGGGGTTCAGCACCGCCAGCTGTTCCCCTGCTGTGTAGCCGACATCGTGTCCAGCACAAGCCACGCTGGCACAACTGACCAAAAGCTGCCACCAGTGCAGGCTTCGGCCTACACTCTGCTCCTCTCCTCCTCCTGCTGACCCTGGGCTCAAACACCTCCAGTTTCTGCCCGGAAGTGCTAGCTGCACAGAGAAAAACACCAGCCAATGTGTCAGTGGGGTTCAGCACCGCCAGCTGTTCCCCTGCTGTGTAGCCGGCAACGTGACCTGCAAACCCCACGCAGGCACATGAACTGAAATTAAAGGGAACCTGGCCCCACCCCCCAGGTGTTTCTATGTATAACAGCCACCTTGTACAGCAGTACTGCTGCATTTGTACAAGGTGGCTGACTTTTTCTCCTTGCCCACGTGGAACTCAACACGTACAAAATGTGTCTCATTAGAGACCATTCCACTGTCCCTGAGGTGTGACTTTCCTTTCTAATGACACGCAGCACCCCCATTGTTAGCGCTGCCCGTCTTCTGACATCATTGGTTGGCTGGCTGTGCCTGTGCGTCCGCCCTGCCCGACACAACGCCCCTCGTTGTCTCATATATTTTGACTGCGAGGGTGTGATTGATGGGCACGAGCAGTGCATATGTTCCCCTGTCTTCACTCCCCTCCTTCTGCCTTCTTCTGACTGTGCAATCAAACAAATAGGGCAGCACACTGCAGCGCCAAAACATGCAAACTTGAAAACACGAAATTTTTAAACTGCATTACTGCACTAGAAATATGAAAAATGAGAGCTTTTAGCGCATAAAAATGGCCAATTTTATGTGTACCTCGTAGCCACGTTACGGCATCTCTCTTATACGAGGTCCTACTCTAAACCTACCTCTCTGAGAATAAACGTCTCCATCTGAATGGGTACATGTGAAACCTCTCCTTGGACTCAAATTCTCTCTCACTGTGGAGGGGTATTGGACCTACTATAATTAAAACACCTGAAGCTAGGAGGCAGGGAGTGCACGATCAGAAGGCTAGAGAATACATTTCAAAAAACCTGATCTGCACATCCAAACATAGACACAGTGTGAACAGGTGCTGAACCCAGAGTCGCCAACTCGTATATAATCAAACAAATAGGGCAGCACACTGCAGCGCCAAAACATGCAAACTTGAAAACACGAAATTTTTAAACTGCATTACTGCACTAGAAATATGAAAAATGAGAGCTTTTAGCGCATAAAAATGGCCAATTTTATGTGTACCTCGTAGCCACGTTACGGCATCTCTCTTATACGAGGTCCTACTCTAAACCTACCTCTCTGAGAATAAACGTCTCCATCTGAATGGGTACATGTGAAACCTCTCCTTGGACTCAAATTCTCTCTCACTGTGGAGGGGTATTGGACCTACTATAATTAAAACACCTGAAGCTAGGAGGCAGGGAGTGCACGATCAGAAGGCTAGAGAATACATTTCAAAAAACCTGATCTGCACATCCAAACATAGACACAGTGTGAACAGGTGCTGAACCCAGAGTCGCCAACTCGTATATAATCAAACAAATAGGGCAGCACACTGCAGCGCCAAAACATGCAAACTTGAAAACACGAAATTTTTAAACTGCATTACTGCACTAGAAATATGAAAAATAAGAGCTTTTAGCGCATAAAAATGGCCAATTTTATGTGTACCTCGTAGCCACGTTACGGCATCTCTCTTATACGAGGTCCTACTCTAAACCTACCTCTCTGAGAATAAACATCTCCATCTGAATGGGTACATGTGAAACCTCTCCTTGGACTCAAATTCTCTCTCACTGTGGAGGGGTATTGGACCTACTATAATTAAAACACCTGAAGCTAGGAGGCAGGGAGTGCACGATCAGAAGGCTAGAGAATACATTTCAAAAAACCTGATCTGCACATCCAAACATAGACACAGTGTGAACAGGTGCTGAACCCAGAGTCGCCAACTCGTATATAATCAAACAAATAGGGCAGCACACTGCAGCGCCAAAACATGCAAACTTGAAAACACGAAATTTTTAAACTGCATTACTGCACTAGAAATATGAAAAATGAGAGCTTTTAGCGCATAAAAATGGCCAATTTTATGTGTACCTCGTAGCCACGTTACGGCATCTCTCTTATACGAGGTCCTACTCTAAACCTACCTCTCTGAGAATAAACGTCTCCATCTGAATGGGTACATGTGAAACCTCTCCTTGGACTCAAATTCTCTCTCACTGTGGAGGGGTATTGGACCTACTATAATTAAAACACCTGAAGCTAGGAGGCAGGGAGTGCACGATCAGAAGGCTAGAGAATACATTTCAAAAAACCTGATCTGCACATCCAAACATAGACACAGTGTGAACAGGTGCTGAACCCAGAGTCGCCAACTCGTATATAATCAAACAAATAGGGCAGCACACTGCAGCGCCAAAACATGCAAACTTGAAAACACGAAATTTTTAAACTGCATTACTGCACTACAAATATGAAAAATGAGAGCTTTTAGCGCATAAAAATGGCCAATTTTATGTGTACCTCGTAGCCACGTTACGGCATCTCTCTTATAAGAGGTCCTACTCTAAACCTACCTCTCTGAGAATAAACGTCTCCATCTGAATGGGTACATGTGAAACCTCTCCTTGGACTCAAATTCTCTCTCACTGTGGAGGGGTATTGGACCTACTATAATTAAAACACCTGAAGCTAGGAGGCAGGGAGTGCACGATCAGAAGGCTAGAGAATACATTTCAAAAAACCTGATCTGCACATCCAAACATAGACACAGTGTGAACAGGTGCTGAACCCAGAGTCGCCAACTCGTATATAATCAAACAAATAGGGCAGCACACTGCAGCGCCAAAACATGCAAACTTGAAAACACGAAATTTTTAAACTGCATTACTGCACTAGAAATATGAAAAATGAGAGCTTTTAGCGCATAAAAATGGCCAATTTTATGTGTACCTCGTAGCCACGTTACGGCATCTCTCTTATACGAGGTCCTACTCTAAACCTACCTCTCTGAGAATAAACGTCTCCATCTGAATGGGTACATGTGAAACCTCTCCTTGGACTCAAATTCTCTCTCACTGTGGAGGGGTATTGGACCTACTATAATTAAAACACCTGAAGCTAGAAGGCAGGGAGTGCACGATCAGAAGGCTAGAGAATACATTTCAAAAAACCTGATCTGCACATCCAAACATAGACACAGTGTGAACAGGTGCTGAACCCAGAGTCGCCAACTCGTATATAATCAAACAAATAGGGCAGCACACTGCAGCGCCAAAACATGCAAACTTGAAAACACGAAATTTTTAAACTGCATTACTGCACTAGAAATATGAAAAATGAGAGCTTTTAGCGCATAAAAATGGCCAATTTTATGTGTACCTCGTAGCCACGTTACGGCATCTCTCTTATACGAGGTCCTACTCTAAACCTACCTCTCTGAGAATAAACGTCTCCATCTGAATGGGTACATGTGAAACCTCTCCTTGGACTCAAATTCTCTCTCACTGTGGAGGGGTATTGGACCTACTATAATTAAAACACCTGAAGCTAGGAGGCAGGGAGTGCACGATCAGAAGGCTAGAGAATACATTTCAAAAAACCTGATCTGCACATCCAAACATAGACACAGTGTGAACAGGTGCTGAACCCAGAGTCGCCAACTCGTATATAATCAAACAAATAGGGCAGCACACTGCAGCGCCAAAACATGCAAACTTGAAAACACGAAATTTTTAAACTGCATTACTGCACTAGAAATATGAAAAATGAGAGCTTTTAGCGCATAAAAATGGCCAATTTTATGTGTACCTCGTAGCCACGTTACGGCATCTCTCTTATACGAGGTCCTACTCTAAACCTACCTCTCTGAGAATAAACGTCTCCATCTGAATGGGTACATGTGAAACCTCTCCTTGGACTCAAATTCTCTCTCACTGTGGAGGGGTATTGGACCTACTATAATTAAAACACCTGAAGCTAGGAGGCAGGGAGTGCACGATCAGAAGGCTAGAGAATACATTTCAAAAAACCTGATCTGCACATCCAAACATAGACACAGTGTGAACAGGTGCTGAACCCAGAGTCGCCAACTCGTATATAATCAAACAAATAGGGCAGCACACTGCAGCGCCAAAACATGCAAACTTGAAAACACGAAATTTTTAAACTGCATTACTGCACTAGAAATATGAAAAATGAGAGCTTTTAGCGCATAAAAATGGCCAATTTTATGTGTACCTCGTAGCCACGTTACGGCATCTCTCTTATACGAGGTCCTACTCCAAACCTACCTCTCTGAGAATAAACGTCTCCATCTGAATGGGTACATGTGAAACCTCTCCTTGGACTCAAATTCTCTCTCACTGTGGAGGGGTATTGGACCTACTATAATTAAAACACCTGAAGCTAGGAGGCAGGGAGTGCACGATCAGAAGGCTAGAGAATACATTTCAAAAAACCTGATCTGCACATCCAAACATGGACACAGTGTGAACAGGTGCTGAACCCAGAGTCGCCAACTCGTATATAATCAAACAAATAGGGCAGCACACTGCAGCGCCAAAACATGCAAACTTGAAAACACGAAATTTTTAAACTGCATTACTGCACTAGAAATATGAAAAATGAGAGCTTTTAGCGCATAAAAATGGCCAATTTTATGTGTACCTCGTAGCCACGTTACGGCATCTCTCTTATACGAGGTCCTACTCTAAACCTACCTCTCTGAGAATAAACGTCTCCATCTGAATGGGTACATGTGAAACCTCTCCTTGGACTCAAATTCTCTCTCACTGTGGAGGGGTATTGGACCTACTATAATTAAAACACCTGAAGCTAGGAGGCAGGGAGTGCACGATCAGAAGGCTAGAGAATACATTTCAAAAAACCTGATCTGCACATCCAAACATAGACACAGTGTGAACAGGTGCTGAACCCAGAGTCGCCAACTCGTATATAATCAAACAAATAGGGCAGCACACTGCAGCGCCAAAACATGCAAACTTGAAAACACGAAATTTTTAAACTGCATTACTGCACTAGAAATATGAAAAATGAGAGCTTTTAGCGCATAAAAATGGCCAATTTTATGTGTACCTCGTAGCCACGTTACGGCATCTCTCTTATACGAGGTCCTACTCTAAACCTACCTCTCTGAGAATAAACGTCTCCATCTGAATGGGTACATGTGAAACCTCTCCTTGGACTCAAATTCTCTCTCACTGTGGAGGGGTATTGGACCTACTATAATTAAAACACCTGAAGCTAGGAGGCAGGGAGTGCACGATCAGAAGGCTAGAGAATACATTTCAAAAAACCTGATCTGCACATCCAAACATAGACACAGTGTGAACAGGTGCTGAACCCAGAGTCGCCAACTCGTATATAATCAAACAAATAGGGCAGCACACTGCAGCGCCAAAACATGCAAACTTGAAAACACGAAATTTTTAAACTGCATTACTGCACTAGAAATATGAAAAATGAGAGCTTTTAGCGCATAAAAATGGCCAATTTTATGTGTACCTCGTAGCCACGTTACGGCATCTCTCTTATACGAGGTCCTACTCTAAACCTACCTCTCTGAGAATAAACGTCTCCATCTGAATGGGTACATGTGAAACCTCTCCTTGGACTCAAATTCTCTCTCACTGTGGAGGGGTATTGGACCTACTATAATTAAAACACCTGAAGCTAGAAGGCAGGGAGTGCACGATCAGAAGGCTAGAGAATACATTTCAAAAAACCTGATCTGCACATCCAAACATAGACACAGTGTGAACAGGTGCTGAACCCAGAGTCGCCAACTCGTATATAATCAAACAAATAGGGCAGCACACTGCAGCGCCAAAACATGCAAACTTGAAAACACGAAATTTTTAAACTGCATTACTGCACTAGAAATATGAAAAATGAGAGCTTTTAGCGCATAAAAATGGCCAATTTTATGTGTACCTCGTAGCCACGTTACGGCATCTCTCTTATACGAGGTCCTACTCTAAACCTACCTCTCTGAGAATAAACGTCTCCATCTGAATGGGTACATGTGAAACCTCTCCTTGGACTCAAATTCTCTCTCACTGTGGAGGGGTATTGGACCTACTATAATTAAAACACCTGAAGCTAGGAGGCAGGGAGTGCACGATCAGAAGGCTAGAGAATACATTTCAAAAAACCTGATCTGCACATCCAAACATAGACACAGTGTGAACAGGTGCTGAACCCAGAGTCGCCAACTCGTATATAATCAAACAAATAGGGCAGCACACTGCAGTGCCAAAACATGCAAACTTGAAAACACGAAATTTTTAAACTGCATTACTGCACTAGAAATATGAAAAATGAGAGCTTTTAGCGCATAAAAATGGCCAATTTTATGTGTACCTCGTAGCCACGTTACGGCATCTCTCTTATACGAGGTCCTACTCTAAACCTACCTCTCTGAGAATAAACGTCTCCATCTGAATGGGTACATGTGAAACCTCTCCTTGGACTCAAATTCTCTCTCACTGTGGAGGGGTATTGGACCTACTATAATTAAAACACCTGAAGCTAGGAGGCAGGGAGTGCACGATCAGAAGGCTAGAGAATACATTTCAAAAAACCTGATCTGCACATCCAAACATAGACACAGTGTGAACAGGTGCTGAACCCAGAGTCGCCAACTCGTATATAATCAAACAAATAGGGCAGCACACTGCAGCGCCAAAACATGCAAACTTGAAAACACGAAATTTTTAAACTGCATTACTGCACTAGAAATATGAAAAATGAGAGCTTTTAGCGCATAAAAATGGCCAAATTTATGTGTACCTCGTAGCCACGTTACGGCATCTCTCTTATACGAGGTCCTACTCCAAACCTACCTCTCTGAGAATAAACGTCTCCATCTGAATGGGTACATGTGAAACCTCTCCTTGGACTCAAATTCTCTCTCACTGTGGAGGGGTATTGGACCTACTATAATTAAAACACCTGAAGCTAGGAGGCAGGGAGTGCACGATCAGAAGGCTAGAGAATACATTTCAAAAAACCTGATCTGCACATCCAAACATGGACACAGTGTGAACAGGTGCTGAACCCAGAGTCGCCAACTCGTATATAATCAAACAAATAGGGCAGCACACTGCAGCGCCAAAACATGCAAACTTGAAAACACGAAATTTTTAAACTGCATTACTGCACTAGAAATATGAAAAATGAGAGCTTTTAGCGCATAAAAATGGCCAATTTTATGTGTACCTCGTAGCCACGTTACGGCATCTCTCTTATACGAGGTCCTACTCTAAACCTACCTCTCTGAGAATAAACGTCTCCATCTGAATGGGTACATGTGAAACCTCTCCTTGGACTCAAATTCTCTCTCACTGTGGAGGGGTATTGGACCTACTATAATTAAAACACCTGAAGCTAGGAGGCAGGGAGTGCACGATCAGAAGGCTAGAGAATACATTTCAAAAAACCTGATCTGCACATCCAAACATAGACACAGTGTGAACAGGTGCTGAACCCAGAGTCGCCAACTCGTATATAATCAAACAAATAGGGCAGCACACTGCAGCGCCAAAACATGCAAACTTGAAAACACGAAATTTTTAAACTGCATTACTGCACTAGAAATATGAAAAATGAGAGCTTTTAGCGCATAAAAATGGCCAATTTTATGTGTACCTCGTAGCCACGTTACGGCATCTCTCTTATACGAGGTCCTACTCTAAACCTACCTCTCTGAGAATAAACGTCTCCATCTGAATGGGTACATGTGAAACCTCTCCTTGGACTCAAATTCTCTCTCACTGTGGAGGGGTATTGGACCTACTATAATTAAAACACCTGAAGCTAGGAGGCAGGGAGTGCACGATCAGAAGGCTAGAGAATACATTTCAAAAAACCTGATCTGCACATCCAAACATAGACACAGTGTGAACAGGTGCTGAACCCAGAGTCGCCAACTCGTATATAATCAAACAAATAGGGCAGCACACTGCAGCGCCAAAACATGCAAACTTGAAAACACGAAATTTTTAAACTGCATTACTGCACTAGAAATATAAAAAATGAGAGCTTTTAGCGCATAAAAATGGCCAATTTTATGTGTACCTCGTAGCCACGTTACGGCATCTCTCTTATACGAGGTCCTACTCCAAACCTACCTCTCTGAGAATAAACGTCTCCATCTGAATGGGTACATGTGAAACCTCTCCTTGGACTCAAATTCTCTCTCACTGTGGAGGGGTATTGGACCTACTATAATTAAAACACCTGAAGCTAGGAGGCAGGGAGTGCACGATCAGAAGGCTAGAGAATACATTTCAAAAAACCTGATCTGCACATCCAAACATAGACACAGTGTGAACAGGTGCTGAACCCAGAGTCGCCAACTCGTATATAATCAAACAAATAGGGCAGCACACTGCAGCGCCAAAACATGCAAACTTGAAAACACGAAATTTTTAAACTGCATTACTGCACTAGAAATATGAAAAATGAGAGCTTTTAGCGCATAAAAATGGCCAATTTTATGTGTACCTCGTAGCCACGTTACGGCATCTCTCTTATACGAGGTCCTACTCTAAACCTACCTCTCTGAGAATAAACGTCTCCATCTGAATGGGTACATGTGAAACCTCTCCTTGGACTCAAATTCTCTCTCACTGTGGAGGGGTATTGGACCTACTATAATTAAAACACCTGAAGCTAGGAGGCAGGGAGTGCACGATCAGAAGGCTAGAGAATACATTTCAAAAAACCTGATCTGCACATCCAAACATAGACACAGTGTGAACAGGTGCTGAACCCAGAGTCGCCAACTCGTATATAATCAAACAAATAGGGCAGCACACTGCAGCGCCAAAACATGCAAACTTGAAAACACGAAATTTTTAAACTGCATTACTGCACTAGAAATATGAAAAATGAGAGCTTTTAGCGCATAAAAATGGCCAATTTTATGTGTACCTCGTAGCCACGTTACGGCATCTCTCTTATACGAGGTCCTACTCTAAACCTACCTCTCTGAGAATAAACGTCTCCATCTGAATGGGTACATGTGAAACCTCTCCTTGGACTTTCGTGTTTTCAAGTTTGCATGTTTTGGCGCTGCAGTGTGCTGCCCTATTTGTTTGATTATATACGAGTTGGCGACTCTGGGTTCAGCACCTGTTCACACTGTGTCTATGTTTGGATGTCCAGATCAGGTTTTTTGAAATGTATTCTCTAGCCTTCTGATCGTGCACTCCCTGCCTCCTAGCTTCAGGTGTTTTAATTATAGTAGGTCCAATACCCCTCCACAGTGAGAGAGAATTTGAGTCCAAGGAGAGGTTTCACATGTACCCATTCAGATGGAGACGTTTATTCTCAGAGAGGTAGGTTTAGAGTAGGACCTCGTATAAGAGAGATGCCGTAACGTGGCTACGAGGTACACATAAAATTGGCCATTTTTATGCGCTAAAAGCTCTCATTTTTCATATTTCTAGTGCAGTAATGCAGTTTAAAAATTTCGTGTTTTCAAGTTTGCATGTTTTGGCGCTGCAGTGTGCTGCCCTATTTGTTTGATTATATACGAGTTGGCGACTCTGGGTTCAGCACCTGTTCACACTGTGTCTATGTTTGGATGTGCAGATCAGGTTTTTTGAAATGTATTCTCTAGCCTTCTGATCGTGCACTCCCTGCCTCCTAGCTTCAGGTGTTTTAATTATAGTAGGTCCAATACCCCTCCACAGTGAGAGAGAATTTGAGTCCAAGGAGAGGTTTCACATGTACCCATTCAGATGGAGACGTTTATTCTCAGAGAGGTAGGTTTAGAGTAGGACCTCGTATAAGAGAGATGCCGTAACGTGGCTACGAGGTACACATAAAATTGGCCATTTTTATGCGCTAAAAGCTCTCATTTTTCATATTTCTAGTGCAG
The DNA here is from genome assembly GCF_032444005.1 of Ranitomeya imitator. Classification (NCBI taxonomy): domain Eukaryota; kingdom Metazoa; phylum Chordata; class Amphibia; order Anura; family Dendrobatidae; genus Ranitomeya; species Ranitomeya imitator. The sequence continues at coordinate 142,852,084 of NC_091284.1, forward strand.
TAATGCAGTTTAAAAATTTCGTGTTTTCAAGTTTGCATGTTTTGGCGCTGCAGTGTGCTGCCCTATTTGTTTGATTATATACGAGTTGGCGACTCTGGGTTCAGCACCTGTTCACACTGTGTCTATGTTTGGATGTGCAGATCAGGTTTTTTGAAATGTATTCTCTAGCCTTCTGATCGTGCACTCCCTGCCTCCTAGCTTCAGGTGTTTTAATTATAGTAGGTCCAATACCCCTCCACAGTGAGAGAGAATTTGAGTCCAAGGAGAGGTTTCACATGTACCCATTCAGATGGAGACGTTTATTCTCAGAGAGGTAGGTTTAGAGTAGGACCTCGTATAAGAGAGATGCCGTAACGTGGCTACGAGGTACACATAAAATTGGCCATTTTTATGCGCTAAAAGCTCTCATTTTTCATATTTCTAGTGCAGTAATGCAGTTTAAAAATTTCGTGTTTTCAAGTTTGCATGTTTTGGCGCTGCAGTGTGCTGCCCTATTTGTTTGATTATATACGAGTTGGCGACTCTGGGTTCAGCACCTGTTCACACTGTGTCTATGTTTGGATGTGCAGATCAGGTTTTTTGAAATGTATTCTCTAGCCTTCTGATCGTGCACTCCCTGCCTCCTAGCTTCAGGTGTTTTAATTATAGTAGGTCCAATACCCCTCCACAGTGAGAGAGAATTTGAGTCCAAGGAGAGGTTTCACATGTACCCATTCAGATGGAGACGTTTATTCTCAGAGAGGTAGGTTTAGAGTAGGACCTCGTATAAGAGAGATGCCGTAACGTGGCTACGAGGTACACATAAAATTGGCCATTTTTATGCGCTAAAAGCTCTCATTTTTCATATTTCTAGTGCAGTAATGCAGTTTAAAAATTTCGTGTTTTCAAGTTTGCATGTTTTGGCGCTGCAGTGTGCTGCCCTATTTGTTTGATTATATACGAGTTGGCGACTCTGGGTTCAGCACCTGTTCACACTGTGTCTATGTTTGGATGTGCAGATCAGGTTTTTTGAAATGTATTCTCTAGCCTTCTGATCGTGCACTCCCTGCCTCCTAGCTTCAGGTGTTTTAATTATAGTAGGTCCAATACCCCTCCACAGTGAGAGAGAATTTGAGTCCAAGGAGAGGTTTCACATGTACCCATTCAGATGGAGACGTTTATTCTCAGAGAGGTAGGTTTAGAGTAGGACCTCGTATAAGAGAGATGCCGTAACGTGGCTACGAGGTACACATAAAATTGGCCATTTTTATGCGCTAAAAGCTCTCATTTTTCATATTTCTAGTGCAGTAATGCAGTTTAAAAATTTCGTGTTTTCAAGTTTGCATGTTTTGGCGCTGCAGTGTGCTGCCCTATTTGTTTGATTATATACGAGTTGGCGACTCTGGGTTCAGCACCTGTTCACACTGTGTCTATGTTTGGATGTGCAGATCAGGTTTTTTGAAATGTATTCTCTAGCCTTCTGATCGTGCACTCCCTGCCTCCTAGCTTCAGGTGTTTTAATTATAGTAGGTCCAATACCCCTCCACAGTGAGAGAGAATTTGAGTCCAAGGAGAGGTTTCACATGTACCCATTCAGATGGAGACGTTTATTCTCAGAGAGGTAGGTTTAGAGTAGGACCTCGTATAAGAGAGATGCCGTAACGTGGCTACGAGGTACACATAAAATTGGCCATTTTTATGCGCTAAAAGCTCTCATTTTTCATATTTCTAGTGCAGTAATGCAGTTTAAAAATTTCGTGTTTTCAAGTTTGCATGTTTTGGCGCTGCAGTGTGCTGCCCTATTTGTTTGATTATATACGAGTTGGCGACTCTGGGTTCAGCACCTGTTCACACTGTGTCTATGTTTGGATGTGCAGATCAGGTTTTTTGAAATGTATTCTCTAGCCTTCTGATCGTGCACTCCCTGCCTCCTAGCTTCAGGTGTTTTAATTATAGTAGGTCCAATACCCCTCCACAGTGAGAGAGAATTTGAGTCCAAGGAGAGGTTTCACATGTACCCATTCAGATGGAGACGTTTATTCTCAGAGAGGTAGGTTTAGAGTAGGACCTCGTATAAGAGAGATGCCGTAACGTGGCTACGAGGTACACATAAAATTGGCCATTTTTATGCGCTAAAAGCTCTCATTTTTCATATTTCTAGTGCAGTAATGCAGTTTAAAAATTTCGTGTTTTCAAGTTTGCATGTTTTGGCGCTGCAGTGTGCTGCCCTATTTGTTTGATTATATACGAGTTGGCGACTCTGGGTTCAGCACCTGTTCACACTGTGTCTATGTTTGGATGTGCAGATCAGGTTTTTTGAAATGTATTCTCTAGCCTTCTGATCGTGCACTCCCTGCCTCCTAGCTTCAGGTGTTTTAATTATAGTAGGTCCAATACCCCTCCACAGTGAGAGAGAATTTGAGTCCAAGGAGAGGTTTCACATGTACCCATTCAGATGGAGACGTTTATTCTCAGAGAGGTAGGTTTAGAGTAGGACCTCGTATAAGAGAGATGCCGTAACGTGGCTACGAGGTACACATAAAATTGGCCATTTTTATGCGCTAAAAGCTCTCATTTTTCATATTTCTAGTGCAGTAATGCAGTTTAAAAATTTCGTGTTTTCAAGTTTGCATGTTTTGGCGCTGCAGTGTGCTGCCCTATTTGTTTGATTATATACGAGTTGGCGACTCTGGGTTCAGCACCTGTTCACACTGTGTCTATGTTTGGATGTGCAGATCAGGTTTTTTGAAATGTATTCTCTAGCCTTCTGATCGTGCACTCCCTGCCTCCTAGCTTCAGGTGTTTTAATTATAGTAGGTCCAATACCCCTCCACAGTGAGAGAGAATTTGAGTCCAAGGAGAGGTTTCACATGTACCCATTCAGATGGAGACGTTTATTCTCAGAGAGGTAGGTTTAGAGTAGGACCTCGTATAAGAGAGATGCCGTAACGTGGCTACGAGGTACACATAAAATTGGCCATTTTTATGCGCTAAAAGCTCTCATTTTTCATATTTCTAGTGCAGTAATGCAGTTTAAAAATTTCGTGTTTTCAAGTTTGCATGTTTTGGCGCTGCAGTGTGCTGCCCTATTTGTTTGATTATATACGAGTTGGCGACTCTGGGTTCAGCACCTGTTCACACTGTGTCTATGTTTGGATGTGCAGATCAGGTTTTTTGAAATGTATTCTCTAGCCTTCTGATCGTGCACTCCCTGCCTCCTAGCTTCAGGTGTTTTAATTATAGTAGGTCCAATACCCCTCCACAGTGAGAGAGAATTTGAGTCCAAGGAGAGGTTTCACATGTACCCATTCAGATGGAGACGTTTATTCTCAGAGAGGTAGGTTTAGAGTAGGACCTCGTATAAGAGAGATGCCGTAACGTGGCTACGAGGTACACATAAAATTGGCCATTTTTATGCGCTAAAAGCTCTCATTTTTCATATTTCTAGTGCAGTAATGCAGTTTAAAAATTTCGTGTTTTCAAGTTTGCATGTTTTGGCGCTGCAGTGTGCTGCCCTATTTGTTTGATTATATACGAGTTGGCGACTCTGGGTTCAGCACCTGTTCACACTGTGTCTATGTTTGGATGTGCAGATCAGGTTTTTTGAAATGTATTCTCTAGCCTTCTGATCGTGCACTCCCTGCCTCCTAGCTTCAGGTGTTTTAATTATAGTAGGTCCAATACCCCTCCACAGTGAGAGAGAATTTGAGTCCAAGGAGAGGTTTCACATGTACCCATTCAGATGGAGACGTTTATTCTCAGAGAGGTAGGTTTAGAGTAGGACCTCGTATAAGAGAGATGCCGTAACGTGGCTACGAGGTACACATAAAATTGGCCATTTTTATGCGCTAAAAGCTCTCATTTTTCATATTTCTAGTGCAGTAATGCAGTTTAAAAATTTCGTGTTTTCAAGTTTGCATGTTTTGGCGCTGCAGTGTGCTGCCCTATTTGTTTGATTATATACGAGTTGGCGACTCTGGGTTCAGCACCTGTTCACACTGTGTCTATGTTTGGATGTGCAGATCAGGTTTTTTGAAATGTATTCTCTAGCCTTCTGATCGTGCACTCCCTGCCTCCTAGCTTCAGGTGTTTTAATTATAGTAGGTCCAATACCCCTCCACAGTGAGAGAGAATTTGAGTCCAAGGAGAGGTTTCACATGTACCCATTCAGATGGAGACGTTTATTCTCAGAGAGGTAGGTTTAGAGTAGGACCTCGTATAAGAGAGATGCCGTAACGTGGCTACGAGGTACACATAAAATTGGCCATTTTTATGCGCTAAAAGCTCTCATTTTTCATATTTCTAGTGCAGTAATGCAGTTTAAAAATTTCGTGTTTTCAAGTTTGCATGTTTTGGCGCTGCAGTGTGCTGCCCTATTTGTTTGATTATATACGAGTTGGCGACTCTGGGTTCAGCACCTGTTCACACTGTGTCTATGTTTGGATGTGCAGATCAGGTTTTTTGAAATGTATTCTCTAGCCTTCTGATCGTGCACTCCCTGCCTCCTAGCTTCAGGTGTTTTAATTATAGTAGGTCCAATACCCCTCCACAGTGAGAGAGAATTTGAGTCCAAGGAGAGGTTTCACATGTACCCATTCAGATGGAGACGTTTATTCTCAGAGAGGTAGGTTTAGAGTAGGACCTCGTATAAGAGAGATGCCGTAACGTGGCTACGAGGTACACATAAAATTGGCCATTTTTATGCGCTAAAAGCTCTCATTTTTCATATTTCTAGTGCAGTAATGCAGTTTAAAAATTTCGTGTTTTCAAGTTTGCATGTTTTGGCGCTGCAGTGTGCTGCCCTATTTGTTTGATTATATACGAGTTGGCGACTCTGGGTTCAGCACCTGTTCACACTGTGTCTATGTTTGGATGTGCAGATCAGGTTTTTTGAAATGTATTCTCTAGCCTTCTGATCGTGCACTCCCTGCCTCCTAGCTTCAGGTGTTTTAATTATAGTAGGTCCAATACCCCTCCACAGTGAGAGAGAATTTGAGTCCAAGGAGAGGTTTCACATGTACCCATTCAGATGGAGACGTTTATTCTCAGAGAGGTAGGTTTAGAGTAGGACCTCGTATAAGAGAGATGCCGTAACGTGGCTACGAGGTACACATAAAATTGGCCATTTTTATGCGCTAAAAGCTCTCATTTTTCATATTTCTAGTGCAGTAATGCAGTTTAAAAATTTCGTGTTTTCAAGTTTGCATGTTTTGGCGCTGCAGTGTGCTGCCCTATTTGTTTGATTATATACGAGTTGGCGACTCTGGGTTCAGCACCTGTTCACACTGTGTCTATGTTTGGATGTGCAGATCAGGTTTTTTGAAATGTATTCTCTAGCCTTCTGATCGTGCACTCCCTGCCTCCTAGCTTCAGGTGTTTTAATTATAGTAGGTCCAATACCCCTCCACAGTGAGAGAGAATTTGAGTCCAAGGAGAGGTTTCACATGTACCCATTCAGATGGAGACGTTTATTCTCAGAGAGGTAGGTTTAGAGTAGGACCTCGTATAAGAGAGATGCCGTAACGTGGCTACGAGGTACACATAAAATTGGCCATTTTTATGCGCTAAAAGCTCTCATTTTTCATATTTCTAGTGCAGTAATGCAGTTTAAAAATTTCGTGTTTTCAAGTTTGCATGTTTTGGCGCTGCAGTGTGCTGCCCTATTTGTTTGATTATATACGAGTTGGCGACTCTGGGTTCAGCACCTGTTCACACTGTGTCTATGTTTGGATGTGCAGATCAGGTTTTTTGAAATGTATTCTCTAGCCTTCTGATCGTGCACTCCCTGCCTCCTAGCTTCAGGTGTTTTAATTATAGTAGGTCCAATACCCCTCCACAGTGAGAGAGAATTTGAGTCCAAGGAGAGGTTTCACATGTACCCATTCAGATGGAGACGTTTATTCTCAGAGAGGTAGGTTTAGAGTAGGACCTCGTATAAGAGAGATGCCGTAACGTGGCTACGAGGTACACATAAAATTGGCCATTTTTATGCGCTAAAAGCTCTCATTTTTCATATTTCTAGTGCAGTAATGCAGTTTAAAAATTTCGTGTTTTCAAGTTTGCATGTTTTGGCGCTGCAGTGTGCTGCCCTATTTGTTTGATTATATACGAGTTGGCGACTCTGGGTTCAGCACCTGTTCACACTGTGTCTATGTTTGGATGTGCAGATCAGGTTTTTTGAAATGTATTCTCTAGCCTTCTGATCGTGCACTCCCTGCCTCCTAGCTTCAGGTGTTTTAATTATAGTAGGTCCAATACCCCTCCACAGTGAGAGAGAATTTGAGTCCAAGGAGAGGTTTCACATGTACCCATTCAGATGGAGACGTTTATTCTCAGAGAGGTAGGTTTAGAGTAGGACCTCGTATAAGAGAGATGCCGTAACGTGGCTACGAGGTACACATAAAATTGGCCATTTTTATGCGCTAAAAGCTCTCATTTTTCATATTTCTAGTGCAGTAATGCAGTTTAAAAATTTCGTGTTTTCAAGTTTGCATGTTTTGGCGCTGCAGTGTGCTGCCCTATTTGTTTGATTATATACGAGTTGGCGACTCTGGGTTCAGCACCTGTTCACACTGTGTCTATGTTTGGATGTGCAGATCAGGTTTTTTGAAATGTATTCTCTAGCCTTCTGATCGTGCACTCCCTGCCTCCTAGCTTCAGGTGTTTTAATTATAGTAGGTCCAATACCCCTCCACAGTGAGAGAGAATTTGAGTCCAAGGAGAGGTTTCACATGTACCCATTCAGATGGAGACGTTTATTCTCAGAGAGGTAGGTTTAGAGTAGGACCTCGTATAAGAGAGATGCCGTAACGTGGCTACGAGGTACACATAAAATTGGCCATTTTTATGCGCTAAAAGCTCTCATTTTTCATATTTCTAGTGCAGTAATGCAGTTTAAAAATTTCGTGTTTTCAAGTTTGCATGTTTTGGCGCTGCAGTGTGCTGCCCTATTTGTTTGATTATATACGAGTTGGCGACTCTGGGTTCAGCACCTGTTCACACTGTGTCTATGTTTGGATGTGCAGATCAGGTTTTTTGAAATGTATTCTTCTGACTGTGCGGCCTCATGGCCGCGGCATGCGATAAGGGATCAGCTGAGGCCACCCAGTCTGAAGCAGGTGTAAGGACATGTGTGAGCGGCGGACATATTTACTGCACAAGGCCACGAATCCCAGCACCGCAGTGTGACTTTAGGAAAAGGCACTGTGGGTCTGGGATTTATGGCCATCGTTAACCGCACCGGCCAACATGAAATGAGGTCATGAGACGGCCTGCACTAACAGGGTATTGCCAAGGGATAACACAAGAGCGCAGTTTCCTGTACTGCAAATAACAACGGTAAGGAATCTGCGCCCAGCACCTAGGTGTAAATTTGTACACCTGTGCTGCGTCTCCTTAAAAAGACAAGTCACGCCTCCACTACTGTTTGACAGTATAATGGGCTAAATAGTGTACGTGTTTTATTCAGCGTGTGCAAGGAGCAAAATTAAGAGAGCAACCTTTGACTTGTGCATCATTAATGCAGTTCAAGGTGTGGCTCTTGTACCTTGCAAAACCTGAGGGGGGGTTAAAGGTTACCTTTGAAATTGGTTCAACTAGGCTTCGGCCTACACTCTGCTCCTCTCCTCCTCCTGCTGACCCTGGGCTATAACACCGCCAGTTGTAGCCTGGAAGTGCTAGCTGCACAGAGAAAAACACCAGCCAATGTGTTAGTGGGGTTCAGCACCGCCAGCTGTTCCCCTGCTGTGTAGCCGACATCGTGTCCAGCACAAGCCACGCTGGCACAACAGAACAAAAGCTGCCACCAGTGCAGGCTTCGGCCTACACTCTGCTCCTCTCCTCCTCCTGCTGACCCTGGGCTCAAACACCGCCAGTTTCTGCCCGGACATGCTAGCTGCACAGAGAAAAACACCCACCATTGTGTCAGTGGGGTTCAGCACCGCCAGCTGTTCCCCCGCTGTGTAGCCGGCATCGTGTCCAGCACAAGCCACGCTGGCACAACTGACCAAAAGCTGCCACCAGTACAGGCTTCGGCCTACACTCTGCTCCTCTCCTCCTCCTGCTGACCCTGGGCTCAAACACCTCCAGTTTCTGCCCGGAAGTGCTAGCTGCACAGAGAAAAACACCAGCCAATGTGTCAGTGGGGTTCAGCACCGCCAGCTGTTCCCCTGCTGTGTAGCCGGCAACGTGACCTGTAAACGCCACGCAGGCACATGAACTGAAATTAAAGGGAACCTGGCCCCACCCCCCCAGGTGTTTCTATGTATAACAGCCACCTTGTACAGCAGTACTGCTGCATTTGTACAAGGTGGCTGACTTTTTCTCCTTGCCCACGTGGAACTCAACACGTACAAAATGTGTCTCATTAGAGACCATTCCACTGTCCCTGAGGTGTGACTTTCCTTTCTAATGACACGCAGCACCCCCATTGTTAGCGCTGCCCGTCTTCTGACATCATTGGTTGGCTGGCTGTGCCTGTGCGTCCGCCCTGCCCGACACAACGCCCCTCGTTGTCTCATATATTTTGACTGCGAGGGTGTGATTGATGGGCACGAGCAGTGCATATGTTCCCCTATCTTCACTCCCCTCCTTCCGCCTTCTTCAGACTGTGCGGCCTCATGGCCGCGGCATGCGACAAGGGATCAGCTGAGGCCGCCCAGTCTGAAGCAGGTGTAAGGACATGTGTGAGCGGCGGACATATTTCCTGCACAAGGCCACGAATCCCAGCACCGCAGTGTGACTTTAGGAAAAGGCACTGTGGGTCTGGGATTTATGGCCATCGTTAACCGCACCGGCCAACATGAAATGAGGTCATGAGACGGCCTGCACTAACAGGGTATTGCCAAGGGATAACACAAGAGCGCAGTTTCCTGTACTGCAAATAACAACGGTAAGGAATCTGCGCCCAGCACCTAGGTGTAAATTTGTACACCTGTGCTGCGTCTCCTTAAAAAGACAAGTCACGCATCCACTACTGTTTGACAGTATAATGGGCTAAATAGTGTACGTGTTTTATTCAGCGTGTGCAAGGAGCAAAATTAAGAGAGCAGCCTTTGACTTGTGCATCATTAATGCAGTTCAAGGTGTGGCTCTTGTACCTTGCAACACCTGAGGGGGGGTTAAAGGTTACCTTTGAAATTGGTTCAACTAGGCTTCGGCCTACACTCTGCTCCTCTCCTCCTCCTGCTGACCCTGGGCTATAACACTGCCAGTTGTAGCCTGGAAGTGCTAGCTGCACAGAGAAAAACACCAGCCAATGTGTTAGTGGGGTTCAGTATCGCCAGCTATTCCCCTGCTGTGTAGCCGACATCGTGTCCAGCACAAGCCACGCTGGCACAACAGAACAAAAGCTGCCACCAGTGCAGGCTTCGGCCTACACTCTGCTCCTCTCCTCCTCCTGCTGACCCTGGGCTCAAACACCGCCAGTTTCTGCCCGGACATGCTAGCTGCACAGAGAAAAACACCCACCATTGTGTCAGTGGGGTTCAGCACCGCCAGCTGTTCCCCCGCTGTGTAGCCGGCATCGTGTCCAGCACAAGCCACGCTGGCACAACTGACCAAAAGCTGCCACCAGTGCAGGCTTCGGCCAACACTCTGCTCCTCTCCTCCTCCTGCTGACCCTGGGCTCAAACACCTCCAGTTTCTGCCCGGAAGTGCAAGCTGCACAGAGAAAAACACCAGCCAATGTGTCAGTGGGGTTCAGCACCGCCAGCTGTTCCCCTGCTGTGTAGCCGGCAACGTGACCTGCAAACGCCACGCAGGCACATGAACTGAAATTAAAGGGAACCTGGCCCCACCCCCCCAGGTGTTTCTATGTATAACAGCCACCTTGTACAGCAGTACTGCTGCATTTGTACAAGGTGGCTGACTTTTTCTCCTTGCCCACGTGGAACTCAACACGTACAAAATGTGTCTCATTAGAGACCATTCCACTGTCCCTGAGGTGTGACTTTGCTTTCTAATGACACGCAGCACCCCCATTGTTAGCGCTGCCCGTCTTCTGACATCATTGGTTGGCTGGCTGTGCCTGTGCGTCCGCCCTGCCCGACACAACGCCCCTCGTTGTCTCATATATTTTGACTGCGAGGGTGTGATTGATGGGCACGAGCAGTGCATATCTTCGCCTGTCTTAACTCATCTCCTTCCGCCTTCTTCAGACTGTGCAGCCTCATGGCCGCGGCATGCGAGAAGGGATCAGCAGAGGCCGCCCAGTCTGAAGCAGGTGTAAGGACGTGTGTGAGCGGCCAAAATATTTACTGCTCAAGGCCACGAATCCCAGCACCGCAGTGTGACTTTATGAAAAGGCACTGTGGGTCTGGGATTTATGGCCATCGTTAACCGCACCGGCCAACATGAAATGAGGTCATAAGACGGGCAGCTCTAACAGGGCATTGCCAAGGGATAACACAAGAGCGCAGACTCCTGTACAGCAAATAACAACGCTCAGGAAGCTGCGCCAAGCACCAAGGCGTTATTTGGGACACCTGTGCTGCGTCTCCTTAAAAAGCCAAGTCACGCATCCACTACAGTTTGACTGTAGAATGGGCTAAATTGTGTACGTCTTTCATTCAGCGTGTGCAAGTAGACAAATTAATAGAGCAACCTTTCACTTGTGCAGCATTAATACTGCACAAGGTGTGTCTCTTGTAGTTTGTAACACCTGAGGGGGGGTTAAAGGTTTCCTTTGAAATTGGTTCAACTAGGCTTCGGCCTACACTCTGCTCCTCTCCTCCTCCTCCTGCTTCACCACGGGCTCTAACAAAGACAATCTTTAATAGGCAACGCATCTGGGTTCCAGCACCGCCAGCTGGTTCTCGGCAGTGTTTTTGTCACTGGTACTCCCTCGTGCCAAACCTGGTTCCAGCACCGTCAGCTGTTTCCGGGTAGTGTCAAGCTCACTGAGACGCCTATGCTTGCCCTGTCGTGTTGCGGTCGGGTTAGCCAACTCCAGGGTGCCTCCAGTTTAGGAGCTTCCTATGTGGGCTGCGTGAACTGGTAGTCAAGGCTGGTTCTGTAGTGCCAGTAGGCCTAGCTCCCCCTGTAGGACTGTTGGGGTTCGGTAACTGCGGCTGCCTCGCGGCCTAGCTGTTCTCTCCTCTCCTGTGGGCCTTGGGGTCCACCACCTGGTTCCAGCACCGTCAGCTGGTTCCAGGCCGAGCCTTTGGCTTAGGTGCCTCCTCCTGGGTATCCGAGTTCCGCCAACGTCAGGAGGTCCTTGGTAGTGCTTTTAAGCGCGGGCACCTACAGCTTAGTAACCGGGTTCCAGCACCGCCAGCTGTTCCTCGGTCGTGCCATTGGCTCTTGCACACTGGGGCAACGCATCTGGGTTCCAGCACCGCCAGCTGGTTCTCGGCAGTGTTTTTGTCACAGGTACTCCCTTGTGCCAAACCTGGTTTCAGCACCGTCAGCTGTTTCCGGGTTGTGTCAAACTCGCTGAGACGCCTATGCTTGCCCCGTCGTGGTGCGGTCGGGTTAGCCAACTCCAGGGTGCCTCCAGTTTAGGAGCTTCCTATGTGGGCTGCGTGAACTGGTAGTCAAGGCTGGTTCTGTAGTGCCAGTAGGCCCAGCTCCCCTTTAGGACTGTTGGGGTTCGGTAACTGCGGCTGCCTCGCGGCCTAGCTGTTCTCTCCTCTCCTGTGGGCCTTGGGGTCCACCACCTGGTTCCAGCACCGTCAGCTGGTTCCAGGCCGAGCCTTTGGCTTAGGTGCCTCCTCCTGGGTATCCGAGTTCCGCCAACGTCAGGCGGTCCTTGGTAGTGCTTTTAAGCGCGGGCACCTACAGCTTAGTAACCGGGTTCCAGCACCGCCAGCTGGTCCTCGGTCGTGCCATTGGCTCTTGCACACTGGGGCAACGCATCTGGGTTCCAGCACCGCCAGCTGGTTCTCGGCAGTGTTCTTGTCACAGGTACTCCCTCGTGCCAAGCCAGGTTTCAGCACCGTCAGCTGTTTCCGGGTTGTGTCAAGCTCACTGAGACGCCTATGCTTGCCCCGTCGTGTTGCGGTCGGGTTAGCCAACTCCAGGGTGCCTCCAGTTTTGGAGCTTCCTATGTGGGCTGCGTGAACTGGTAGTCAAGGCTGGTTCTGTAGTGCCAGTGGGCCCAGCTCCCCCTGTAGGACTGTTGGGGTTCGGTAACTGCGGCTGCCTCGCGGCCTAGCTGTTCTCTCCTCTCCTGTGGACCTTCGGGTCCACCACCTGGTTCCAGCACCGTCAGCTGGTTCCAGGCCGAGCCTTTGGCTTAGGTGCCTCCTCCTGGGTATCCGAGTTCCGCCAACGTCAGGCGGTCCTTGGTAGTGCTTTTAAGCGCGGGCACCTACAGCTTAGTAACCGGGTTCCAGCACCGCCAGCTGGTCCTCGGTCGTGCCATTGGCTCTTGCACACTGGGGCAACGCATCTGGGTTCCAGCAACGCCAGCTGGTTCTCGGCAGTGTTTTTGACACAGGTACTCCCTCGTGCCAAGCCTGGTTTCAGCACCATCAGCTGTTTCCGGGGTGTGTCAAGCTCACTGAGACGCCTATGCTTGCCCCGTCGTGGTGCTGTCGGGTTAGCCAACTCCAGGGTGCCTCCAGTTTAGGAGCTTCCTATGTGGGCTGCGTGAACTGGTAGTCAAGGCTGGTTCTGTAGTGCCAGTAGGCCCAGCTCCCCCTGTAGGACTGTTGGGGTTCGGTAACTGCGGCTGCCTCGCGGCCTAGCTGTTCTCTCCTCTCCTGTGCACCTTCGGGTCCACCACCTGGTTCCAGCACCGTCAGCTGGTTCCAGGCCGAGCCTTTGGCTTAGGTGCCTCCTCCTGGGTATCCGAGTTCCGCCAACGCCAGGCGGTCCTTGGTAGTGCTTTTAAGCGCGGGCACCTACAGCTTAGTAACCGGGTTCCAGCACCGCCAGCTGGTCCTCGGTCGTGCCATTGGCTCTTGCACACTGGGGCAACGCATCTGGGTTCCAGCACCGCCAGCTGGTTCTCGGCAGTGTTCTTGTCACAGGTACTCCCTCGTGCCAAGCCTGGTTTCAGCACCGTCAGCTGTTTCCGGGTTGTGTCAAGCTCACTGAGACGCCTATGCTTGCCCCGTCGTGTTGCGGTCGGGTTAGCCAACTCCAGGGTGCCTCCAGTTTTGGAGCTTCCTATGTGGGCTGCGTGAACTGGTAGTCAAGGCTGGTTCTGTAGTGCCAGTAGGCCCAGCTCCCCCTGTAGGACTGTTGGGGTTCGGTAACTGCGGCTGCCTCGCGGCCTAGCTGTTCTCTCCTCTCCTGTGGACCTTCGGGTCCACCACCTGGTTCCAGCACCGTCAGCTGGTTCCAGGCCGAGCCTTTGGCTTAGGTGCCTCCTCCTGGGTATCCGAGTTCCGCCAACGTCAGGCGGTCCTTGGTAGTGCTTTTAAGCGCGGGCACCTAAAGCTTAGTAACCGGGTTCCAGCACCGCCAGCTGGTCCTCGGTCGTGCCATTGGCTCTTGCACACTGGGGCAACGCATCTGGGTTCCAGCACCGCCAGCTGGTTCTCGGCAGTGTTTTTGACACAGGTACTCCCTCGTGCCAAGCCTGGTTTCAGCACCGTCAGCTGTTTCCGGGTTGTGTCAAGCTCACTGAGACGCCTATGCTTGCCCCGTCGTGGTGCTGTCGGGTTAGCCAACTCCAGGGTGCCTCCAGTTTAGGAGCTTCCTATGTGGGCTGCGTGAACTGGTAGTCAAGGCTGGTTCTGTAGTGCCAGTAGGCCCAGCTCCCCCTGTAGGACTGTTGGGGTTCGGTAACTGCGGCTGCCTCGCGGCCTAGCTGTTCTCTCCTCTCCTGTGGGCCTTCAGGTCCACCACCTGGTTCCAGCACCGTCAGCTGGTTCTCGGCAGTGTCTTTTGCTCTTGTACCTTCTGCTCCCCATCCTGGTTCCAGTACCGTCAGCTGGTTCCGGGCAGAGCCTTTGGCTTAGGTGCCTCCTTCTGGGTATCCGAGTTCCGCCAAAGTCAGGCGGTCCTTGGTAGTGCTTTTTAGCACGGGTACCTCCTGCTTAGTAACCGGGTTCCAGTAACGTCAGCTGGTCCTCGGTAGTTCCATAGGCTCTTGAACCTTCGGGTAGCCATCCGAGTTCCAGTTCCATCAGCTGGTTCTTGGCATTTTCTCAGCCTTCTTGTACCTTCTGCTACATTTCCAAGTTGAAGACCCTAAAGTCGACGACCCGGAAGACCACCCCGATGACGACGACGACGACCCGGAAGACCACCCCGATGACGACGACGACGGCGGAGACGACGACGGCGGAGACGACGACGGCGGAGACGATGACGGCTGAGACGACGACGGCGGAGATGACGACACTGGAGACGACAACCCTGGAGACGACGACATGGAAGACCGAGAAGCAGAAGAACAAGAGGCTGCATAACAAAGAGCAGAAGAACATTAAGCATAAGACTTAATATCAGAGCAAAAGATATTATCTAAATTATATGCAGAAGAAGACTAAGCAGTGTATGGGGGTGAGTCCGTTCCTCCTCGTGGTGCCCCTGGATAAAGCCTGATGCTGCAGGCCAAACTGAACGCGGACAAATGTAACTTTTGTGACTGGCAGAACGGAAGGTGTAATCTTCCAACTTTTATAGATAACAACTACGGGAATGCCTGTCACAAATGAGAATATGATGAAGAAGTAGAATAGGAAGAATAATAACAGTGGAATAAAAAGAATATGTAGAATAGGAAGAATAATAATAGTTGAATAAAATGAATATGAAGAATGTAATTAAAAAAAAAAAAAAAAAGGTAAAGGATGAAGAAGAAGATGAATAAGGTGAAGAAGAAGTTGATGTCAAAGATGCTGATGATGATGAAGATGAAAGTGTGGGAAAAGAAAAAAAAAAAAGAAAAAAAAGAAGGGGAAGGGCGTGGAATAGTGAAACATCAATATCTGACAAAATAAAAAAAAAAATGTACACAGTCAATATCTTTGTCACTCCGAACGTCTTAAAAAAAAAAAAAAAAACATGCTATTCTATTTGATTGGGATAAACCTCTATGACTTTAATGTCTCCGCCACCTCCCCAAATACATCCGGCATTATTCTTAGTTGTTTTCCTTCATGTAGAATGAACCTACAAGGCAAGAAAGGGTTTATTTTAATTCCGATATTTTGGTCCCATTGACTTGCATTGGGATCGGGTATCGGTATCGGCGATATCCGATATTTTTTGAATATTGGCCGATCCTATCCGATACCGATACTTTCCGATATCGGAAGGTATCGCTCAACACTAATGATGATATTATTCACCAGCCGGCGCTTGTAAATTTAACTAAAATAATTTAAAACATTTTTTTTTGATAACCAGCCAAGACAAAGCTGACAAGCAAAGCTGTCGGCTTTGCCTGAGCGGCAGCATTTCAACAAGCTTTGTTCTGGCTGCCGAACCCAAACAGTAATGCCTACTTCTAGGAGAAGTCCGTGTTCAGGGTCCATGTACATTTCAAAAACCTGACCGGCACATTCAAACATAGACTCAGTGTGAACAGGTGCTGAACCTAGAGTCGCCAACTCGTATATAGTTAAGCAAATAAGGCAGCACACTGCAGCGCTAAAACATACAGACCTGAAAAACGAAATTTGAACTGCATTACTGCACTAGAAATATGAAAAATGAGAGCGTTTGGCGCATAAAAATGGCCAATTTTTTGTGTACCTGGTAGCCCCTTTACGGCATCTCTCTTATACCAGGTCCTACACTTGCCTTACCTCGCTGAGAATAAACGTCTCCATCTGAATGGGTACATGTGAAACCTCTTCCTAGACTAAAATTCTCTCTCTCTATGGAGGGGTATTGGACCTGCTGTAATTAAAACACCTGTGGCTAGGAGGCGGAGTGCACGATCAGAAGGCTAGAGAATACATTTCAAAAACCTGACCGGCACATCCAAACATAGACTCAGTGTGAACAGGTGCTGAACCTAGAGTCGCCAACTCGTATATAGTTAAGCAAATAAGGCAGCACACTGCAGCGCTAGAACATACAAACCTGAAAAATGAAATTTGAACTGCATTACTGCACTAGAAATATGAAAAATGAGAGCGTTTAGCGCATAAAAATGGCCAATTTTATGTGTACCTGGTAGCCCCTTTACGGCGTCTCTCTTATACCATTATATATAGCCATTTTTATGCGCTAAACACTCTCATTTTTCATATTTCTAGTGCAGTAATGCAGTTCAAATTTCGTTTTTCAGGTTTGTATGTTCTAGCGCTGCAGTGTGCTGCCTTATTTGCTTAACTATATATGAGTTGGCGACTCTAGGTTCAGCACCTGTTCACACTGAGTCTATGTTTGGATGTGCCGGTCAGGTTTTTGAAATGTATTCTCTAGCCTTCTGATCGTGCACTCCGCCTCCTAGCCACAGGTGTTTTATTTACAGCAGGTCCAATACCCCTCCATAGAGAGAGAGAATTTTAGTCTAGGAAGAGGTTTCACATGTACCCATTCAGATGGAGACGTTTATTCTCAGCGAGGTAAGGCAAGTGTAGGACCTGGTATAAGAGAGATGCCGTAAAGGGGCTACCAGGTACACATAAAATTGGCCATTTTTATGCGCTAAACTCTCTCATTTTTCATATTTCTACTGCAGTAATGCAGTTCAAATTTCGATTTTCAGGTTTGTATGTTCTAGCACTGCAGTGTGCTGCCTTATTTGCTTAACTATATACGAGTTGGCGACTCTAGGTTCAGCACCTGTTCACACTGACCTCGACCAACATTGGGGCAGGAGGATCAACGGAGGGAACCACAGGCGCCACGTATCTCCGCAATAACGACCTATGGAACACATTGTGGATGGCAAAAGAAGCTGGAAGGGCCAAACGAAATGACACAGGATTGAGAACTTCAGAAATCTTATACGGACCAATGAAACGAGGCTTAAACTTTGGAGAGGAAACCTTCATAGGAACATAACGAGACGACAACCAAACCAAATCCCCAACACGAAGTCGGGGACCAACACAGCGCCGGCGATTTGCGAAAGGTTGAGCCTTCTCCTGGGACAATGTCAAATTGTCCACCACATGAGTCCAAATCTGCTGCAACCTGTCCACCACAGTATCCACACCAGGACTGTCCGAAGGCTCAACCTGCCCTGAAGAGAAATGAGGATGGAAACCAGAATTACAGAAAAAAGGCGAAACCACAGTAGCCGAGCTGGCCCGATTATTAAGGGCGAACACAGCCAAAGGCAAGAAGGACACCCAATCATCCTGATCAGCAGAAACAAAGCATCTCAGATATGTTTCCAAGATCTAATTAGTTCGTTCGGTTTGGCTATTAGTCTGAGGATGGAAAGCCGAAGAAAAAGACAAATCAATGCCCATCTTAGCACAAAAGAACCGCGAAAACCTCGAAACAAACTGGGAACCTCTGTCCGAGACGATGTTCTCCGGAATGCCATGCAAACGAACCACATGCTGGAAAAACAATGGCACCAAATCAGAGGAGGAAGGCAATTTAGACAAGGGTACCAAATGGACCATCTTAGAGAAGCGATCACAAACCACCCAAATGACCGACATCCTTTGAGAGACAGGGAGATCTGAAATAAAATCCATAGAAATATGCGTCCAGGGCATCTTCGGGACCGGCAAGGGCAAAAGCAACCCACTGGCACGAGAACAGCAGGGCTTAGCCCGAGCACAAGTCCCACAGGACTGCACAAAAGAACGCACATCCCGTGACAAAGAAGGCCACCAAAAGGATCTAGCCACCAAATCTCTGGTACCAAAGATTCCAGGATGACCAGCCAACACCGAACAATGAACCTCAGAGATAACTCTACTAGTCCATCGTTCAGGGACAAACAGTTTCTCCGCTGGACAACGGTCAGGTCTATCAGCCTGAAACTTCTACAGCACCCGCCGCAAATCAGGGGAGATGGCAGACAAAATTACCACCTCTTTGAGAATACCCGCCGGCTCAGGAACACCCGGAGAGTCATGCACAAAACTCCTTGACAGGGCATCAGCCTTCACATTCTTAGAGCCTGGAAGGTACGAAACCACAAAATCAAAACGGGAGAAAAACAGCAACCACCGAGCCTGTCTAGGATTCAACCGTTTGGCAGACTCGAGATAAGTCAAATTCTTGTGATCCGTCAAGACCACAACGCGATGCTTGGCTCCTTCAAGCCAATGTCGCCACTCCTCGAATGCCCACTTCATGGCCAACAACTCTCGATTGGCAACATCATAATTGCGCTCAGCAGGCGAGAACTTTCTAGAAAAGAAGGCACATGGTTTCATCACCGAGCCATCAGAACTTCTTTGCGACAAAACAGCCCCTGCTCCAATCTCAGAAGGATCAACCTTGACCTGAAACGGGAGCAAAACATCTGGCTGGCACAACACAGGGGCAGAAGAAAAACGACGCTTCAACTCCTGAAAAGCCTCTACAGCCGCAGAGGACCAATTGACCACATCAGCACCTTTCTTGGTCAAATCAGTCAACGGTTTAGCAACACTAGAAAAATTAGCGATGAAGCGACGGTAAAAATTAGCAAAGCCCAGGAACTTCTGCAGGCTCTTCACAGATGTCGGCTGAGTCCAATCATAAATGGCCTGAACTTTAACAGGGTCCATCTCGATAGTATATAACCAAAACAAACTACTTGAAAATCTATCCAATAACACAAAGAAAATATGATAAAACATAATATTTTATTAAATAAAAAGACACTAACAAACAATAACACAGACGGTCGGAGGAGGCACAAAAATACACATATAAAAGTTTCTATACAAGGACCACTGATAACAGTGTATATAAAGTATAGTAATATTATGTCCTTTCTTTTTTTGCTCAACAGGTATGTATGAGACACGGCAAAGAACCACTATCAAATAGAGAAAGATGTATAGCAAAGTGCACTGTACATGATGCTGATAGCAATGGTAGTGACTATATAAGGTATAATACCTATAGCTTCTCCATATATTAGTATCTATAAAGTACAAAAAAACTAAGGTGCATTATAAATGTGGCTGGCCTTACCAGTGCTCATGATGTGCCTGTGCCTCAACCCCGCACTCCAACGCGCGTTTCGCAGCACGTCGCTTCCTCAGGGAGTGGTATAGGGTGGCTATGCTGTCAGCTTTTTATGTGTTGCCCACTAAAGTTTAGGCCAATCATGGCACTAAAGGCGGCGCATCCCCCGTCACTGCAGCGTTAGCGTCCCTGGCACATGGGCCGCGGCAACGTCACAGGAAAGCGCCTGAGCGCCGCCAGCAACGTCACAAGCGGATCACGTGACAGGACCCGCCCGCCCAGTACACAGAGGATGCACACAAGCGCCACGACCGCCATATAGGTGCTGGGCAAAAGTGAGGGCAAAGAATTTTGGCTGATGAAACCGGAGGCGGCGCATCTCATGTGACCAAAGTGAAGGCACCCCCGGCACATGACCCGCGGCAACGTCACAGGGAGGCGCCAAAGCGCCGCCCGTGACGCCGCAAACGGATCACGCATCCAGGGGCGTCCCCCCAGCCACAGAGATGCGCACAAGTACCAAAACCGCCATGATAGAATAGGGCAGCTACAAGGGCAACAAGGGTCCAGATATTAATCAAGTGATGTAAAATACCGGAAAGTGTGGTAACAAGATAACGCCCCAAACACCACCGCAGCGCCCACGACCCACAGTGTAAAACCCACGGCGGCGCCCCAGAAAAACGCCTAAGCATTCTCCGCAGCGCCACACAGGGAAACACAACGGGGCATAAACACAGCGGGGGCAGAAAACGCGCACCGGCATCACACAAATTCAATTGAGTAAACCAGGCAAGTTATAGATCACATGTTTTTTAGAGAAATCTATATGATATATAGTATACAGTGGGGCAAAAAAGTATTTAGTCAGTCAGCAATAGTGCAAGTTCCACCACTTAAAAAGATGAGAGCCGTCTGTAATTTACATCATAGGTAGACCTCAACTATGGGAGACAAACTGAGAAAAAAAAATCCAGAAAATCACATTGTCTGTTTTTTTAACATTTTTTTTGCATATTATGGTGGAAAATAAGTATTTGGTCAGAAACAAACAATCAAGATTTCTGGCTCTCACAGACCTGTAACTTCTTCTTTAAGAGTCTCCTCTTTCCTCCACTCATTACCTGTAGTAATTGCACCTGTTTAAACTTGTTATCAGTATAAAAAGACACCTGTGCACACCCTCAAACAGTCTGACTCCAAACTCCACTATGGTGAAGACCAAAGAGCTGTCAAAGGACACCAGAAACAAAATTGTAGCCCTGCACCAGGCTGGGAAGACTGAATCTGCAATAGCCAACCAGCTTGGAGTGAAGAAATCAACAGTGGAAGCAATAATTAGAAAATGGAAGACATACAAGACCACTGATAATCTCCCTCGATCTGGGGCTCCACGCAAAATCCCACCCCGTGGGGTCAGAATGATCACAAGAACGGTGAGCAAAAATCCCAGAACCACGCGGGGGGACCTAGTGAATGAACTGCAGAGAGCTGGGACCAATGTAACAAGGCCTACCATAAGTAACACACTACGCCACCATGGACTCAGATCCTGCAGTGCCAGACGTGTCCCACTGCTTAAGCCAGTACATGTCCGGGCCCGTCTGAAGTTTGCTAGAGAGCATTTGGATGATCCAGAGGAGTTTTGGGAGAATGTCCTATGGTCTGATGAAACCAAACTGGAACTGTTTGGTAGAAACACAACTTGTCGTGTTTGGAGGAAAAAGAATACTGAGTTGCATCCATCAAACACCATATCTACTGTAAAGCATGGTGGTGGAAACATCATGCTTTGGGGCTGTTTCTCTGCAAAGGGGCCAGGACGACTGATCCGGGTACATGAAAGAATGAATGGGGCCATGTATCGTGAGATTTTGAGTGCAAACCTCCTTCCATCAGCAAGGGCATTGAAGATGAAACGTGGCTGGGTCTTTCAACATGACAATGATTCCGAAGCACACCGCCAGGGCAACGAAGGAGTGGCTTCGTAAGAAGCATTTCAAGGTCCTGGAGTGGCCTAGCCAGTCTCCAGATCTCAACCCTATAGAAAACCTTTGGAGGGAGTTGAAAGTCCGTGTTGCCAAGCGAAAAGCCAAAAACATCACTGTTCTAGAGGAGATCTGCATGGAGGAATGGGCCAACATACCAACAACAGTGTGTGGCAACCTTGTGAAGACTTACAGAAAACGTTTGACCTCTGTCATTGCCAACAAAGGAGATATTACAAAGTATTGAGATTAAATTTTGTTTCTGACCAAATACTTATTTTCCACCATACTATGCAAATAAAATGTTAAAAAAACAGACAATGTGATTTTCTGGATTTTTTTTTCTCAGTTTGTCTCCCATAGTTGAGGTCTACCTATGATGTAAATTACAGACGCCTCTCATCATTTTAAGTGGTGGAGCTTGCACTATTGCTGACTGACTAAATACTTTTTTGCCCCACTGTATATGAACAGTTGTAACATAAGACATGCATTACAAGGGGAAATACTAGACCCATCAAATAATATAAGTGAAAAAATAGATAAATTATATTGTAATACTCATTTATAAATCTAAATGTATACTGTATACATGCATCACATGCATACACAAAAAAATATTAATAAATATGACACAAAAACAAGTGAGATTGAAATGTGCATATGAAAAGAATAAATATATTCTTTTCCACCAAAATGTCATCCGGTTGGGAATTACCAAAAAAACAACCAAAACATACGTGCAAAGAATTATGAAAAATATAAAAGTATAAAAATATATACTATGAAACAAACAATAGTCCCATTTTGAAATACTGTGCATAAATATGCACTATTCGTGTTGAAATCCGGAATTTCCTCCAGGAATGCTTTGTCTGTTCTCTCACTTTGCCAACCCATCCCGGTGCGAATCCATATATTACAGACCTATCACAGTTCTAAAAATAATGAAAAAACAAAAGTAATTACGATCATAGTCATAACAATTCAGATCTCATATAACGATCAGCCAGCAATTGCCACCCTATATAGAAGAAATATATACATGCAGGACAAATACAAAAATTAAAAACGTTTGGATAAAAACAAAATAGAATTAAAATCAGGCAGACGACAGCGCAGAGATCAGGGGGAGAAGGAAACAGGAGATTATTACAGAAAACTAGAAAAGCCCCACTGGTCATTAAGACTGTGTGGCTTCACTGTTCTCAAATTAGTGATCCAACGACATTCCTTTTGGGCTAGTCTTTTCATGATATTGCCCCCACGAATGCCCAAATGAACTACATCAATACCTCTTACTTGGAGTTCAATCGGACCGGAAGGATGGAATTCTCGATAATGAGCTGGTATTGTTTTTAATTTCACAAAGTCCTCCTTCTGCAAATTTTCCGAGTCCAAGAGTCTCGCGGATCTAATGTCTCTTACATGTTCTAATATTCGCACCCAAAGTTGTCTTGATGTAAGTCCCACTGCCCCACGTCTAATTTTGATGCCTTTTTAGCAATTAAGGATGTTTTCTTGTTTGCACGAAAACTTCTTTTGAAGAAGTTCCATGAAGGTAAAAACCATTCTAATACACTCTTCTCAACAGAGGCAGAAATGGAAGCGCTTCGCGCACTAGAAGAACTACTTCTCGAGCAACAGGAACAAGCACCAAGTAAGTTTCCGGATTTCATAAGAAAAAAGTCAACAAATTTCCCACCCATCTCTTTGAATTCATCTGTGGAGATTTTTGTTAGGATGGTATGTAATGAGTTGTATCAACTTAAGATACACCGACCATTTGATAACCTAACAGTGGCACAACGGCAAGCATTAAACGAACTAAAGAATATGAAACAAGTCGTCTTTAAACCGGCCGACAAAGGCGGTAATGTGGTGGTCTGGCCAGTACAACTTTATGAAAAGGAAGCATTCAAACAGCTTAATAATACTGAATGCTATCAGAAATTAGCTTCAGACCCCACAGCCGCCTTTCAAAGGCAATTGTTTAATACCCTGGACGAAGCACTAGAGAGAGGCCTCATCACTAAAAGCATCTGGGAGGGCTTACGCATCAACCATCCTGTAATTCCAACAATATATTTCCTACCTAAGGTGCATAAAGACCTGTCCAACCCACCCGGTAGACCCATAGTATCAGGGTTTGGTGGACTGAATGAACCGGTCTGTAAATTCCTGGATTATTATTTGAAGCCCTGTGTAGAGGAATTACCCTCCTATGTAAGAGATTCTGCAGATGTTCTTCAGAGATTACAAGGGATCACATTGGAACCAGATATGTTTCTTATTACTGGAGATGTAGAATCTCTTTACACCTGCATAAAGCATGAACAGGGAATCTCAGCAGCAAGATTCTTCTTGTCAAACAAAGGCATTGATGGTGAACTATTACGCTTACTATTGGAATTGTTGGAGCATGCATTGACCCATAACTATTTTACGTTCAAGGACAGATGCTATGTACAGCAACGAGGCGTGGCTATGGGGGCGGCTTTTGCGCCCTCATATGCCAACCTCTTTATGGGTCAATGGGAACGTGAACATATGTTGCCATACCTGAATGATGTTCAAGGTCCCTCTGTGGTGAGTTGGATGCGCTTCATCGATGACCTGTTGTTTATTTGGCAGGGGGAGAGAAAGGAGCTGGACAAATTTCTTATGCATTTGAATGACAACGATTGGAATGTAAAGCTGACCTTTAAAGTTACCAGCAACAAGATGGATTTCTTGGATCTACAACTAACGGTGGACCAGATGGGTTGCATTCACAGTGCAATTTTCCGGAAAGAAACGAGTACTAATTCTGTGTTACATGCGAAGTCAGCACATCCGGGACACACTATTAGGGCGATCCCAAAGGGCCAGTTTATTCGCGCTAAAAGAATCTGTGATACTGATAAAGAATTTGAGGCACAGGCCCGAGATATGACCTGTAGATTTTTGGATCGAGGATATAAATTTGAGGACATCAATAGAGGTTATCAACAAGCCAAAGAATTGGATCGAAATCTGTTATTACAGAATAAAGTCACAAAAAAAGATTCTCGATTGCGAATAATTACGAATTACCATGGGAGATGGAATGATATGAACAGTATTTTTAATCAGTTCTGGCCAATTCTTAAACAGGATCCAAGTCTTGCAAAATTTGTAGA
The DNA here is from genome assembly GCF_032444005.1 of Ranitomeya imitator. Lineage (NCBI taxonomy): Eukaryota > Metazoa > Chordata > Amphibia > Anura > Dendrobatidae > Ranitomeya > Ranitomeya imitator. Next base: position 142,876,208 of record NC_091284.1, read on the forward strand.
GGATCGGCCACTGGTTGTGGCAAGGAGAAGTAGAACTATTGGTGAGACTATCACACATAGCCACTATGTAGCACCTAAATCCAGCTTCATCTTTGACTCAAGAGGACCCAAATGGGGATCACGTGCATGTGGCACATGTAGTGCCTGTAATTACATGGTCAAGACGGAAACATTCAGTAACTCTACTAAAACACGGGATTTCACAATTGTTCACCCGATTAACTGCAGAACTATGTCAGTTATATACTATTTGACCTGCCCATGTGGGCTTATTTATGTGGGACTTACATCAAGACAACTTCGGGTGCGAATATTAGAACATGTAAGAGACATTAGATCCGCGAGACTCTTGGACTCGGAAAATTTGCAGAAGGAGGACTTTGTGAAATTAAAAACGATACCAGCTCATTATCAAGAATTCCATCCTTCCGGTCCGATTGAACTCCAAGTAAGAGGTATTGATGTAGTTCATTTGGGCATTCGTGGGGGCAATATCATGAAAAGACTAGCCCAAAAGGAATGTCGTTGGATCACCAATTTGAGAACAGTGAAGCCACACGGTCTTAATGACCAGTGGGGCTTTTCTAGTTTTCTGTAATAATCTCCTGTTTCCTTCTCCCCCTGATCTCTGCGCTGTCGTCTGCCTGATTTTAATTCTATTTTGTTTTTATCCAAACGTTTTTAATTTTTGTATTTGTCCTGCATGTATATATTTCTTCTATATAGGGTGGCAATTGCTGGCTGATCGTTATATGAGATCTGAATTGTTATGACTATGATCGTAATTACTTTTGTTTTTTCATTATTTTTAGAACTGTGATAGGTCTGTAATATATGGATACGCACCGGGATGGGTTGGCAAAGTGAGAGAACAGACAAAGCATTCCTGGAGGAAATTCCGGATTTCAACACGAATAGTGCATATTTATGCACAGTATTTCAAAATGGGACTATTGTTTGTTTCATAGTATATATTTTTATACTTTTATATTTTTCATAATTCTTTGCACGTATGTTTTTGTTGTTTTTTTGGTAATTCGCAACCGGATGACATTTTGGTGGAAAAGAATATATTTATTCTTTTCATATGCACATTTCAATCTCACTTGTTTTTGTGTCATATTTATTAATATTTTTTTGTGTATGCATTTGGTGCATGTATACAGTATACATTTAGATTTATAAATGAGTATTACAATATAATTTATCTATTTTTTCACTTATATTATTTGATGGGTCTAGTATTTCCCCTTGTAATGCATGTCTTATGTTACAACTGTTCATATATACTATATATCATATAGATTTCTCTAAAAAACATATGATCTATAGCTTGCCTGGTTTACTCAATTGAATTTGTGTGATGCCGGTGCGCGTTTTCTGCCCCCGCTGCGTTTATGCCCCGTTGTGTTTCCCTGTGTGGCGCTGCGGAGAATGCTTAGGCGTTTTTCTGGGGCGCCGCCGTGGGTTTTACACTGTGGGTCGTGGGCGCTGCGGTGGTGTTTGGGGCGTTATCTGGTTACCACACTTTCCGGTATTTTACATCACTTGATTAATATCTGGACCCTTGTTGCCCTTGTAGCTGCCCTTTTCTATCATGGCGGTTTTGGTACTTGTGCGCATCTCTGTGGCTGGGGGGACGCCCCTGGATGCGTGATCCGTTTGCGGCGTCACGGGCGGCGCTTTGGCGCCTCCCTGTGATGTTGCCGCGGGTCATGTGCCGGGGGTGCCTTCACTTTGGTCACATGAGATGCGCCGCCTCCGGTATCATCAGCCAAAATTCTTTGCCCTCACTTTTGCCCAGCACCTATATGGCGGTCGTGGCGCTTGTGCGCATCCTCTGTGTACTGGGCGGGCGGGTCCTGTCATGTGATCCGCTTGTGACATTGCTGGCGGCGCTCAGGCGCTTTCCTGTGACGTTGCCGCGGCCCATGTGCCAGGGACGCTAACGCTGCAGTGACGGGGGATGCGCCGCCTTTAGTGCCATGATTGGCCTAAACTTTAGTGGGCAACACATAAAAAGCTGACAGCATAGCCACCCTATACCACTCCCTGAGGAAGCGACGTGCTGCGAAACACGCGTTGGAGTGCGGGGTTGAGGCACAGGCACATCATGAGCACTGGTAAGGCCAGCCACATTTATAATGCACCTTAGTTTTTTTGTACTTTGTAGATACTAATATATGGAGAAGCTATAGGTATTATACCTTATATAGTCACTACCATTGCTATCAGCATCATGCACAGTGCACTTTGCTATACATCTTTCTCTATTTGATAGTGGTTCTTTGCCGTGTCTCATACATACTTGTTGAGCAAAAAAAGAAAGGACATAATATTACTATACTTTATATACACTGTTATCAGTGGTCCTTATATAGAAACTGTTATATGTGTATTTTTGTGCCTCCTCCGACCGTCTGTGTTATTGTTTGTTAGTGTCTTTTTATTTAATAAAATATTATGTTTTATCATATTTTCTTTGTGTTATTGGTTAGATTTTCAAGTAATTTGTTTTGGTTACATGTTCATGTGTCTACTTGAAACAAAAGATAAAATTGGGTCGAAACTCTCTCCTTGGTTTTTTGGTAAAGTCCATCTCGATAGTAGAAGAAAAATGAAACCCAAAAATGAAACCTTCTGAACTCCAAAGAGACATTTTGACCCCTTCACAAACAAGGAATTTGCGCGAAGGACCTGGAACACCATTCTGACCTGCTTCACATGAGACTCCCAATCATCCGAAAAGACCAAAATATCATCCAAATATACAATCATGAATCTATCCAGGTACTTTCGGAAGATGTCATGCATAAAGGACTGAAAAACAGATGGAGCATTAGAAAGCCCGAATGGCATAACCAGGTACTCAAAATGGCCCTCCGGCGTATTAAATGCTGTTTTCCATTTATCGCCCTGTTTAATACGCACAAGATTATACGCCCCTCGAAGATCTATCTTGGTGAACCAACTAGCCCCCTTAAACCGAGCAAACAAATCAGACAGCAGCAGCAAAGGGTACTGAAATTTGACTGTGATCTTATTAAGTAGGCGGTAATCAATACAAGGTCTCAAAGAACCATCCTTCTTGGCCACAAAAAAGAACCCTGCTCCCAACGGTGATGACGACGGGCGAATATGACATTTCTCCAAGGATTCCTTTATATAACTCCGCATAGCGGCGTGCTCTGGCACAGATAAATTGAACAGTCGGCCCTTAGGAAACTTACTACCAGGAATCAAATTAATAGCACAATCGCTATCCCTATGAGGAGGTAGGGCACTGGATTTGGGCTCATCAAATACATCTCGGTAATCTGACAAAAACTCAGGGACTTCAGAAGGAGTGGAAGGCGAAATTGACAGCAATGGAACATCACCATGTACCCCTTGACAACCCCAGCTGGACACAGACATAGATTTCCAATCCAATACTGGATTATGGACCTGTAGCCATGGCAACCCCAAAACGACCGCATCATGCAGATTATGCAACACCAAAAAGCGAATATCCTCCTGATGTGCAGGAGCCATGCACATGGTCAATTGAGTCCAGTACTGAGGCTTATTCTTGGCCAAAGGCGTAGCATCAATTCCTCTCAATGGAATAGGATACTGCAAGGGCTCCAAGAAAAAACCACAGCGCCTGGCAAACTCCAAGTCCATCAAATTCAGGGCAGCGCCTGAATCCACAAATGCCATAACAGAATAGGACGACAAAGAGCAAATCAGAGTAAAGGACAAAAGAAATTTAGACTGTACCGACCAATGGTGGCAGACCTAGCGAACCGCTTAGTGCGCTTAGGACAATCGGAGATAGCATGAGTGGAATCACCACAGTAAAAACACAGCCCATTCCGACGTCTGTGTTCTTGCCGTTCAGCTCTGGTCAAAGTCCTATCACATTGCCTATGCTCAGGCCTATGCTCAGAGAATACCGCCAAATGGTGCACAGCTTTGCGCTCACGCAAGCGCCGATCGATCTGAATGGCCAAGGACATAGACTCATTCAGACCAGCAGGCATGGGAAATCCCACCATGACATCCTTAAGGGCTTCAGAAAGACCCTTTCTGAAAATTGCCGCCAGGGCACACTCATTCCACTGAGTAAGCACAGACCACTTTCTAAACTTCTGACAATATACCTCCGCTTCATCCTGACCCTGACACAAAGCCAGCAAGATTTTCTCTGCCTGATCCACTGAATTTGGTTCATCATAAAGTAATCCAAGCGCCAGAAAAAACGCATCTACATCACGCAATGCAGGATCTCCTGGCGCAAGGGAAAATGCCCAGTCTTGAGGGTCTCCATGCAACAAAGAAATAATGATTTTTACTTGTTGAACGGGGTCACCAGAGGAGTGGGGTTTCAAAGCAAGAAACAGTTTACAATTATTTTTGAAATTCAGGAACTTAGATCTATCCCCAGAGAACAAATCAGGAATCGGAATCCTAGGCTCTAACATCGGATTCTGAACCACAAAATCTTGAATGTTTTGTACCCTTGCAGTGAGATGATCCACACAAGAGGACAGACCGTGAATGTCCATAGCTACACCTGTGTCCTGAACCACCCAGAGGGTTAGGGGAAAAGAAAGACAAAACACACTGCAGAGAAAAAAAAATGGTCTCAGAACTTCTCTTATCCCTCTATTGAGATGCATTAACACTTTGGGCCAGCTGTACAGTTATGGACCTGGTGGTTAGGAGCACCCGAAAAGACCTGATGGTTAAACTAACAAAGGACAAGCTCTGGGAAGTGGGAGCTCTGCTGACCGCAACCCCTAATCCTATCACACACACTAGAAATAGCCGTGGAGCGTACCTAACTCTGTCTAGACGCCTCTTCACAGCCTAAGAGCTAACTAGCCATAGAGATAGAAAATAAAGCCTACCTTGCCTCAGAGAAATTCCCCAAAGAAAAAGGCAGCCCCCCACATATATTGACTGTGAGTTAAGATGAAAGTCACAAACACAGAAATGAAACAGGTTTCAGCAAAGGGAGGCCAGACTTACTAAACAGACTGAGGATATAAAAGATAACTTTGCGGTCAGCACAAAAAACTACAAAAAGACCACGCAGAGTGTGCAAAAAGACCTCCACACCGACTCACGGTGCAGAGGTGCCACTCTGCCTCCCAGAGCTTCCAGCTAGCAAGGCAAAATCATGATAGCAAGCTGGACAAGAAAACAATGAACAAATAATTAACTAGCAGGGACTTAGCTTCTGCTGGAGTAGACAGGTCACCAGAAAGATCCAAGAGCGAACAGAACCAGTACAAGAACATTGACAGCTGGCATAGAGTAACGATCTGAGTGGAGTTAAATAGAGCAGCAAGCGAAAGAATAAACTAAGTCACCTGTGGAAGGAACCTCAGAAGCAGCAGCTCCACTCACAGCCACCAGAGGGAGTCCATGGACAGAACTCGCTGAAGTACCATTCATGACCACAGGAGGGAGTTCGATAACAGAATTCACAACAAAAGGGGCTACCAGGTACACATAAAATTGGCCATTTTTATGCGCTAAACGCTCTCTACTTTCATATTTCTAGTGCAGTAATGCAGTTCTAATTTCGTTTTTCAGGTTTGTATGTTCTAGCGCTGCAGAGTGCTGCCTTATTTGCTTAACTATATACGAGTTGGCGACTCTAGGTTCAGCACCTGTTCACACTGAGTCTATGTTTGGATGTGCCGGTCAGGTTTTTGAAATGTATTCTCTAGCCTTCTGATCGTGCACTTCGCCTCCTAGCCACAGGTGTTTTAATTACAGCAGGTCCAATACCCCCCCATAGAGAGAGAGAATTTTAGTCTAGGAAAAGGTTTCACATGTAACCATTCAGATGGAGACGTTTATTCTCAGCGAGGTAAGGCAAGTGTAGGACTTGGTATAAGAGAGATGCCGTAAAGGGGCTACCAGGTACACATAAAATTGGCCATTTTTATGCGCTAAACGCTCTCATTTTTCATATTTCTAGTGCAGTAATGCTGTTCAAATTTCGTTTTTCAGGTTTGTATGTTCTAGCGCTGCAGTGTGCTGCCTCATTTGCTTAACTATATACGAGTTGGCGACTCTAGGTTCAGCACCTGTTCACACTGAGTCTATGTTTGGATGTGCCGGTCAGGTTTTTGAAATGTATTCTCTAGCCTTCTGATCGTGCACTCTGCCTCCTAGCCACAGGTGTTTTAATTACAGCAGGTCCAATACCCCTCCATAGAGAGAGAGAATTTTAGTCTAGGAAGAGGTTTCACATGTACCCATTCAGATGGAGACGTTTATTCTCAGCGAGGTAAGGCAAGTGTAGGACCTGGTATAAGAGAGATGCCGTAATGGGGCTACCAGGTACACATAAAATTGGCCATTTTTATGCACTAAACGCTCTCAATTTTCATATTTCTAATGCAGTAATGCAGTTCTAATTTCGTTTTTCAGGTTTGTATGTTCTAGCGCTGCAGTGTGCTGCCTTATTTGCTTAGCTGTATACGAGTTGGCGACTCTAGGTTCAGCACCTGTTCACATGATGTCTATGTTTGGATGTGCCGGTCAGGTTTTTGAAATGTATTCTCTAGCCTTCTGATCGTGCACTCCGCCTCCTAGCCACAGGTGTTTTAATTACAGCAGGTCCAATACCCCTCCATAGAGAGAGAGAATTTTAGTCTAGGAAGAGGTTTCACATGTACCCATTCAGATGGAGACATTTATTCTCAGCGAGGTAAGGCAAGTGTAGGACCTGGTATAAGAGAGATGCCGTAAAGGGGCCACCAGGTACACATAAAATTGGCCATTTTTATGCACTAAACGCTCTCATTTTTCATATTTCTAGTGCAGTAATGCAGTTCAAATTTAGTTTTTCAGGTTTGTATGTTCTAACGCTGCAGTGTGATGCCTTATTTGCTTAACTATATACGAGTTGGCGACTCTAGGTTCAGCACCTGTTCACACTGAGTCTATGTTTGGATGCGCCGGTCAGATTTTTGAAATGTATTCTCTAGCCTTCTGATCGTGCACTCCGCCTCCTAGCCACAGGTGTTTTAATTACAGCAGGTCCAATACCCCTCCATAGAGAGAGAGAATTTTAGTCTAGGAAGAGGTTTCACATGTACCCATTCAGATGGAGACGTTTATTCTCAGCGAGGTAAGGCAAGTGTAGGACCTGGTTTAAGAGAGATGCCGTAAAGGGGCTACCAGGTACACATAAAATTGGCCATTTTTATGCGCTAAACGCTCTCATTTTTCATATTTCTAGTGCAGTAATGCAGTTCAAATTTCATTTTTCAGGTTTGTATGTTCTAGCGCTGCAGTGTGCTGCCTTATTTGCTTAACTATATTTGAGTTGGCGACTCTAGGTTCAGCACCTGTTCACACTGAGTCTATGTTTGGATGTGCCGTCAGATTTTTGAAATGTATTCTCTAGCCTTCTGATCGTGCACTCCGCCTCATAGCCACAGGTGTTTTATTTACAGCAGGTCCAATACCCCTCCATAGAGAGAGAGAATTTTAGTCTAGGAAGAGGTTTCACATGTACCCATTCAGATGGAGACGTTTATTCTCAGCGAGGTAAGGCAAGTGTAGGACCTGGTATAAGAGAGATGCCGTAAAGGGGCTACCAGGTACACAAAAAATTGGCCATTTTTATGCGCTAAACGCTCTCAATTTTCATATTTCTAGTGCAGTAATGCAGTTCAAATTTAGTTTGTCAGGTTTGTATGTTCTAACGCTGCAGTGTGCTGCCTTATTTGCTTAACTATATACGAGTTGGCGACTCTAGGTTCAGCACCTGTTCACACTGAGTCTATGTTTGGATGTGCCGGTCAGGTTTTTGAAATGTATTCTCTAGCCTTCTGATCGTGCACTCCGCCTCCTAGCCACAGGTGTTTTAATTACAGCAGGTCCAATACCCCTCCATAGAGAGAGAGAATTTTTTGTCTAGGAAGAGGTTTCACATGTACCCATTCAGATGGAGACGTTTATTCTCAGCGAGGTAAGGCAAGTGTAGGACCTGATTTAAGAGAGATGCCGTAAAGGGGCTACCAGGTACACATAAAATTGGCCATTTTTATGCACTAAACTCTCTCATTTTTCATATATCTAGTGCGGTAATGCAGTTCAAATTTTGTTTTTCAGGTTTGTATGTTCTAGCGCTGCAGTGTGCTGCCTTATTTGCTTAGCTATATACGAGTTGGCGACTCTAGGTTCAGCACCTGTTCACACTGAGTCTATGTTTGGATGTGCCGGTCAGGTTTTTGAAATGTATTCTCTAGCCTTCTGATCGTGCACTCCGCCTCCTAGCCACAGATGTTTTATTTACAGCAGGTCCAATACCCCTCCATAGAGAGAGAGAATTTTAGTCTAGGAAGAGGTTTCACATGTACCCATTCAGATGGAGACGTTTATGCTCAGCGAGGTAAGGCAAGTGTAGGACCTGGTATAAGAGAGATGCCGTAAAGGGGCTACCAGATACACAAAAAATTGGCCATTTTTATGCGCTAAACGCTCTCAATTTTCATATTTCTAGTGCAGTAATGCATGTTCAAATTTAGTTTGTCAGGTTTGTATGTTCTAACGCTGCAGTGTGCTGCCTTATTTGCTTAACTATATACGAGTTGGCGACTCTAGGTTCAGCACCTGTTCACACTGAGTCTATGTTTGGATGTGCCGGTCAGGTTTTTGAAATGTATTCTCTAGCCTTCTGATCGTGCACTCCGCCTCCTAGCCACAGGTGTTTTAATTACAGCAGGTCCAATACCCCTCCATAGAGAGAGAGAATTTTAGTCTAGGAAGAGGTTTCACATGTACCCATTCAGATGAAGACGTTTATTCTCAGCGAGGTAAGGCAAGTGTAGGACCTGGTATAAGAGAGATGCTGTAAAGGGGCCACCAGGTACACATAAAATTGGCCATTTTTATGCGCTAAACGCTCTCATTTTTCATATTTCTAGTGCAGTAATGCAGTTCAAATTAAGTTTTTCAGGTTTGTATGTTCTAGCGCTGCAGTGTGCTGCCTTATTTGCTTAACTATATACGATTTGGTGACTCTAGGTTCAGCACCTGTTCACACTGAATCTATGTTTGGATGTGCCGGTCAGGTTTTTGAAATGTATTCTCTAGCCTTCTGATCGTGCACTCCGCCTCCTAGCCACAGGTGTTTTAATTACAGCAGGTCCAATACCCCTCCATAGAGAGAGAGAATTTTAATCTAGGAAGAGGTTTCACATGTACCCATTCAGATGGAGACGTTTATTCTCAGCGAGGTAAGGCAAGTGTAGGACCTGGTTTAAGAGAGATGCCGTAAAGGGGCTACCAGGTACACATAAAATTGGCCATTTTTATGCGCTAAACGCTCTCATTTTTCATATTTCTAGTGCAGTAATGCAGTTCAAATTTCGTCTTTCAGGTTTGTATGTTCTAGCGCTGCAGTGTGCTGCCTTATTTGCTTAACTATATTTGAGTTGGCGACTCTAGGTTCAGCACCTGTTCACACTGAGTCTATGTTTGGATGTGCCGGTCAGGTTTTTGAGATGTATTCTCTAGCCTTCTAATCGTGCACTCCGTCTCCTAGCCACAGGTGTTTTAATTACAGCAGGTCCAATACCCCTCCATAGAGAGAGAGAATTTTTTGTCTAGGAAGAGGTTTCACATGTACCCATTCAGATGGAGACGTTTATTCTCAGCGAGGTAAGGCAAGTGTAGGACCTGGTATAAGAGAGATGCCGTAATGGGGCTACCAGGTACACATAAAATTGGCCATTTTTATGCGCTAAACGCTCTCATTTTTCATATTTCTAGTGCAGTAATGCAGTTCAAATTAAGTTTTTCAGGTTTGTATGTTCTAGCGCTGCAGTGTGCTGCCTTATTTGCTTAACTATATACGATTTGGTGACTCTAGGTTCAGCACCTGTTCACACTGAATCTATGTTTGGATGTGCTGGTCAGGTTTTTGAAATGTATTCTCTAGCCTTCTGATCGTGCACTCCGCCTCCTAGCCACAGGTGTTTTAATTACAGCAGGTCCAATACCCCTCCATAGAGAGAGAGAATTTTAATCTAGGAAGAGGTTTCACATGTACCCATTCAGATGGAGACGTTTATTCTCAGCGAGGTAAGGCAAGTGTAGGACCTGGTTTAAGAGAGATGCCGTAAAGGGGCTACCAGGTACACATAAAATTGGCCATTTTTATGCGCTAAACGCTCTCATTTTTCATATTTCTAGTGCAGTAATGCAGTTCAAATTTCGTCTTTCAGGTTTGTATGTTCTAGCGCTGCAGTGTGCTGCCTTATTTGCTTAACTATATTTGAGTTGGCGACTCTAGGTTCAGCACCTGTTCACACTGAGTCTATGTTTGGATGTGCCGGTCAGGTTTTTGAGATGTATTCTCTAGCCTTCTAATCGTGCACTCCGTCTCCTAGCCACAGGTGTTTTAATTACAGCAGGTCCAATACCCCTCCATAGAGAGAGAGAATTTTTTGTCTAGGAAGAGGTTTCACATGTACCCATTCAGATGGATACGTTTATTCTCAGCGAGGTAAGGCAAGTGTAGGACCTGGTATAAGAGAGATGCCGTAATGGGGCTACCAGGTACACATAAAATTGGCCATTTTTATGCACTAAACGCTCTCAATTTTCATATTTCTAATGCAGTAATGCAGTTCTAATTTCGTTTTTCAGGTTTGTATGTTCTAGCGCTGCAGTGTGCTGCCTTATTTGCTTAGCTATATACGAGTTGGCGACTCTAGGTTCAGCACCTGTTCACACTGAGTCTATGTTTGGATGTGCCGGTCAGGTTTTTGAAATGTATTCTCTAGCCTTCTGATCGTGCACTCCGCCTCCTAGCCACAGGTGTTTTAATTACAGCAGGTCCAATACCCCTCCATAGAGAGAGAGAATTTTAGTCTAGGAAGAGGTTTCACATGTACCCATTCAGATGGAGACATTTATTCTCAGCGAGGTAAGGCAAGTGTAGGACCTGGTATAAGAGAGATGCCGTAAAGGGGCCACCAGGTACACATAAAATTGGCCATTTTTATGCACTAAACGCTCTCATTTTTCATATTTCTAGTGCAGTAATGCAGTTCAAATTTAGTTTTTCAGGTTTGTATGTTCTAACGCTGCAGTGTGCTGCCTTATTTGCTTAGCTATATACGAGTTGGCGACTCTAGGTTCAGCACCTGTTCACACTGAGTCTATGTTTGGATGCGCCGGTCAGATTTTTGAAATGTATTCTCTAGCCTTCTGATCGTGCACTCCGCCTCCTAGCCACAGGTGTTTTAATTACAGCAGGTCCAATACCCCTCCATAGAGAGAGAGAATTTTAGTCTAGGAAGAGGTTTCACATGTACCCATTCAGATGGAGACGTTTATTCTCAGCGAGGTAAGGCAAGTGTAGGACCTGGTTTAAGAGAGATGCCGTAAAGGGGCTACCAGGTACACATAAAATTGGCCATTTTTATGCACTAAACGCTCTCATTTTTCATATTTCTAGTGCAGTAATGCAGTTTAAATTTCATTTTTCAGGTTTGTATGTTCTAGCGCTGCAGTGTGCTGCCTTATTTGCTTAACTATATTTGAGTTGGCGACTCTAGGTTCAGCACCTGTTCACACTGAGTCTATGTTTGGATGTGCCGTCAGATTTTTGAAATGTATTCTCTAGCCTTCTGATCGTGCACTCCGCCTCATAGCCACAGGTGTTTTATTTACAGCAGGTCCAATACCCCTCCATAGAGAGAGAGAATTTTAGTCTAGGAAGAGGTTTCACATGTACCCATTCAGATGGAGACGTTTATTCTCAGCGAGGTAAGGCAAGTGTAGGATTTGGTATAAGAGAGATGCCGTAAAGGGGCTATCAGGTACACATAAAATTGGCCATTTTTATGCGCTAAACGCTCTCATTTTTCATATTTCTAGTGCAGTAATGCAGTTCTAATTTCGTTTTTCAGGTTTGTATGTTCTAGCGCTGCAGTGTGCTGCCTTATTTGCTTAGCTATATACGAGTTGGCGACTCTAGGTTCAGCACCTGTTCACACTGAGTCTATGTTTGGATGTGCCGGTCAGGTTTTTGAAATGTATTCTCTAGCCTTCTGATCGTGCACTCCGCCTCCTAGCCACAGGTGTTTTAATTACAGCAGGTCCAATACCCCTCCATAGAGAGAGATAATTTTAGTCTAGGAAGAGGTTTCACATGTACCCATTCAGATGGAGACGTTTATTCTCAGCGAGGTAAGGCAAGTGTAGGACCTGGTATAAGAGGGATGCCGTAAAGGGGCTACCAGGTACACATAAAATTGGCCATTTTTATGCGCTAAACGCTCTCATTTTTCATATTTCTAGTGCAGTAATGCAGTTCAAATTTCATTTTTTAGGTTTGTATGTTCTAGCGCTGCAGTGTGCTGCCTTATTTGCTTAACAGGGTCCATGTACAGACCCTCGGTGTTCAGTACAAACCCCGAACTTTACTTTTCGAGTTCACCCATTTCTCGTGTGGAGTTATGCATTTCTGAATCAAGATATTTTTATGCATCGTGATATAATTATTTGATAGCATATGCAGAGATTTCATATTGTGATCAAAAGTATTCCAATAAAAGAAAAGCCTGCATCTGTTACTGGAAAAATACAGGAACGTCTGCATTCTGCTGAGACATTCAGCCATGTTGTCCTATTTGGTTAATTGAACTATAACTCCTCTAGGTTGTGAATCATATGAATTATATTTCACAAAAGTGCTATATACCAAGTAATAGACATGATCCAGCATCTTAGGAGATGCAAATGTTGTAAATCTTCTCTTATTCTGCCATAGAAAGTGCAACGTTCAACCAGATACAGGTCTTTTGCCAAGCGTTGCTCCATGGAGTCCTTGACACTGCGTCCTTCTGTGGGTATGGAGACCTGTGTTACTGAGTGTCCAATTTGAGTGCTGTAGAAAATAGTTTTTCACTTTTTTTCACAGAAGTCCATATACTGTAATTGTTGATCTACTATTCCTAACATTATAATAAGGGTTGCTAACATTATAAACAGTTTGAACCATAGAATGAAACTGATTCTATTAATGCAGAATAACTGTATTGTATACAGCAAGAAATATAACTATTGTGAATAATACACCGAATGCCAACTAAAATATTGTTCCAGTAAATCTCTATTTAAGTTTTCAAAGAGAATAATGAGAATATAAAGTCGCTTGCAACACAATAAGGGATTACCTGCCTATTGCTATCTCACAAGCAAAAACCCACAAATGTAATATATATAGTACATTTCATCTCCACAATGAAATCCTCTAACAGCCTTTATTCACTAATATTTCCTCAAGGATTTCTTTTATGCCTGCTATAAAATAAAGATGCTCTTGATGGCAGCAGCATTCTAATCATCATGTGAAATGTAAGATGTTTGTACTCCCCTGGCTTTAAAACATGTTTATTCACAATCTAGTTATACAAACGCTGAAAGCAGTCTCAAGGTACAGAATGCATTGTGTAGTTATGTAATACCAAAATGAATATGGTTGTAGAAGATATTCAGTAATTGTATATTCTTATTTCGTTTTACTTATACAAAAAAATCATCATCATTTAGGAATAAATGCAACAACTAAATATTTACCCAAATGGGATCAGGAGCGTACTTCTCTTAAATTTTGCAGCAATGATAATGCAGAAGTGCCGACAATTCTCATTTTATTAGAATTAAGGCTGAGCCTATGCAGCTACTTTGGCCGTGATAGAGTGTTCATTTTTTTTTTACAAGCATGACAGAGCCTGTACATTGGAGCTGCATAGCCTGATATCACAATTTGTGCACATGGCAGCATATGTGCTAGATTTGTGCACATCAATGTACTTTATGCATAAGTCTTTGGCTGGGGTTATACGGCTACTCTGAAAAAAATTAGCTGAAAAGAGGAATAAAAAATCAATAAAAACATCACTTAGAGAGAAAAAGGAGCCATACGTTTTATACCATGTCCAGACACAAATGCGCACACAGGAAGCAGCAGACCCCATACGATAAAGGTGTGGGGCAGCACAGGTGCAAAATACTGAAAAAAAAAACACATACTAACCCACCAAACATCCGTGCGGTGGCTGGCTAGTGTTCTAATTTCAAACAGCATAGGGTATCATTCACACCATGTTAGATACACCTCTATCCATGCAACAGCCTATTACCTACGCCCTTACTATTGTATCAGGAGGCCTGCCAAAACCATATGTGCACCCACAGTCTAGAAGCTGCTAGGTGTCCATTAGTCAGAACCTCAGTCCTTCTCAGCCCATATTCACATAAATGTCATTACACATATAGTAAGGTTTCAATACCGGAGGTTAGGACCATCCCAAATAGGGTCACTGTGACATGGTGGGATAGCTTTTACATTTTTTTTAGATACAAATATGTTAAATATGTTAACCAAGTACTCTATATTATTTATTTCTGAGTATTTGCTCATTTTACTTTTCTTTTGAGTTTTGTCGGTTTAGTGGCCAGTGTGAACGAGCACTTACATGCTGCATGCACGCCAACTTATATTCTAGTCCATTGCTCTTGCTTTCTGTGTATGCACATAGTCTATTAACAGTGAGCTGCTTATCACAAGAGGGGCAGAGTTGACTACTAGTCATATGCACATCAGACTTGGCAATGATAATATCCTAATGAATAACACCTTCATTATAAGTAAACAATTGTCACACATATTATCAGATTACATAGCAAAAACCTGCTGACAGATTCCCTTTTTATGTGTGAAATACTCAGCTCGATAAGCAGGTCAAGGATAGGAATCTGTGAGTCTCTAAAAGTTTTTATCAGGTTTTATTTTCTAGTTAGTATTTTCCAATACCATACAATACCATAGACTCATTATCGCTTTTGTTAGTATAAATCATATCCCTAACCCATAGACCTGCTTTTATACTTGTAAGTCCATATTTGGGACAGATCCCGGTAAACGCATAGAATTCTCGAATAATTTTATACATTTCGTTTAATTAAAGTACTTTTTACTTCCAGCTTCAATTCGTTTTCTTTTTTTTTCCCATTTTTTATTTGAAAAGGAACATCATCAGTCATCAGATTGTATAATTATTACTTGGCAATAACTGCATAATACATGGAGAGATACCGGTAACTGAATTGCAGAGCACAGTTCTTGTTTTTGTGAGGACTTGGCAGGAAAACTTGAGCAGAGGCAAGTGCAGTGCCAAGTGTAGAGATGAGATATTAGCAGACAAATAATGAGGAGTTACAGAATTAGAGAGGGACCAGTTTAAGTGCAGTGTCAGCATCAAGGTCCACCTGCAACACCATCCTAGTCCACCCCAGCACACCTCATTACTCCAGAGATTGAACCCTGACCAAAATTTTCAGCTGGATTCTTGCAGGGCCTCCCAAGATTAGAAGTAGCATAGATCAAACAAAGAGTGGAAAAGTTATCAAAGCCATTGGAGAAATGTGACTACATTGCAAATTATTAAATACTAGATGGTGGCCTGATTCTAACGCATCGGGTATTCTAGAATATGTATGTAGTTTATTCATGAAGTTTTCAGAATAATGCAATTTATACACAGATTCGGCCAGCCGCGAACAATTAGCGAAGCGTGGTTCAAATCCAGCGCTAATTTGCAGGCGGACTGCACCTGTCACTGATTGTTTGCGGCCGGGCATGACCAATCAGTGAAGCCAGGGCCGGCTCCAGGTTTTTGAGGGCCCCGGGCAAAAGAAGTCTCAGTGGGCCCCCTCTTTAACACATACCACGATTCATGATGCACAGATACAGCAGAGAAATATAGCACAGCCAAGTAGCGTAAAACACAGCCCACGTAGTATATTGCCCAGCCACATAATATATTGCCCAGCCATGTAGTATATTGCCCAGCCACGTAGTATATTGCACAGGCATGTACTATATTGCCCAGCCACGTACTATATTGCCCAGCCACGTAGTATATTGCCCAGCCATGTAGTATATAGCATAGAAATGTAGTATATTGCCCAGCCACACAGTACATAGCACAGACGCGTGGTATATAGCAGAGACACGTAGTATATAGCACAGACACGTAGTATATTGCCCAGCCATGTAGTATATAGAACAGACACGTAGTATGTAGCACAGACACATAGTATATTGCCCAGCCACATAGTATATAGCACAGACACGTAGTATATAGCACAGACACGTAGTATATTGCCCAGCCATGTAGTATATAGCACAGACACATAGTATATAGCACAGACACATAGTATATAGCACAGACACATAGTATATAGCACAGACACGTAGTATATAGCACAGACACATAGTATATTGCACAGACGCGTAGTATATTGCCCAGCCACATAATATATTGCAGCCACGTAGTATATTGCACAGCCACGTAATATATTGCACAGCCACATAGTATATAGCATAGCCACATAGTATATAGTACAGAGACGTAGTATATAACACTGCCCATGCAGTATATAACACAGGCCACGTAGTATAGAGCACAGCGATGTAGTATATTGCGCAGCCACGTAATATATACCGCAACCACGTAGTATATAGCACAGCCCACATAGTGTATAGCATAGAGATGAAGTATATAACACAGCCCGCGCAGTATCTAACACAGCCCATGTAGTATATGGCAATGTGGGCACCATATCCCTGTTAAAAAAGAATTAAAATTAAAAATAGTTATATACTCACCTTCCGTCGGCCCCCAGATCCAGCCCAGGCATTTACCGATGGTCCTCGCGACGCTCCGGTCCCAAGAGTGCATTGCGGTCTCGCGGGATGATGACGTTGCGGTCTCGTGAGACCACTACGTCGTCAACTCGCGAGACTGCAATGCATGGACTGGTCACCGAAGCGTCGCGAGGAGTGGGAAAGGCCTCAGCTGGATCCGTGGGGTCAACGGAAGGTGAGTATATAATGATTTTTTATATTTATTTATTATTTTTAACATTGGATCTTTTACTATTGATGCTGATTAGGCAGCATCAATAGTAAAAAGTTGGTCACACAGGGTTAATAGCAGTGTTAACGGAGTGCGTTACACCGCGGCATAACACGGTCCGTTAACGTTGCCACTAACCGTGTGTGACTGGAGGGGGGTATGGAGCGGCACTTACTGTGGGGAGTAAGCAGCAGCCATTTTGCCACTGGACTGTGCCCGTCGCTGATTGGTCGTGGCCGTTTTGCCGCGACCAATCAGCAACTTGGGATTTCCATGACAGACAGACAGAAGGACAGACAGAAAGACGGAAGTGACCCTTAGACAATTATGTAGTAGATTACACCAGCTCTTGGGCAGTATACTTTAGACCATGTAAAAACTGTGCATTGATAAATGTGACTCACTTTACAGTGAAATAAAACCTTGCTTCCTTTCAGCACAAAGCACTACTGTATTTCCTGATTATCAAATATACTGCAGGTAATCTTTAGTAAATATTTTAGAAATATAAAATAAAAAAACACAGAAAATTAAAACAATTAGAACAGCACAAATGATGCTATACAATGAAGAGCAAAAGGGTAACAATGTTTTGAACTTTTGACTTTTAGGCTCCATATCTCAACATTTACTTCGACTTTGATTGTGAGACTATAATCATTTTATAGGCAATCATCTTGGATATATCATGCATAAATTTGACTTGCAACTATATACAGTATCATGCGATTAATTATGCAGATTCTTGTCATGTCACTGCATTACTACTGTTTTGCTCCTGGTGGTGGAAAAATATTTTTCTTCCTGAATACTACAAAATACTACCTGTTCTCACATTCCCTAATAGCTCAGTATATTATTAGGTTGATTCCAATGAGAAAGGTCATTGTTTTGAATCAAGGAGCAGCCATGAAAATGATTTTACAAGAAAAGAGAAACAGAATCATCCAGCTCATTGACAGCGGGCTCTTGGCCAAGAAATTTGCCAAACTGCATCATATGAGTGCCATCCCTTCAGAAGCCAAAAGTTGGACATCCATGCAAAATCAACAAGTCAGCTCATCCCAAGACAGCTGAGAGGCATGGGAAGAGGTGCAGAGACCCATGCCATCAAAACCCACACCCAGATTTATGTGATCTATCACAGCTGTGAAATAACAGCACCTCTTGCCCAATCAGTGCAGGAGCTCATCACTGCAAGTGGCTGAGCTGCTGCACTAAGCAGCCAGGAGTGGTGTTAGCGTTGCTCCTGGTTGTTAACCCCCTAAATTCAGCAATCGAGCTTGACTGCAATATTCAGGAGGCAAGCAGTGGGACGGGAACTCCCTCTGCCTTCAGCTCGGCCCCCCTGATGTCATCACAGTGGCCCGATTGTTAACATGGTGACCTGGGTTTGTCAAGATGACCCCAGGTCACCAAGCTATAGAAAGCTTCTGAGACCATGCTCACTGTTATTAGCAGCAGCAGGTGTTGGCGGATGGGAGCAGTAGTCCCGTCAGCCGACACCAATGACGGGAGGTAAACTTTATACTTCTGATCATAGCTGTGGGCTCACGCTGTCATTTGACAGCGTGGAACCGCAGCTGTCTGACTTGCGGTGATTATTTTACCGTCAATCAGAAGCAGTGTTTGCCATGCAAGTGACAAACACTCGGTGGTCGGCGGTCAAAACCCGAACAGTAACATGAACTTCATGGTGAAGTCCATGTTCAGTGTCCATGCTCGAACTGTAGGTGTTCAGAAGAGATGCCGAACTTTACTGCTCAGGTTCACCAATCTCTAGTGTCGAACAATTGCAGTGCAAAAGCACGTTAAAAATTGGAGTGGTAGTCTCTCTCTGTAAATAGTAAGTCAATGATTCAAGTGATAAATAAGTGCTGTACCTGCATATTCAGTGTGGCTATGAATTGATTGATCTGAGATAGACTGCAGTAACAGCATATTTATATTCTTCACATCTTGCAAACAAGGAAAGCAGCTTAATAACTCGATCTAAATTTTGCAAACAAAGAACAATTCTGAACCCAAGGCTTGTGGTCTAATAGCCATGCAAGCAATGCTTTTAAAGACAAAAAAAACTACTTATCCAAGAAATTTGGAAACAATTGTTCACACTGCACAGTAAGCCTGTAGTAAAAAAAATTGTGGGGGGGGGCACATCTTTGTTATACTAGTCAAATAATAGACCTGTATACACAACCCACATATTGCTGTTGGTTACCATCATACAACCAGTTGCCACCCATTTACTCCTAGCCAAATAGGTTGAGTTCATGTGGACATGAGTAAGGCTATGTTTGTGTTAAATTACTCAAAAGAGATTTAATACACTCCTAGGAGACCTAAGAGTGTTAAATATATGTCTTAAATAAATAAATAAATCTTTATTTTTATATAGCGCTAACATATTCCGCAGCGCTTTACAGTTTGAACACATTATCATCGCTGTCCCCAATGGGGCTCACAATCTAAATTCCCTATCAGTATGTCTTTGGAATGTGGGAGGAAACCGGAGTACCCGGAGGAAACCCACGCAAACATGGAGAGAACATACAAACTCTTTGCAGATGTTGTCCTGGGTGGGATTAGAACCCAGGACTCCAGCGCTGCAAGGCTGCAGTGCTAACCACTGCGCCACCGTGCTGCCCGTGCTGCTCATGTCTTCTGTACAGTTAGCAATTTTGCAATATTGATATTTGTTGTCAATTTATTTGTTGAAAATCGAATTTTGGGGGGAAATAATTAATCTTTCTTACTCTCTTACTGATGGATTTACTGTACACTCATTCTACAGTCTGCTGCATTCTGTGACCCATTGCCAAATTTGTATTTTTAATGAAATGTTAATCAAAAATATAAATTCAGGAATATATATATATATCTATATATATAATTGTCTAAGGGTTTTTCCGTCTGTCTGTCTGTCTTTCTGTCTGTCTGTCTGTACTGGAAATCCCGCGTCTCTGATTGGTCGAGGCCGCTAGGCCTCGACCAATCAGCGACGGGCACAGTATCGACGTAGAAATACCGCGTCTCTGATTGGTCGAGGCCGCCAGGCCTCGACCAATCAGCGACGGGCATAGAGACAATGATGTCATAAAGGACGTAGACATCCCGCGGCCTCGACCAATCAGCAACGGGCACAGTATTGACGTAGATGTCATAATGGTTGCCATGGCGACGATGATGTCATAAAGGTTGCCTCGACCAATCAGCGACGGGCACAGTCTGCCGCGAATTCTGGAATCATCATTGTCCATATACTACGGGGACATGCATATTCTAGAATACCCGATGCGTTAGAATCGGGCCACAATCTAGTATATATATATATCTATATATACATATATATATATGTATATATAGATATATATATTTAACTGTGAATATGAACATATCCTTTAATAGAATTAATCCTACCACAAACTTTACAGTATATTTTCTATAATTTATCTAATTAATAGTGTTGAGCGTTCCGATACCGCAAGTATCGGGTATTGGCCGATATTTGCGGTATCGGAATTCCGATACCGAGTTCCGATATATTTGCGATATCGGGAATCGGTATCGGGATGTATAATCATGTGTAAAATAAAGAATAAAAATAAAAAATATTGATATACTCACCCACGGATGCACCCTGGTTGTAACCGCTGCAACCGGCAGCCTCCCTTCCTAAGAATGAGCGAGTGAATGACCTGCGATGACGTCGCGGCTTGTGATTGGTCACGTGAGCGGTCACATGAGTGGTCACGTGACCAATCACAAGCCGCGACGTCATCGAAGGTCCTTCACCCTGCATTCTTAGGAACGCAGGCTGCTGGTTACACCGCTGAGAGCCAGGGTTCGCCGGAGGGGTGAGTATATCGATATTTTTTATTTTTATTCTTTATTTTTTACATGAATATGGATCCCAGGGCCTGAAGGAGAGATTCCTCTCCTTCAGACCCTGGGAACTATTCCAGGATACATTCCGATATTTGTGTCCCATTGACTTGTATTGGTATCGGGTATCGGGGTATCGGCGATATCCGATATTTTTCGGATATCGGCCGATACAATCCGATACCGATACTTTCAAATATCGGAAGGTATCGCTCAACACTACTAATTGAGTTAATCTATGTGTTTAGTTGTTTTTTGCCTCTCAGTTAGATTTTTTTTATTTCTAGATAGGGATGAGCAGATAGATCTGCAGAGGATTGAGCTGGGGTTGAATTTCCTGAAATCCTGTTTTACATGAATTTTCAACATAAAAAACCCCTTCCCCGGCACCATTTCCCACACTGAGGCAGAATCAGAGAGCAGACAGTCATCACTTCATATTGCTGCGCAAGTTTTCCCATAATACCCTGCAGTTATGACACTTTACAAATTATCATATCTTGTATGGTGGTGGTCAGTATCTAGGCCATCACAGATCAGCGGTTCCCAGCAGAGCACAGTTTGGACTGCAGTCATTTTCCATCTCCAGAGTGACTGGGTAAGTATCTCTCATCTATAGAATATCTTCTATAGAGCCTGTAGAGTGTAAGCTCTTGTGGTCAATGAGTTCCTCTCTTTCACTCTTGCCAGTAGAGTGTAAGATGTAATAATATCAGGGTCCTCTCTTTCCCCTGTATATTGTAAGCTCTTATTGTCAGCAGGTCAACTCTCTTTTTTGCCTGTAAAGTGTAAGCTCTTATGGTCAGGAATGGTCTCTCCCTTTCCCTCCCTTGGCCCCTTCTCCCCACTGTGTATTTTATGAGCAATTATAAGCTTTCCAGTTCTGAGATCCATGCAGATTTATCCAACGTGAATCAAATATTTGAAGAAATTTGGCGAAGTTAGTGAAATAGAATTTCAAAACATCTCCTCATCTTTAGTTTTAGAGACTGTGAGGGACATTAGGAACTCTATGTGCTGTATTACCATTAGATTACATATCTCCTTAGTGTACGTGCACCATTCAATAGCGGATGCTATTATTTGGTTCTGTTGTATTAGTATGCAATTGTGCAGATATAATTTATATTGTTTACTACTATAATAATGGAGGCTCATGAAAGGAAAATTTGTCCTGTGCAACCTTTACGGGTAGAGTAATATTAATTCGCATAACATGGCCAGTGTTGGTTTCTATTGTTATGCATTATAACATAATGTTACATATTGCAGTGTTGTAGGATTCAGCATACTATTGTTTACTGCCTCACACGGCCCCCCGAAGAAGCCAGCAACGCAAAACGCGCGTCGGGGCAGTGTGCATACACGGTGACAGCGTCATCACCTCCCCATATGGGTAAGTTATGATCCTAACCTACTGCTGCTACTTTGCACTATTTGCACTTTCTGCACTGGCACCTCTTTTTGATCCATATGAGACAAATTTTGTACAAGCAGCAGTGGCCTGAGGTCTACAGATATCCGGGTTGTATTCCCGGTCTGTGACATTCATTTGACTTCTGGCTTTCGGTTAGGTATGACAGGTTCTGGGCCAACGCACTGCAGCGGCAAGACTTTTCCTGACCTGTCTTTTTAGGGGTGATCTGTATACATTCACCGAGTATTTTGCCTCTTTGCTCTCTCTTTCCAATTTGCATACTCGTCCAATCGTAATTTTTTGTATGCTGAGTTTTCTTTTGATATTTATGTACCAAGTTTTTTGTGTTAGATGTAATAACAATTATGTTGATTTGATTTCATTTTATATGTGGTTATTTGATCTCAGTTGTTTTATGTGTCCAGAGCTCCTTTTTCTCATGTAGGATATATGTCATTTCTGGGAGTGACTCTTCTTGCTTAGTGCAAGTTTAAAGTTTATATGAATATCCAGTATGTCGGGTTTTGTAAATTGTTTACTGCCTCTGTCTAGCACTACAGGCGCATCTCACAAAATTAGAATATCATCTAAAAGTTAATTTATTTCAGTTCTTCAATACAAAAAGTGAAACTCATATATTATATAGAGTAATTACAAACAGAGTGATGTATTTCAAGTATGTATTTCTGTTAATGTTCATGATTGTGGCTTACAGCCAATGAAAACCCAAAAGTCAGTATCTCAGAAAAATAGAATTCTTTATAACACCAGCTTGTAAAAATGATTTTAAAATCCGAAATGTTGACCTACTGAAATGCATATTTAGTAAATGCACTCAACACTTTGTCGGGGCTCCTTTGGCATCAATTACTGCATCAATGCGGCGTGGCATGGAGGCGATCAGCCTGTGTCACTGCTGAGCTGCTATGGAAGCCCAGGTTGCTGTGATAGCAGCCTTCAGCTCATCTGCATTGTTGGGTCTAACTCTTGACAATACCCCATATATTCTCTATTGGGTTAGAGTCAGACAAATTTGCTGGCCAATCAAGCAGAGTGATACTGTTGTTTTTAAACCAATAATTGGTACTTTTGGCAGTGTGGACAGGTGCCAAGTCCTGCTGGAGAATTAAATTTTCATCTCCGAAAAGCTTGTCGGCAGAGGGAAGCATAAAATTTCATGGTAGATGGTTGTGCTGACTTTGGTCTTGATAAAACACAGTGTATTTATACCAGCAGATGCCATGGCTCCCGAAACCATCACTGATTGTGGATACTTCACACTTGATTGGTCAGCAAACTTGTCTGACCTTAACCCTATAGAGAATATATGGGGTAGTGTCAACAGGAAGATGAGAGACAGCAGACCCAACAATGCAGATGAGCTGAAGGCTGCTATCAAAGCAACCTGGGCTTCTATAACATCTCAGCAGTGCCACAGGCTGATCAGCTCCATGCCACGCCTCACTGATGCAGTAATTGATGCCAAAGGAGCCCTGACCAAGTATTGAGTGCATTTGCTGAACATACATTTCAGTAGGCCATCAATTCGGATATTAAAATATTTTTTTCCAGCTGGTGTTATAAAGTATTCTAATTTACTGAGATTATGACTTCTGGGTTTTCATGGGCTGTAAGCCATAATCATCAGCATTAACAGAATTAAACACTTGAAATAGAGCACTCTGTTTGTAATGACTCTATATTATGTAAGAGTTTCACTTTTTGTATTGAAGAACTGAAAAAAAAACTTTTGATGATATTCTAATTTTGTGAGATGCACCTGTATGTTCTTGCTTTCTATAAGATGGAACATCCATATAGTTTTATATTAATCTTTGAGGGGAAAAAAATCAGCATTGTTCCTTATAAAGTATAGCAGAGTCCCTCACTCTGTTATAAGTCTATACAACCAGATTCATACTACAGAAATGGGCATGAATCCAATGTTATTCGTGAAGTCCCGTTTCCTTAGGATAAGCTACCAATATTAGATTAGTGGGGTCTGATTCTGGTACTTGCTGTTTTCACATCCTCCTCCTTATTTATCAGGCACTGCTAAACACTTAGAGTAGCAGATGTACCTGGTATTTCAGAATAATTCCATTAACCCTCCGTCACATACAATATTCGGACTAACGAGTTCACATACAATGTGCCTGTCAGGCGCCTGCTGGAAAAATACCTATAATATCTAATATTTGCAATTTCAGTGCTCTAAAAGTGATCAGTGACCTTCATAGGGATGTAATAAAAGAGACTACACATAATCAGTTGCAAAAAAAAACATTTACTTAACATAAAACTAATAACTATGAAATACAAACTTTTCAAAACTCCCGCCAAATAGTCCCCAGTTCGACTCTCTCAAAAAAATGTACAAAGAAAATTTTTGAACACAAACTTAATTTTAAGGTACCTTAAGTACTATTAAAAACATATTCAATCAGAAGTAGATGCTGAGGTTTCCCCAGAAAAGTCACACTTGCAGAGCAAATAGCAAGAATTACACACCATTTTTGCATGTGTCAGGCAAATTGCTTTATGACATTTGAGACATTCATAATTTGAAAGCCTTCTGGTTCCGCTTTCCGTTTGGCAGGTGGTGCATCTCCTTCTTTTGTGAGGTGGTGCAGATGGTGACTTTTCACCATCATCTTCTGGGCGGAACCTTTTGAGCTGAACTTGAAGGCGAGAGGGGATACCGATTGTTTTCACGCTTCTCCTGCGTAGCTCTCCAAGTACTAGTTCATGGGCCAATTTTTTCAGATACAATCGTCTACGGAGTGGTTCAAGCTTGTTTTCAAGATAAATTACTTGTGAATTTATACCACCCAAATTCAACATAGCAAAAAATATGACCATTGGCCAGCGTTTGATGTTTCTGCTGACGTTGAAAGTGGAGCACATCTGATCTGCTGTATCCACACCCCCTTTGGTGGCATTGTAAAATGTAATTCTCTCCGGTTTTTTTTCTGCCCCAGTCCCAGGATCGATGGCAGCATCATCATGAAGTGTTGATAGAAGAAGTACGATTTTTTTGGCATGTGGTACATAGGAAACTAAAGCCTTTCCATTATGGAATGCAAACATACTGCTGTACTGTTGTCTCTCTTTCACACTTACAAACTGTGGCGGCAATTCCCTTTTGTTTTTTCTTACAGTTCCCACATATGACAGCTTCTGAATTTTCAGATAATCAATCAGATCACAACTTGTAAACCCATTGTCAGCTGTAATATTGCGACCCGATCCAAATAAGGGTTCAGCCAGTCTTTTTACAACATCAATGGGTTTGTTGCTCACACAGTAAGGACCTTCTGGTTGTTTTCCTGCATAAACTTCCAGGTTGTAAGTGTAGGTCTTACTGGCATCAACAAGGGCATAAATTTTTATTCCATATTTGTTTGGCTTTGATGGAATATATTGACGAAAGGCACATCTACCACGAAAACCAGGGAGCATTTCGTCAATAGTGAGATTCTCTCCAGGGTAATAACTTTGTTTACAGTTTACAACAAATCTTTGAAATATATCACGAATTGGAGCAAGTCGGTCATGTGTTTTGCGTTCGGTTCGGGTAGTTCTGTCGTCAAACCGAAGGCAACGAATTAGAATCTTGAATCTGTTTATGGACATAACAAGGCTAAATTTTTCAACTCCATCTCCATCTTTACCCCAAAGTTCCTCCAAACTTTGTCTATTTGCCCTATAAGCTCATGCAAGGTACAGTAATCCAAAAAAACCACGCAGTTCTATTTCATCTGTGGGCTTGATGGTTCTGTTGCAGATGTACTTGTCCTTTATAATGTCTATATATTGGTTGGTATATGTGACAATAGAGTCCAGAATGTCATCTGTAAATATACTGTTCCAGCATTCAACTGCAGTTTTTGCATTACGTGCAGTTCCTATTACTGCAGGAAGGTGAGTAATAATGTTTAAAGGTTCCCTACGTTTTTTCTGGAATGGCTTCTTGTTCCATTTAGTATTTTTATCTTTTCCAATATAATATGATCCAACTTCTTCATCCTCACCACTGTCACCATCTTGCTCTGCTTCAGAATCCAGGACACATTCTTCCACCTCATCATGAGAATCAATCTCAGGAGGCTAATTTGCATATTCCAGGTGCCTTCTGGGAGAAGCGAAGTCTCCCTAAGCTAGAAGATCGTTGGGTACAGCCGGGACCAGCTGCTTCGAAAGCATCACCAAACCAGGGATTCAAGCTTCAGGAGGCTAATTTGCATATTCCAGGTGCCTTCTGGGAGAAGCGAAGTCTCCCTAAGCTAGAAGATCGTTGGGTACAGCCGGGACCAGCTGCTTCGAAAGCATCATCAAACCAGGGATTCAAGCTTCAGGAGGCTAATTTGCATATTCCAGGTGCCTTCTGGGAGAAGCGAAGTCTCCCTAAGCTAGAAGATCGTTGGGTACAGCCGGGACCAGCTGCTTCGAAAGCATCACCAAACCAGGGATTCAAGCTTCAGGAGGCTAATTTGCATATTCCAGGTGCCTTCTGGGAGAAGCAAAGTCTCCCTAAGCTAGAAGATCGTTGGGTACAGCCGGGACCAGCTGCTTCGAAAGCATCACCAAACCAGGGATTCAAGCTTCAGGAGGCTAATTTGCATATTCCAGGTGCCTTCTGGGAGAAGCGAAGTCTCCCTAAGCTAGAAGATCGTTGGGTACAGCCGGGACCAGCTGCTTCGAAAGCATCACCAAACCAGGGATTCAAGCTTCAGGAGGCTAATTTGCATATTCCAGGTGCCTTCTGGGAGAAGCGAAGTCTCCCTAAGCTAGAAGATCGTTGGGTACAGCCGGGACCAGCTGCTTCGAAAGCATCATCAAACCAGGGATTCAAGCTTCAGGAGGCTAATTTGCATATTCCAGGTGCCTTCTGGGAGAAGCGAAGTCTCCCTAAGCTAGAAGATCGTTGGGTACAGCCGGGACCAGCTGCTTCGAAAGCATCACCAAACCAGGGATTCAAGCTTCAGGAGGCTAATTTGCATATTCCAGGTGCCTTCTGGGAGAAGCAAAGTCTCCCTAAGCTAGAAGATCGTTGGGTACAGCCGGGACCAGCTGCTTCGAAAGCATCACCAAACCAGGGATTCAAGCTTCAGGAGGCTAATTTGCATATTCCAGGTGCCTTCTGGGAGAAGCGAAGTCTCCCTAAGCTAGAAGATCGTTGGGTACAGCCGGGACCAGCTGCTTCGAAAGCATCACCAAACCAGGGATTCAAGCTTCAGGAGGCTAATTTGCATATTCCAGGTGCCTTTTGGGAGAAGCAAAGTCTCCCTAAGCTAGAAGATCGTTGGGTACAGCCGGGACCAGCTGCTTCGAAAGCATCACCAAACCAGGGATTCAAGCTTCAGGAGGCTAATTTGCATATTCCAGGTGCCTTCTGGGAGAAGCGAAGTCTCCCTAAGCTAGAAGATCGTTGGGTACAGCCGGGACCAGCTGCTTCGAAAGCATCACCAAACCAGGGATTCAAGCTTCAGGAGGCTAATTTGCATATTCCAGGTGCCTTCTGGGAGAAGCAAAGTCTCCCTAAGCTAGAAGATCGTTGGGTACAGCCGGGACCAGCTGCTTCGAAAGCATCATCAAACCAGGGATTCAAGCTTCAGGAGGCTAATTTGCATATTCCAGGTGCCTTCTGGGAGAAGCGAAGTCTCCCTAAGCTAGAAGATCGTTGGGTACAGCCGGGACCAGCTGCTTCGAAAGCATCACCAAACCAGGGATTCAAGCTTCAGGAGGCTAATTTGCATATTCCAGGTGCCTTCTGGGAGAAGCAAAGTCTCCCTAAGCTAGAAGATCGTTGGGTACAGCCGGGACCAGCTGCTTCGAAAGCATCACCAAACCAGGGATTCAAGCTTCAGGAGGCTAATTTGCATATTCCAGGTGCCTTCTGGGAGAAGCGAAGTCTCCCTAAGCTAGAAGATCGTTGGGTACAGCCGGGACCAGCTGCTTCGAAAGCATCACCAAACCAGGGATTCAAGCTTCAGGAGGCTAATTTGCATATTCCAGGTGCCTTTTGGGAGAAGCAAAGTCTCCCTAAGCTAGAAGATCGTTGGGTACAGCCGGGACCAGCTGCTTCGAAAGCATCACCAAACCAGGGATTCAAGCTTCAGGAGGCTAATTTGCATATTCCAGGTGCCTTTTGGGAGAAGCAAAGTCTCCCTAAGCTAGAAGATCGTTGGGTACAGCCGGGACCAGCTGCTTCGAAAGCATCACCAAACCGCGCGCCATACGGCGCGCGAATTTTTGCCTGTAGGACATTATTGCAAGAGAGCTTGGCTGAGTAGATTACACAAGAAGGAAAACACACAGCAAATCAGCAGGATCTAGGAGCAACATGGCAGATGTGACAACCTACATGGTGAGCTGCAGCATGTGCTACATGTTCACAGATCGACCAGAAGAAGAATCCAATTTCACCTTAGAACCGATATCAAATCTTTGTAGAGGATGAAGATGGCACACCTAAGAATGAAGCAATACCAGCAAGCAAAAAAGAAAAGGGCACACAGCAACAAGTGACAGCAAAAAGTACAGCCAAGAAGCAACGAAGAGTGGTGGTGGTGGGAGACTCACTACTGAGAGGCACAGAAGCAGCCATCTGCAGACCGGACATAACTGCAAGAGAAGTGTGCTGCCTTCCAGGTGCGATGATCAAGGATGTGACCGATAGGATACCAAAGCTCTTCAGCTCCAAGGACGTCCACCCATTTCTTCTGATACATGTTGGCACCAATGACACGGCAAGGAAGGACCTACCGACAATCTGCAAGGACTTTGAAGAGTTGGGGAAGAAAGTAAAGGAACTGGATGCACAGGTAGTTTTTTCTTCTATCCTTCCAGTAGACGGGCATGGCACCAGGAGATGGAACAGGATCCTTGATGCAAACAACTGGCTAAGACGATGGTGCAGACAACAAGGATTTGGATTCCTGGACCACGGTGTGAATTACTGGTATGATGGACTCCTTGCCAGAGACGGACTACACCTCAACAAACCTGGGAAACACACATTCGCCAGGAGACTCGCTACACTCATCAGGAGGGCGTTAAACTAGAAGAAGAGGGGACGGGAAGAAAAACATTAGACTCGAACAAAGACGACCCAGGAAAACATACTCAGAAGGGAGGTAAGAACATTTCTAAAACAATCCACAGTGAGGAGATTGGAACAAAACAAAATCCTCTGAACTGCATGCTCGCAAACGCCAGAAGCCTGACAAACAAGATGGAAGAACTAGAAGCAGAAATATCTACAGGTAACTTTGACATAGTGGGAATAACCGAGACATGGTTAGATGAAAGCTATGACTGGGCAGTTAACTTACAGGGTTACAGTCTGTTTAGAAAGGATCGTAAAAATCGGAGAGGAGGAGGGGTTTGTCTCTATGTAAAGTCTTGTCTAAAGTCCACTTTAAGGGAGGATATTAGCGAAGGGAATGAGGATGTCGAGTCCATATGGGTTGAAATTCATGGAGGGAAAAATGGTAACAAAATTCTCATTGGGGTCTGTTACAAACCCCCAAATATAACAGAAAGCATGGAAAGTCTACTTCTAAAGCAGATAGATGAAGCTGCAACCCATAATGAGGTCCTGGTTATGGGGGACTTTAACTACCCGGATATTAACTGGGAAACAGAAACCTGTGAAACCCATAAAGGCAACAGGTTTCTGCTAATAACCAAGAAAAATTATCTTTCACAATTGGTGCAGAATCCAACCAGAGGAGCAGCACTTTTAGACCTAATACTATCTAATAGACCTGACAGAATAACAAATCTGCAGGTGGTTGGGCATTTAGGAAATAGCGACCACAATATTGTGCAGTTTCACCTGTCTTTCACTAGGGGGACTTGTCAGGGAGTCACAAAAACATTGAACTTTAGGAAGGCAAAGTTTGAACAGCTTAGAGATGCCCTTAATCTTGTAGACTGGGACAACATCCTCAGAAATGAGAATACAGATAATAAATGGGAAATGTTTAAGAACATCCTAAATAGGCAGTGTAAGCGGTTTATACCTTGTGGGAATAAAAGGACTAGAAATAGGAAAAACCCAATGTGGCTAAACAAAGAAGTAAGACAGGCAATTAACAGTAAAAAGAAAGCATTTGCACTACTAAAGCAGGATGGCACCATTGAAGCTCTAAAAAACTATAGGGAGAAAAATACTTTATCTAAAAAACTAATTAAAGCTGCCAAAAAGGAAACAGAGAAGCACATTGCTAAGGAGAGTAAAACTAATCCCAAACTGTTCTTCAACTATATCAATAGTAAAAGAATAAAAACTGAAAATGTAGGCCCCTTAAAAAATAGTGAGGAAAGAATGGTTGTAGATGACGAGGAAAAAGCTAACATATTAAACACCTTCTTCTCCACGGTATTCACGGTGGAAAATGAAATGCTAGGTGAAATCCCAAGAAACAATGAAAACCCTATATTAAGGGTCACCAATCTAACCCAAGAAGAGGTGCGAAACCGGCTAAATAAGATTAAAATAGATAAATCTCCGGGTCCGGATGGCATACACCCACGAGTACTAAGAGAACTAAGTAATGTAATAGATAAACCATTATTTCTTATTTTTAGTGACTCTATAGCGACAGGGTCTGTTCCGCAGGACTGGCGCATAGCAAATGTGGTGCCAATATTCAAAAAGGGCTCTAAAAGTGAACCTGGAAATTATAGGCCAGTAAGTCTAACCTCTATTGTTGGTAAAATATTTGAAGGGTTTCTGAGGGATGTTATTCTGGATTATCTCAATGAGAATAACTGTTTAACTCCATATCAGCATGGGTTTATGAGAAATCGCTCCTGTCAAACCAATCTAATCAGTTTTTATGAAGAGGTAAGCTATAGGCTGGACCACGGTGAGTCATTGGACGTGGTATATCTCGATTTTTCCAAAGCGTTTGATACCGTGCCGCACAAGAGGTTGGTACACAAAATGAGAATGCTTGGTCTTGGGGAAAATGTGTGTAAATGGGTTAGTAACTGGCTTAGTGATAGAAAGCAGAGGGTGGTTATAAATGGTATAGTCTCTAACTGGGTCGCTGTGACCAGTGGGGTACCGCAGGGGTCAGTATTGGGACCTGTTCTCTTCAACATATTCATTAATGATCTGGTAGAAGGTTTACACAGTAAAATATCGATATTTGCAGATGATACAAAACTATGTAAAGCAGTTAATACAAGAGAAGATAGTATTCTGCTACAGATGGATCTGGATAAGTTGGAAACTTGGGCTGAAAGGTGGCAGATGAGGTTTAACAATGATAAATGTAAGGTTATACACATGGGAAGAGGGAATCAATATCACCATTACACACTGAATGGGAAACCACTGGGTAAATCTGACAGGGAGAAGGACTTGGGGATCCTAGTTAATGATAAACTTACCTGGAGCAGCCAGTGCCAGGCAGCAGCTGCCAAGGCAAACAGGATCATGGGGTGCATTAAAAGAGGTCTGGATACACATGATGAGAGCATTATACTGCCTCTGTACAAATCCCTAGTTAGACCGCACATGGAGTACTGTGTCCAGTTTTGGGCACCGGTGCTCAGGAAGGATATAATGGAACTAGAGAGAGTACAAAGGAGGGCAACAAAATTAATAAAGGGGATGGGAGAACTACAATACCCAGATAGATTAGCGAAATTAGGATTATTTAGTCTAGAAAAAAGACGACTGAGGGGCGATCTAATAACCATGTATAAGTATATAAGGGGACAATACAAATATCTCGCTGAGGATCTGTTTATACCAAGGAAGGTGACGGGCACAAGGGGGCATTCTTTGCGTCTGGAGGAGAGAAGGTTTTTCCACCAACATAGAAGAGGATTCTTTACTGTTAGGGCAGTGAGAATCTGGAATTGCTTGCCTGAGGAGGTGGTGATGGCGAACTCAGTCGAGGGGTTCAAGAGAGGCCTGGATGTCTTCCTGCAGCAGAACAATATTGTATCATACAATTATTAGGTTCTGTAGAAGGACGTAGATCTGGGTATTTATTATAATGGAATATAGGCTGAACTGGATGGACAAATGTCTTTTTTCGGCCTTACTAACTATGTTACTATGTTACTATGTTACCTGTCAGAAGTGTAGACTAGTGGCCCTTTTAGAAGAAAAGGTGCGGGGTCTGGAAGAAAGAATAGCAACTTTGAAACTCATCAAAGAGAATGAAGACTTTCTAGACAGAACAGAAGCATCTCTACTGGTCACAGAAGGTGCAAAAAGTGTCAGAGAACCTCCAAAAGCAGATGAGTGGAAGCATGTGACCAAAAGAAGCAAGAAGACCATGGAGAAATCACCAACCACACAACTGAAGAACCGATATCAAATCTTTGTAGAGGATGAAGATGGCACACCTAAGAATGAAGCAATACCAGCAAGCAAAAAAGAAAAGGGCACACAGCAACAAGTGACAGCAAAAAGTACAGCCAAGAAGCAACGAAGAGTGGTGGTGGTGGGAGACTCACTACTGAGAGGCACCGAAGCAGCCATCTGCAGACCGGACATAACTGCAAGAGAAGTATGCTGCCTTCCAGGTGCGATGATCAAGGATGTGACCGATAGGATACCAAAGCTCTTCAGCTCCAAGGACGTCCACCCATTTCTTCTGATACATGTTGGCACCAATGACACGGCAAGGAAGGACCTACCGACAATCTGCAAGGACTTTGAAGAGTTGGGGAAGAAAGTAAAGGAACTGGATGCACAGGTAGTTTTTTCTTCTATCCTTCCAGTAGACGGGCATGGCACCAGGAGATGGAACAGGATCCTTGATGCAAACAACTGGCTAAGACGATGGTGCAGACAACAAGGATTTGGATTCCTGGACCACGGTGTGAATTACTGGTATGATGGACTCCTCGCCAGAGACGGACTACACCTCAACAAACCTGGGAAACACACATTCGCCAGAAGACTCGCTACACTCATCAGGAGGGCGTTAAACTAGAAGAAGAGGGGACGGGAAGAAAAACATTAGACTCGAACAAAGACGACCCAGGAAAACATACTCAGAAGGGAGGTAAGAACATTTCTAAAACAATCCACAGTGAGGAGATTGGAACAAAACAAAATCCTCTAAACTGCATGCTCGCAAACGCCAGAAGCCTGACAAACAAGATGGAAGAACTAGAAGCAGAAATATCTACAGGTAACTTTGACATAGTGGGAATAACCGAGACATGGTTAGATGAAAGCTATGACTGGGCAGTTAACTTACAGGGTTACAGTCTGTTTAGAAAGGATCGTAAAAATCGGAGAGGAGGAGGGGTTTGTCTCTATGTAAAGTCTTGTCTAAAGTCCACTTTAAGGGAGGATATTAGCGAAGGGAATGAGGATGTCGAGTCCATATGGGTTGAAATTCATGGAGGGAAAAATGGTAACAAAATTCTCATTGGGGTCTGTTACAAACCCCCAAATATAACAGAAAGCATGGAAAGTCTACTTCTAAAGCAGATAGATGAAGCTGCAACCCATAATGAGGTCCTGGTTATGGGGGACTTTAACTACCCGGATATTAACTGGGAAACAGAAACCTGTGAAACCCATAAAGGCAACAGGTTTCTGCTAATAACCAAGAAAAATTATCTTTCACAATTGGTGCAGAATCCAACCAGAGGAGCAGCACTTTTAGACCTAATACTATCTAATAGACCTGACAGAATAACAAATCTGCAGGTGGTTGGGCATTTAGGAAATAGCGACCACAATATTGTGCAGTTTCACCTGTCTTTCACTAGGGGGACTTGTCAGGGAGTCACAAAAACATTGAACTTTAGGAAGGCAAAGTTTGAACAGCTTAGAGATACCCTTAATCTGGTAGACTGGGACAATATCCTCAGAAATGAGAATACAGATAATAAATGGGAAATGTTTAAGAACATCCTAAATAGGCAGTGTAAGCGGTTTATACCTTGTGGGAATAAAAGGACTAGAAATAGGAAAAACCCAATGTGGCTAAACAAAGAAGTAAGACAGGCAATTAACAGTAAAAAGAAAGCATTTGCACTACTAAAGCAGGATGGCACCATTGAAGCTCTAAAAAACTATAGGGAGAAAAATACTTTATCTAAAAAACTAATTAAAGCTGCCAAAAAGGAAACAGAGAAGCACATTGCTAAGGAGAGTAAAACTAATCCCAAACTGTTCTTCAACTATATCAATAGTAAAAGAATAAAAACTGAAAATGTAGGCCCCTTAAAAAATAGTGAGGAAAGAATGGTTGTAGATGACGAGGAAAAAGCTAACATATTAAACACCTTCTTCTCCACGGTATTCACGGTGGAAAATGAAATGCTAGGTGAAATCCCAAGAAACAATGAAAACCCTATATTAAGGGTCACCAATCTAACCCAAGAAGAGGTGCGAAACCGGCTAAATAAGATTAAAATAGATAAATCTCCGGGTCCGGATGGCATACACCCACGAGTACTAAGAGAACTAAGTAATGTAATAGATAAACCATTATTTCTTATTTTTAGTGACTCTATAGCGACAGGGTCTGTTCCGCAGGACTGGCGCATAGCAAATGTGGTGCCAATATTCAAAAAGGGCTCTAAAAGTGAACCTGGAAATTATAGGCCAGTAAGTCTAACCTCTATTGTTGGTAAAATATTTGAAGGGTTTCTGAGGGATGTTATTCTGGATTATCTCAATGAGAATAACTGTTTAACTCCATATCAGCATGGGTTTATGAGAAATCGCTCCTGTCAAACCAATCTAATCAGTTTTTATGAAGAGGTAAGCTATAGACTGGACCACGGTGAGTCATTGGACGTGGTATATCTCGATTTTTCCAAAGCGTTTGATACCGTGCCGCACAAGAGGTTGGTACACAAAATGAGAATGCTTGGTCTGGGGGAAAATGTGTGTAAATGGGTTAGTAACTGGCTTAGTGATAGAAAGCAGAGGGTGGTTATAAATGGTATAGTCTCTAACTGGGTCGCTGTGACCAGTGGGGTACCGCAGGGGTCAGTATTGGGACCTGTTCTCTTCAACATATTCATTAATGATCTGGTAGAAGGTTTACACAGTAAAATATCGATATTTGCAGATGATACAAAACTATGTAAAGCAGTTAATACAAGAGAAGATAGTATTCTGCTACAGATGGATCTGGATAAGTTGGAAACTTGGGCTGAAAGGTGGCAGATGAGGTTTAGCAATGATAAATGTAAGGTTATACACATGGGAAGAGGGAATCAATATCACCATTACACACTGAACGGGAAACCACTGGGTAAATCTGACAGGGAGAAGGACTTGGGGATCCTAGTTAATGATAAACTTACCTGGAGCAGCCAGTGCCAGGCAGCAGCTGCCAAGGCAAACAGGATCATGGGGTGCATTAAAAGAGGTCTGGATACACATGATGAGAGCATTATACTGCCTCTGTACAAATCCCTAGTTAGACCGCACATGGAGTACTGTGTCCAGTTTTGGGCACCGGTGCTCAGGAAGGATATAATGGAACTATAGAGAGTACAAAGGAGGGCAACAAAATTAATAAAGGGGATGGGAGAACTACAATACCCAGATAGATTAGCGAAATTAGGATTATTTAGTCTAGAAAAAAGACGACTGAGGGGCGATCTAATAACCATGTATAAGTATATAAGGGGACAATACAAATATCTCGCTGAGGATCTGTTTATACCAAGGAAGGTGACGGGCACAAGGGGGCATTCTTTGCGTCTGGAGGAGAGAAGGTTTTTCCACCAACATAGAAGAGGATTCTTTACTGTTAGGGCAGTGAGAATCTGGAATTGCTTGCCTGAGGAGGTGGTGATGGCGAACTCAGTCGAGGGGTTCAAGAGAGGCCTGGATGCCTTCCTGGAGCAGAACAATATTGTATCATACAATTATTAGGTTCTGTAGAAGGACGTAGATCTGGGTATTTATTATGATGGAATATAGGCTGAACTGGATGGACAAATGTCTTTTTTCGGCCTTACTAACTATGTTACTATGTTACCCGGATATTAACTGGGAAACAGAAACCTGTGAAACCCATAAAGGCAACAGGTTTCTGCTAATAACCAAGAAAAATTATCTTTCACAAATGGTGCAGAATCCAACCAGAGGAGCAGCACTTTTAGACCTAATACTATCTAATAGACCTGACAGAATAACAAATCTGCAGGTGGTTGGGCATTTAGGAAATAGCGACCACAATATTGTTCAGTTTCACCTGTCTTTCACTAGGGGGACTTGTCAGGGAGTCACAAAAACATTGAACTTTAGGAAGGCAAAGTTTGAACAGCTTAGAGATGCCCTTAATCTGGTAGACTGGGACAATATCCTCAGAAATGAGAATACAGATAATAAATGGGAAATGTTTAAGAACATCCTAAATAGGCAGTGTAAGCGGTTTATACCTTGTGGGAATAAAAGGACTAGAAATAGGAAAAACCCAATGTGGCTAAACAAAGAAGTAAGACAGGCAATTAACAGTAAAAAGAAAGCATTTGCACTACTAAAGCAGGATGGCACCATTGAAGCTCTAAAAAACTATAGGGAGAAAAATACTTTATCTAAAAAACTAATTAAAGCTGCCAAAAAGGAAACAGAGAAGCACATTGCTAAGGAGAGTAAAACTAATCCCAAACTGTTCTTCAACTATATCAATAGTAAAAGAATAAAAACTGAAAATGTAGGCCCCTTAAAAAATAGTGAGGAAAGAATGGCTGTAGATGACGAGGAAAAAGCTAACATATTAAACACCTTCTTCTCCACGGTATTCACGGTGGAAAATGAAATGCTAGGTGAAATCCCAAGAAACAATGAAAACCCTATATTAAGGGTCACCAATCTAACCCAAGAAGAGGTGCGAAACCGGCTAAATAAGATTAAAATAGATAAATCTCCGGGTCCGGATGGCATACACCCACGAGTACTAAGAGAACTAAGTAATGTAATAGATAAACCATTATTTCTTATTTTTAGTGACTCTATAGCGACAGGGTCTGTTCCGCAGGACTGGCGCATAGCAAATGTGGTGCCAATATTCAAAAAGGGCTCTAAAAGTGAACCTGGAAATTATAGGCCAGTAAGTCTAACCTCTATTGTTGGTAAAATATTTGAAGGGTTTCTGAGGGATGTTATTCTGGATTATCTCAATGAGAATAACTGTTTAACTCCATATCAGCATGGGTTTATGAGAAATCGCTCCTGT
Source organism: Ranitomeya imitator (assembly GCF_032444005.1). NCBI lineage: Eukaryota > Metazoa > Chordata > Amphibia > Anura > Dendrobatidae > Ranitomeya > Ranitomeya imitator. The sequence continues at coordinate 142,913,656 of NC_091284.1, forward strand.
CAAACCAATCTAATCAGTTTTTATGAAGAGGTAAGCTATAGACTGGACCACGGTGAGTCATTGGACGTGGTATATCTCGATTTTTCCAAAGCGTTTGATACCGTGCCGCACAAGAGGTTGGTACACAAAATGAGAATGCTTGGTCTGGGGGAAAATGTGTGTAAATGGGTTAGTAACTGGCTTAGTGATAGAAAGCAGAGGGTGGTTATAAATGGTATAGTCTCTAACTGGGTCGCTGTGACCAGTGGGGTACCGCAGGGGTCAGTATTGGGACCTGTTCTCTTCAACATATTCATTAATGATCTGGTAGAAGGTTTACACAGTAAAATATCGATATTTGCAGATGATACAAAACTATGTAAAGCAGTTAATACAAGAGAAGACAGTATTCTGCTACAGATGGATCTGGATAAGTTGGAAACTTGGGCTGAAAGGTGGCAGATGAGGTTTAACAATGATAAATGTAAGGTTATACACATGGGAAGAGGGAATCAATATCACCATTACACACTGAACGGGAAACCACTGGGTAAATCTGACAGGGAGAAGGACTTGGGGATCCTAGTTAATGATAAACTTACCTGGAGCAGCCAGTGCCAGGCAGCAGCTGCCAAGGCAAACAGGATCATGGGGTGCATTAAAAGAGGTCTGGATACACATGATGAGAGCATTATACTGCCTCTGTACAAATCCCTAGTTAGACCGCACATGGAGCTCAGGAAGGATATAATGGAACTAGAGAGAGTACAAAGGAGGGCAACAAAATTAATAAAGGGGATGGGAGAACTACAATACCCAGATAGATTAGCGAAATTAGGATTATTTAGTCTAGAAAAAAGACGACTGAGGGGCGATCTAATAACCATGTATAAGTATATAAGGGGACAATACAAATATCTCGCTGAGGATCTGTTTATACCAAGGAAGGTGACGAGCACAAGGGGGCATTCTTTGCGTCTGGAGGAGAGAAGGTTTTTCCACCAACATAGAAGAGGATTCTTTACTGTTAGGGCAGTGAAAATCTGGAATTGCTTGCCTGAGGAGGTGGTGATGGCGAACTCAGTCGAGGGGTTCAAGAGAGGCCTGGATGTCTTCCTGGAGCAGAACAATATTGTATCATACAATTATTAGGTTCTGTAGAAGGACGTAGATCTGGGTATTTATTATGATGGAATATAGGCTGAACTGGATGGACAAATGTCTTTTTTCGGCCTTACTAACTATGTTACTATGTTACTATGTTACTTTCCTCTCCTAAATCCTCATTCAGTGTGAGGTCTCTATCATCTAACAGCATGTTTGTTACTTCCTCAACATCAAGTTGTTTGGATAAATTGTACATTTTCCTCTCCATTTCAGCAGATAATCTGAAGCAAGAGAAGGAATATGTTAGGGAACTACTTTATATGCCTGAGCAGCACACTTTCTTTTATAAAATCTCCCTTATTTCTATGAAATATCCTCACATTGTGTGCTATACATTCATAAAACAAGCTAAATAAACTATTGTGATGAATAAAAACATAAAATACCAACCTTACTGAATGTGACGTATTCACATACAATGAGCCTGAGAGATCTGTGCAGCTATATCCTCTCCCCTGAAGCTCTGAAATCCAACTGTGATATCAGGTTTCACAGACCTTCAAGAGACAGGAGACTACCTGGAGGGAGGGGGTTTCCTCAAAATCTGGTGAGGAATGAGAAATGAAAGTAAAAGAGAAGCGCCTGTCAGATCAGTTGTATGTGACGGAGGGTTAAAGGGAATAGGACTGAGCTGCAATACCAAGCAAAGCTGCTTCCAAAAATGTAAAGTACAGATAAGTATAACTAGGGGAATGTGACACTCCCAGTAAAATTATAGTGCTTTCAATTAGCCGAGAGTAAGATCAATCTAATATAGATTGTCTTTTAATTTTGAATAGACAAAAAACTTCAAATGAGTGACTATAAAGGGATTATTTTTTTTAGGATATTACTTATGCTGAGTTTATAGCCTACTATTTTACTTATTTGATACAGACTTTATTACTCTTTAGAATTGCCTCCTTAAGTTTGCTAAAAATTATCATTCAGATATCCCACTTGTGCAATGATATAATTAAATTCAAGTGTGCTATCGAAATTGGCAATAAATGAACTATAACCTAATAAGGCACAGAAAACTTAATGTGCACCTCGAGATGGGAAATGTGTAACAGCTCATCATTTATTGTCATTTTCTTGAATACATTCACAATTAATTAAAGCAAGATTATCAAGAGATAACTAGCCTCATTAACATACATTATTAGGATTTTTTTCCATGCTGAACAAAATATATACAATAAACCAAGCTAATTGCTTTTTGGAAAATTGCGTTATGACTTTAATAACCAATACATCTTAGGTCTTTATAATAATGCAATTCTTATTGAAAGTATTGTTGATAACTTTGTTAGCTTTTGGGGGGTTTTATTTGACATTGATTGAAGAGCTCAACTGTATTTATTTATTGATATGGAAATATTTAAAAATGAAAATATAGTAGAACTAATCTTAAAAATGAATATGCATACCTTAGCAAAGATAGAAAATTTAAAACAACATATCTACACTGTATATATGAACAAAATAAGAAAAGCAGCACAAAAAATGGAAAAAAGTGGACTTTGTTGCCTGAACGGCGTGGCAACGTTTCCGATACAAAATCCTTTTCAAAGCCAACTTGAATATACACTGTAAATATATATATATATATATATGTGTGTATATGTGTGTGTGCGCGTATAGATTAATGTGTGTGTTAATAGATTTTTATATCATAAATACAAATATACTCTTTATATATTGCCATATTAGCTAGGCGTGGTGGAATAGATAAATTAAAATACTGAACACCGTCATCACTTAAAGGTATAATTATCTTTAATGGATGGGGTAGGCCACAGCTTATTTATAACTATAACCTATAGATGTGAAACCCGACTACTGAATAAAATGTAATTGTGTATTGATATATTCATATAAAAACATAACAACATGATGACAAATAGAACTCTCAACAGGAAAAAAAAGTGGGAGAGGGGGAAAGAATTTCATACATTGAATTTGCAGATTATCGTACATTAAATAGCAGCATAATGGAACAAGAGTCTGGTAATAAAATGATGCCCAAAATTCATCATAACCAGCTGGAAGGAGAGTTTTTTTTTTTATAATAAATATAGTAATAAATATTAAAAAATTATCAATGACAAATATTTAATAATCACCCAAATGTAATTAATATTGAAGAAAAATTAGCAGCTGGATGGAGATGAAAAGAGGGCACGAGTAACAGTATATAAAACAGGATGGAAAATGAAGTAGACAACAGTAAAAAAAAACGTTATGTAACTAATGTGAAAACATGATCAAATGTAACATGTATAATATCAATACCAGTGTTGACTGGCAAGACTTCCCCTGACAAGTCCTAATAGCAGCCAAAAAACTGACAAATAATGAAATGACTGGTGCTTTAGGGACAAAAGAAGGAAGATACCATAATTTTGCTACATGGATGCTGCTTACTCGCTCTCACCACCTGCCCAACGCGTGTTTTGCCAAGCTTTGAGTTATGAATAACTCAAATGTTCAACAAGTCCATGATGTGGGAGAACCTTGCATGGTAATGAGAGTTCACCAGAATGCCATCACCACCTCTCCTGCGGTGTGCATGTCATGGTTGGTGCATCTTGTGCCTCTCTTGATGACACTGAAATTCCTCCTGAAAGGTACTCCCACCCAGCAACTGTGACAAATTATAACATTCACAATCCTATAGAAACTTGACAATTGGTACCGTTGGGGGCTGAGTGGAGGGTGATTCGGGGGATGTGGAAAAAAAGGCCTTCAATCTAAGGGATCGAAAGAATCTTTGAAGATCCATTTCAAGATCGAATGTATGACATTGGTATGATGGACAAAATGACAAACCCTTCTGCAGGACTTTGTATTCCGCTGCACCAAGCAGTCTATCAGAGATGTTAATTACCAGCGGATTGGTACCTGAGATCTCGTGATCCTCCCTTGGGCCGAGTCTCCTCCTATGTCCGTGGCCGCGCCTCGTGGTCTTCTTTTCGGGAAGCGTTGTCGTTGGCCTAAAAAACGTGGTGGGAGTATAGCAGGGGTACCCAACTCCTGTTCTGAGCCTGATGTTGAATAGTCGAGGGAGGTACGCGGAACTGGACGAGATGTATTTTGGCGACCGGAGAAGTTGTCCTGCCATCTGTATACCTGCTGGCGCTCGTAGTCCTCCGTGTCCCTGTTGAATTTACTACGTTTTCTGTCCTCCGTCTCTCGTCGATGCTTCTCGATGTTTTTGGATATGTGGTCCTTGAGGGTAGTAAGTTCCTCGGGAGACCCGGATGAAGATAGTTGAGCCTCGATGGTTTTGATGGTCTCGGAGCTTGTGGAGATCGCCTTCTGCAGGTGCTCAATCGTCAGGGTAATAATGTCAAAAGAACACTTATTTAGTATTTGTTCGTACTTTGTGCAATATTCAGGAGAGTCCCGAAACAGTGTGGGACGTAGTGGAACCCGTAGACCCCTAGGGATCCGTTGTGCTCGAAGATACTCAGAGAGTGTAGCACAGTGGAGTTCAATGTTGGTAAAGTGACGGAGTTCCCGTTCAAGATCTCTCCCCCTCGCTTCCCTAGGAGGGATTTTTAGAAAATCGCTACTAAAAGTGGAACGTGCCAGGATGCTCGAGGTCTCCTCAGCATTATAGGAGAATGTGGACATGACCCGTCAGTGTGCACAACGTAGGGGAAGAATATCAGGCAAAACATATACCGTGTGCACTACTGGAAAGGATGGTGCTAAGGTTAGGTTCCCACACCTTCATAAACTATAATGAAAAAGAACCTAGCACTCAACGTGATGCTTTAGTGCAAATTTTATTGTAGTAGTACCCAATAAACGTTTCGGTCCTACATACGGACCTTCGTCAGTAACTACATGTGAAAAACAAAAAAACAAATATAAACAAAAGAACTATACAAAATAAAGTATATACAAAGAATATTGGAGAAAGACAATAGCATCGATACAAAATTCTGGTCAAATGAATACGTGAAGCATACGCTGGGGAGAAGAACCCCGAGTATCTAGGCTTAATATGTTCCACTTTAGCCGGATAGAAGAGGACAAACCAGAAAATGATAGTGGAAGGTGAGGTACATACCGTACTAAAGAATAGTGAATGGGACCATAGGGTCATAAGGCACTAAGAAGCAGCGTCTGTAGGTGTAAAAAAGTCCCGTGAGAGACTCCTATGGGCCAGTGAAAAGTGGTATGAGGGGATATGAGGTAACGCATACCTTGTATGTGAAACTGATGGGAGCGGTACTGTGGGTAAAATGAATAAAGATTACATACCGGATAACTAACGGCAGGGTAACACATGCGCTAGTGCTGGGATTTACCTGAGGAGACCGGGATAGATTATGGCGCTGTCAGACGCGGTGTCCACCGCTGGTCTGATCCGAAGTGAGTGAGGCCGCCATCTCATAGGAGGGGGGCGGGACAAAAAATTGCCCGAAAGCCAATCAGCGGCAGGGCAGCTAACCGGAAGTGACGTCGCGCGAGGAATGCCTCAGTGTACGGCTATGTGAAGGGCTCCTGTGGTGTGTTAGCCGGAAGTGACGTTGCGTTGTCATAGAGACGAAGCGAAGCAATACCGCGGTTAGGATATGGAACAGATACTAGCGCTAGGGAAGAGGTCTAATAGAAAATCCTGAAGAGGAGTGTAGAAAGTCACAAGGCAGGTTAAAGACTAAGTGACGTGGAGCTGAAATGCCTATACGGAGATTTTGTAATAGGTGAACGATCTCCATGGTGATGGTGCTCCTATGATTTATCATTCAGCCGTGTGACACGATCGGCGAGGTGTGGATAACAGACTGGTCCAGTGAGACGTACGGGTGGTACAAAGAGACCTCAGTACAGACGACTCTAATGGTAAAAGAAAGAGAACGGCAAGCCTTACGGGGCCTACAAGATGATAGTAACCTCATTTTCAAACCCGCAGATAAAGGGGGCGCCCTTGTGATAATGAATAGGTCAGATTACCTTCATGAAATCAAACGTCAACTAGATAATTCCACGGTCTATGTTAAGTTACAACGTGATCCCTTATCCACGACCCGGCAACTTATTTCTGACACACTCCTGAAATATATTGAATTAGGGGTCTTAGACCCTAAAACACGGGATTTTCTCACTAAGTCACACCCTATCACTCCAGTGTTTTATACCATTCCTAAAATCCATAAAAACTTGGAGAAACCCCCAGGGAGGCCCATAGTCGCCTCTACCGACTCTATCCTTTCCCCGTTGGCCATTTATCTGGAAAAAATTCTTACCCCACTGATCAGGCTATCCAAATCCTTCATCCTGGATACAGGATCCTTCCTCAATATTCTGAAGGATATAAGTCCCATTCCTCCACACTCTATCCTAGTAACTATGGATGTAAAAGACTTATATAAATCTATCCCTCATATAGAGGGCATTAATTCGGTCCATAAACTTCTGACCCAGTCTGGCCTTCTACCTGATCAAATCCATTTGTGTATTGAACTGCTAACCATCATTCTCACCCGTAATTATTTTTTATTTCAGGATGACTTCTATTTACAAATCTGTGGCACCGCGATGGGCTCCAACGTAGCACCCCCGTATGCTAATTGCTACATGGCCGATTTTGAGGAGAGTCAGATATACCCTCACCCACTATTTCGTGCCAACGTCATCGTATGGAAACGTTACATCGATGATGTCTTCTGCATATGGGGAGGCTCGTTGGAAGCCCTCGCGTCTTTCTTCGATTGGCTCAATACGGCTTGGCCAGGTATTTCTTTTACTATGTCTCATAATACCACACAGATTAATTTCTTGGACACCATGGTCATTCTCCAACCTGATGGCTCCATTGCTACCGACCTCTACACAAAAAGTACCGACCGTAACAGTTTATTACACTTCACCAGTTTCCACCCTCCTGCTATCAAAAATTCGGTACCCAAGTCCCAATTCCATCGGGTCTCTAAGATTGTGTCTGACACGGAGCTTAGACCGGTCCGCCTCCAAGAAATGGCCTCCAAGTTTACTGAACGGGGTTACCCACCGTCTATACTGGAAAAAGCTGCTGCCCCTTCAACCCCACAACCCAATAGAGCCTCCAATCGGATACCGTTTGTTCATTCGTATCACCCGTTTGCGTACATTTTACATAGGTCAATACGCCGGAACTGGCATCTGCTGTCTAAGGGATATCCCAACGTAGCTGAATTCCAGAACCCTTTCCTCCCCTGTTTCAAATGCCCACCCAACCTAAAGGACTCTTTAGTTAGGGCGGACCTGGGATCAGGTGTTTCATCTTCTCGCCAACGGTTCCTACAGAGTCCACGTACAGGGACTTTCCCATGTCTTAACTGTTCTCAATGCCATAATGTTCTTAACCCTGCTGTTCTGTTCGGTCTGGGGAGACCTATTTTGAACTTTGGTATTTTTTGGGGTGTTCAAGATGCGGTTCTGAAACTTGTGGTTGATTGACTTAAATGAGGATGGGTCGGTCGGCCACGGGTTTCAGAGCCGCATCTTGAATATTTTAAAGAATATTGAAGTTCAAAGTCGGTCATTTTTGACCAACAGAACAGCAGGGTTAAAGGCTCCTTTTTTCACCACCCTCGCTCTGGAAAGTCATTTCGCATCCCAGAGTATTTCACATGCGCGTCATCATGGGTTATATACTTAATCAAATGTCCCTGTGGACTCCTATACATAGGGGAAACCACGCAATCTATACGTGATCGGGTTTCCAAACATAAGTCTACGGTCCGCTGTAAGAACCTGTTGTTACCCATCCCCCTCCACTTCCACAACCAGGGCCACAATGTCTCACAGTTACAGTTCCAGGTTATAGAACACATCCCCCCTATCCGGCGGGGTGGCGACCGGATGGCCCGTCTCAAGCGGAGGGAGGCCTTTTGGATTCATACATTGGAGACCCTCCATCCCTTGGGACTCAATAGAGACTATGATCTAGCCTCTTTTCTCTAAGATTGTATTACGTTATCAGGTGGTACTACTAGCATTTTGGCATTGTGTATCTTTTTTCCCACAGGTTTTACGGACTCCAGCAATCTTATTGTTATTTGTCAATGTATCTTATGCATGTACATTATCCGTTAGCTAACTCTCTCTTTCTTTTACCATTAGAGTCGTCTGTACTGAGGTCTCTTTGTACCACCCGTACGTCTCACTGGACCAGTCTGTTATCCAAACCTCGCCGATCGTGTCACACGGCTGAATGATAAATCATAGGAGCACCATCACCATGGAGATCGTTCACCTATTACAAAATCTCCGTATAGGCATTTCAGCTCCACGTCACTTAGTCTTTAACCTGCCTTGTGACTTTCTACACTCCTCTTCAGGATTTTCTATTAGACCTCTTCCCTAGCGCTAGTATCTGTTCCATCTCCTAACCGCGGTATTGCTTCGCTTCGTCTCTATGACAACGCAACGTCACTTCCGGCTAACACACCACAGGAGCCCTTCACATAGCCGTACACTGAGGCATTCCTCGCGTGACGTCACTTCCGGTTAGCTGCCCTGCCGCTGATTGGCTTTCGGGCAATTTTTTGTCCCGCCCCCTCCTATGAGATGGCGGCCTCACTCACTTCGGATCAGACCAGCGGTGGACACCGCGTCTGACAGCACCATCATCTATCCCGGTCTCCTCAGCTAAATCCCAGCACTAGCGCATGTGTTACCCTGCCGTTAGTTATCCGGTATGTAATCTTTATTCATTTTACCCACAGTACCGCTCCCATCAGTTTCACATACAAGGTATGCGTTACCTCATATCCCCTCATACCACTTTTCACTGGCCCATAGGAGTCTCTCACGGGACTTTTTTACACTTACAGACGCTGCTTCTTAGTGCCTTATGACCCTATGGTCCCATTCACTATTCTTTAGTACGGTATGTACCTCACCTTCCACTATCATTTTCTGGTTTGTCCTCTTCTATCCGGCTAAAGTGGAACATATTAAGCCTAGATACTCGGGGTTCTTCTCCCCAGCGTATGCTTCACGTATTCATTTGACCAGAATTTTGTATCGATGCTATTGTCTTTCTCCAATATTCTTTGTATATACTTTATTACCAGGGACTGACTTACTGCTGCAACGAATCAGTTGGGAGGGGTGAACATTGAAAAGCAGCTCCTGTCATGCCAGCCTCCTGGTAATGTCTTCCTGTCCATAGTTCAAGGTGAGGAGGTGTGGCCTGCTCCCTGCCCTGCAGTGAAGGAGACATTATCAGGTTGGTGGCTACTACTAGAAGACTGGGTCAGGTCACACCCCCACCACACCCCCTCATCTTGTGCTGCAGTGACGGAGCCATCAGGGGGCTGGCTGCTGCTACTGAAAGTCCTTTTAACCCCACCACACCCTCTTTTCTCAGACTGGCTGTTACTCACTGCAAGGAGCTGCACTCAAATTCAAATTCAAATTCAAATTCAAATTCAAATGAGCTTTATTGGCAGGACTAAGTACATGTTAGCATTGCCAAAGCATATGGTAAAAATACGGGGGTGGGGGAGGGGGGGCATATAGAGGTCCAGGGAATATCAAATTCCTTTTAGAGGATAGGGGATGTTTCCAGGGTGGGGTATAGGAGTCCATGACATATCGGGCTCTTTAGTCGGGGGATAGGGATATGTCCAGTGTTGGGGTACGGGAGTCCATGACATATCAGGCTCCTCTTAGTCTGTGGCAGGCACTGACATATTCCGCTGCTACGGCCACTGCACTTTCCTCTTCCCCCAGTATTATCGGCAGTTTCTCTTCCTCCTCCTTGGAGGTGAAATCTGGGAGGAGATCAGACAGCCTCTTGAAGTGAGTGTCCCTCACTGCGGAGTATTTGGGGCACCTCAGCAGGAAGTGGGCCTCATCCTCCACGGCCTCCTGGGGGCACTGCTGGCAGAGTCTGTTCTCTCGAGGCTTGTAGTTCTGTCGGTGCCGCCCGGATTCGATGAGTAGGCTGTGGGCGCTCAGTCTGTACCGGCTCAGGATCTGTCGATCTTTGGGGTTTTCTAGTTTCTCTAGATATGGGGCCAGTTTGTACTCCCTCTGTAGATTCCGGTATATTGTCAGTTTTTGGGATTTGTTTATGTCGTTCCTCCAGATGCTGAGATATTCCTCTTTGACTTTGTGTACCATTTTCTGGATTTCACCTTTTGTCAGGCCATGGAGGTTGATGGCTTGGTCAGACTGGCTTTGGGTACTTTTCCTTGGGAGGCTTCCTGAGGCTTCCTGGTGTAGGAAGGCTTTGTGATGGTAGGAGCTGGGACTGCTACTTTGTAGATGAGCCTTGAATGACAGCGCCTTCTTCTCTCACTCTCCTGTGTAACATATTGTCACAGATGGGTGGGGTGAGGCAGTGAGGACCAGCTCCTGTTACACGTAATTACAAGTGTTATAAAGATAATTAAAGTACACTAGGTATCTCATCTTTATAGTTTATGTGAGCAGGGACAGTACAACATTTTTTTCTCTCCCAGGAGTACCATTTTAACTTCCCAGGAGGAGTGAAATGGACACCACCAAGACAAGCCACATGCAGCTTAGGAAAGCAGCTGTGGTTACAATACAAATGGAGATGATGCAACTCTTACTATAGATGAACAAGAATAACATTACTCAGAATGCATATTTTTCCTCTTCCAAGCCTCTATACTGATCAGTGATCGACATCACATACCATATCCAGCAATTCATGCATGTAGTTGCCAGGAACACCGCTGGCTGTGGTGTACTGCCAGTTTACAACTGCATGCACAAAGGGTTACATGCACATATCCAATGCTACATAATGGAACAGATTGGAAGCTTGTACCAGCATTACTTGGATTTACTGGTGGTACGTCTAATTTATATCATTAATCTACTGAGAGTCAGACCCACCTGGCGATTCACATGAATCAACATTACCACATTTGGAAAAGTCGGTACTATCACACAAATAATGGTGAGACCATTATCACCACATATTTCAGTTATCTTCTCTAAGGATTCTATATTTTCTGCTGCCTCCCGTGCAGTGCAAATCTCAGGTAGGCTCACATTACTACCAGAATTCCCTTGTCTATAGTAAGCACGGAATCTTCTTCATTCTTTTTGTTTATTTTTCTTCCATGAGAGAGCACCGAACTATAGCCTACTCCCTATTTTGGTGTATTTATTACAAGATTTTAACAATATTGGCTGACGTTCTTTTAGTAACGAAAATCCATGTGACATTGCAGTTGAACTACTGTTATATCCACTTACAGAGTTACATGTTACATGTGTATTTTGCAGAATATTAAATTGATTTTAGCCGTGGATCTGATTCATTGCCCAGTATTTAGTGATGAGCAAAACTACTGAAATTCAAATTTGGGGCATCATTTTTTTGCATCTAATTTATTTTATGCAAATTGATTGTGTCTTATTATGCTTGGCAGACAACAGAGTCTATTACATGTTAGGTGAAAAAAAACAAGTTAACACTCACATTTCCCCACTGTTGCTTTACAGTCTGGTCTTCATTTACAGGGTACTGGTCTTCTCAGCAACATTAGTCTTGTTGGTCTCTTGCACATACAATGCGTAAATGGCTTTTTTTGAGGTTCTACTGCATCACATTTCATGACATTGCATAATATCTCAAGATCACTACTTGTTATCAATGCAGTATGCTCTGGATTAATATTTTCCCATCTCCAGTTCTTATGGACCTCCAAGAGATCATGTTTTCAAGATTTATATACGTAGTATGCCACAGGTGAGAGAAACTTTGTCAATTTCTGATGCCTTGATAATAATTTCACCATCTGTCAAAACTAAAGAAATCTTGAAAACATGATCTGTCGGGGTCTGTGAGCCCTGGAGTTTTGTAAACAATGCTGTAGACCTCATTCTCTCAAGCTGTGGGATACATACTTCAGAGTATGCAAGAGTCTCTGTCCTCTTCTGTGGGTTTAATATGCAGCACAAATCATAGCAATGAAATAATATTTTAATACAATTTGTTCATATACATAAATATTGGATTTGAAAAAATGGCACTGTCCTAATATTGTATGGTCTATTATATTGTTAAGAAATATAGTAAAAAGGAGCTGCTTATAAATGGAAACAGTAACTTTAGTTTACTAACAAATAGTGAAAGTTAAATGATCAACCAAGTTCAAAAAAATTAGTACACAATAATCCTTTTAGCGATACATAAATGCAGAACACGATGAAGGTCCTCTTAAAGGTATTCAGGATACAAATGATCTGATTTAAGATAGCTGTTCCTTTTACTTGTTTTCTTTGTTTGCATAATCTGGAAGCAATGAAGTATGATAAAGAGATAGGACACATCTTGATCAATGCAGACCTTTTATAGCTTTTTATATCAATATTACATTTTCTTATTGAACATTTATGAAGGTAGCTTGTAGTTTTCATCCATTCTAATTAATATAGGCAGTTATACAAGCAAGGGAAATAAAAATGGTCTCATATATATTTTACACTATTGTGCTCTGTGTTGAAATCACCAAATGCAAACTGCAGAACAATAACCCTTGAATATGTTGAAAGCTCAAAATGTTACATTCCTTTTGTTTCATTTTTACAATACTTTTCTACAATGGAATAAGTAAAATGAGTTAGATAATTTACTTGAATTATCTCACTATTGGTTAGCATCTTATCTGGGGGAGCATGCGAGGCGTTTGCCCTTCAGAGGGGCACAGTTGGGCTTGTTTCATTGGTCAGTCTGAGGGGTTTCCCGGGCAGCTTCCATTAAGCGGACAGTCAGCTCAGAGAATGTTCAGTGTGCTGGATCCTAGTGATCTTTGAGATGGAAGTATAATTGAAGCCCTGGCTGCCAGGTCAGAGTAACGTCAGCATCATGACCAGGACATGTGATCATGCTGCTGATGTGACAAGCTGGTATTGCAAACAACATTGGTGGTTAGTGCTCTAATGGAGCTGAAAACAACAAAGATTTATTGCAAAGAGGATAGAGAGGATTTGAGGACAGAGCTTGGGAAGGGATGAGTGTGGACACAATATGGGGAACGTGAGAAATTTGATGACACCGTATAAGGAGCAAGGGGTGAAATGGGGGCACAGTATGAGGTGCGAGGTGGGGAATGAATGAGGGCACAGAATGGGGAGGATGGTTGCGGACACAGTATGGGGTGCAGACACAATATGGTGAGTGGGGGATGGGAATGGACACAGTATGAGGAGCAAGAGGGGAAGTATGAGGACACAGTATGAGGAGCGAGGGTAAGAATATATACAAGCACAGTATGGGGAGCAAGGGTGATGGGATGATGCTGACACAGTATGAATCAGGGGATGTGTGAGAAGACCGGATGGAGAGTGATGGGGTGTATATTTGTGACAAGACAGTATGGTTAGCAGGTGGGATATGAAAGGAAAGTGAATGAGGAGGGAGGGGAAATAGTGTTAGGGAACAGTATGGGGGTAGAAAAGTATAAGTGGACACAGTATAGAGACAAAGTAGTGGTGGAGGAAGCATGGGAGAATGGTGTAAGGGAAGAGCCAGGAGGGAACAGTATGCCAAGGAGAAGTGTGATGAGGAGAAACAGTATAGAGACTGGGTACCATGGGAGAAAAGCAGGACGAAGCCACCACTGTATAACCTTAGGTTAATGAAGCTGCAAACAGACCAGGGATTATGGGTGCCACTTCCAAAGAAAGAGAATCTGTATATCCATAGAAAAGAAAGCGGATAGGCATATACCGTCCCATGCAACAAAATCCTTTATTGTGGCATCATAATACCAACAGCAGGCGGATAAAATGATGGAGCAAATACAGACGATCGTTTTGCGCTTATATTGCGCTTCAACAGGTCATATGTAGGACAGAGCTCACAGAATATTATTAAGCAGCTATTGCCCTTGTCCCACCCATATATCAGGTGAAAGCATCTCATTAATTATAAAACAAGTGAAAAGCAAATAAATGCAATACAAAAATACTGATAAAAACAAATATATATAAAAAAAACACAAAAACACAGCCATGTCGAGTTTGTCATTGAAACCTGATGGACCTTGAGCATGAGTCCGAATAATCCATCTAGCCTCCTTTCTTAATAATAATTTATTAAGGTCACCTCCTTGTGCAGGCATTTTAATGGTTTCAGTCCCTACAAACCGCAATACTTCAAGATTGCCTACATGTTCTTTCCTTATATGTTCAAATAGTCTAGGGACTGAGGTAATGGAGTTAAAGTGCTCACAGAAACATGCAAATAAGGGACGAATAGTTTTTTCAATATAATGAAAACCGCATGGGCAAAAAACAACGTATACAACGTAATTTGAGTGGCATATTATAAAATTTTGGATTTCATGTGAAATACCTCCCATTTGTAAATATTTGGTAGTAAGATGGAAGGAACAAAAAGAACAGTTTCCGCATTTATGATTGCCTATAGGCATATTTTTTTGCAGCCAGTTAGTAGATTCAATTTTAACACGATTCTGAACTAGAATATCTTTGATATTTTTTGTCCTCCGGTATGTAACAAGCGGACCCCTGCACACTATATCTGCAATTTCTTTTTCTCCCTCTAGCAAATGTCAATACCTGTTGATCGCAGATCTAATTTGACTGTCTATAGGACTAAATCTAAAATTAAAAATAAAGCTTTTTTCTTTTTTATTCTGTTGTATCCTGCATTTCTTTTCATATGAAACAGAAGGACTTTCCTCAACCCTCTTTAATGCGGTATCAAGAACAGATTTGGGGTAACCCTTGTTGGAAAAACGTTTATAGAGATCCATAGATTGTTCTTTAAACCTGATGGGGTCATTATTAATCCTTTTCAGCCGTAGAAACTGGCTGTAAGGTAGGGATTTTTTCAAAAATGGCGGATGAGCGCTGTCAAAATGCAGAAGAGAATTGGTGGAAGTTGGTTTGCGATATACTTCTGTTCGTAGAGAGCCATTAACAATATGCAAATTCAAGAGTATCACCCCTGTTGCATGTATGCAAGCGATCCATGAAATGATGGAACGCATCCTGAGACCCGTCCCATATGAGCTTCACTGCCAAATTTAGGGGTGATAAGAAGGAAGGAGCTTAAATAGTTATTCGCAAAATCATAAGATATTCTCTATCCATATGATAGTCATTTTCTGCTCTGGGTTTCTTAGTATTTTGATGCAGTTAAAGTAGGTGTGGTTGGTCAGGAGTCAAAGCGATAATTTATAGAAGCTGTAGATGGGACACTGCAAAATTTCAATGTATTTCCAGTGCATTATGACATTTATCTCACTTTCAAAAAACATATTAATGCTATTTGCTTCCTATGAATTTAGTCCTAGCAAAAATATGTGAAATTGAACAATTAGACTTTGATCTACAAGAGGTACAAGAACTATTGTATGAATGTCAATGCAGCTACCATATTCCATTATTAGTTTTTTAATACCTGTGAAACATTACTTATTCTGTTAAGGGGTGTGTAGAGAACATGCTTTCAATTATTTCCAATTACAGTGGCATGAAACTCAATAACACTTTTCTTGGTAAGCATTTGAATATTTGAAGTGAACTGACATTTATGCTAATCTCAATCTTCTAAGCTATTAGCATCATTGAAAAGATTTTTTTGCTTTCAGTGGATCAGACAACTATTAGTACATCCCATTAAGCTCGAGACCTTCAATTTATCAGTGGACTTGCACTTACATTATTTACTTGTACGGATGAGTGAATGTGCTAGGTGATATTTGGATATCACTCGAGTATCTGGGTGCTCGGATGTGCTCGGAAATGAAACTCGAATCCCTACTCGGCATTTTTGGCACCTATTACACAGCCAAACAGCATGCCAGGATTGTTTGCGAGTCACTGTAATGCCTTAGCTGTCTTGATAGAGGCATTACTATGATTGGCTGCCTGTAGACATCATCCGAGATTATAAAAAAACAAGTACCACTGCGTTCGGCTCACTGACACCATTGTGCAGCTCTGGAACAGTTCTTATTGGAGTGAGAGAGATTCCATTGCACTTCAAGAGAAAAAAAGCAAATGTGTCTGGATTCAATTAGTCATCCATAGAGTATTAGTTTTTTTCTGTGACATTAGGGTGGTATATAACACTCCAAAAAAGCGCTTGAAAATTTGACTGTGTTCAATTAGTCATACTGTACGTACAATATTAGGTGCTTTCTGTTACCTTTCATTATATCTGTGTTATATCCACACCCATGCTGAGCATTAAAGTAAATACAAAGGAACAGACCGTACTGAAACAGCTCAAAAACTACTTACCTGCCTGTGGATCATTAAAAGCTTATTCAAACAGTCAACTAACAAAAGGCTGTAAGAACATCATAGAAATTGCCACCTCTCCAGCTTGAGTAACGGTGAATAAAATGTATGATTTATAATATATCTTCCAGGGAAAAATTATTCAATCAGGGGCCTTCTTCTCAAAAAGGGTATAGATGTCGTTTTTCATATTTTAGATTTCCTGAAGAAGAAGTTTTATACTTCGAAAATCATTGACAATTAACCACTTATTCTCAGATAGGCATTAATGATGAGCGAGTTTACTCGTTGCTCGGGTTTTCCCGAGAACGCTCGGGTGGTCTCTGAGTATTTGTGACTGCTCGGAGATTTAGTTTTTGATGCCTCAGCTGCATGATTTACTGCTACTAGCCAGCCTGAGTACATGTGGGAGCTGCCTGGTTGCTAGGGAATCCCCACATGTAATCAAGATGTCTAGTAGCTGCAAATCATGCAGCTGCGGCAAGGAAAACTAAATCTCTATGCAGTCACAAATACTTGGAGACCACCCGAGCTCATCACTAATAGGCATCCTTTATTATTTTCACACAGTACTGCAGAATTAGCCCATTTATTTCTCCTTTACTTGCACTTTCATCTTCCCATGAGGTCTGCAGCAGCTTTAAGCGTTATCATTGGTTGTGTGAACACACACTTGACCAGGTGAGCACCATTGTGCTAATCTTTTAACATTGTTACCCAGAAAAGACCCTATTTTGCTCTTTGTGTCTTTCCAGTCTTTCTCTCCTTTCTTTCAAAACTTAAATGTATTTCATTGGGATTTTATGGGATATTCCAACACAAAGTACACCCAGGGAAGGGTAGATTTGTGACATGCGCTGCTGATTTAAATACTATCCAAGAGAAAAAGTGGATTAATGTCATTATGTTTCAAAGTTCATCTGACTCATTCATCAGGACCCTGAGGTGAAAATGTCAGTTGCTGCATAATTCACGATTGTTTTTAAAGAGATACCAGAGTAGGGTGGATGTTTGATCTACGCGTCAGATTTTAACACGATCCAAGAGATCTCAGGAAAAAAGTGGTTTAAGAGCTCATACTTCATGGACTTGATTTATTATGAGCTCACAGGACTGGTATCACATGGCAGAAACACTCACCCCAGTGATAAAAATGTGTTAGCTCACATAAAGAATCAGCTGTGAACCCTGCTGTGTCATCTGTGTATTCACTTATGCCTCCTCCCCTGGCCAGGAGCTGTGCTATATGCTGAACATAATCTGGAGCAGTTCTGCGTGGTTGGACACAGCAAATAAGGCAGTTCATAGCAGGGGCACAATTATTTTCTCAGCATATGAATTTTTTTTTCAAAATATCCACTTATGGAACTTATTATTGTAAGATGTATTCATCTACCACTTTGTGGAAAAAAAAAATTTAAGGTGAAATGAAAATGTCATAATTCTGATTGAGTGCAAATGGGAATATCTGCAACCAGGTGGGGATATCTTTGATGTTTTCCGTTTGGCTATGGACGGACTAAAAAGTCTCAAAGTTCCTTTTCAATATGTAAATTTTAGTATCACTACCCCAATGGTTTACCCACAAAAAGTTATCACTGATGCCTAGAGTTAAGCTAGAGACCAAAGTCAAACTTATTATTTAACGCCAAAGACCAGAGCAAGAGATGAACATATCTGGGTTGTGACAAAGTATAATAATAACCAGTTGAAGGATATCTGATTTTTACTGGAGAAAATTGGAGCATTCTGCACACCGAACCCCAGTTAGTTATGGTAATTATTAGAGGTGAGCGAAACGGATCGGACAAATTGAAAAATCGCCGACTTTCGGCAAAGTCGGATTTCGTGAAACCCGATCCGATCCTAGTGTGGGATCGGCCATGAGGTCGGCGATCAGCACGCCAAAGTCGTGTTTCATATGACGTTTTCAGCGCCATTTTTCATCCAATGAAGGAGAACACAGAGTGTGGGCAGCGTGATGACATAGGTCTCGGTCCCCACCATCTTAGAGAAAGGCATGACAGTAATTGGTTTGCTTTCAGCTGCGTCACAGGGGCTATAAAGGGGCGTGCATGCCGACCGCCATCTTACTTCTGCCGATTGTAACATAGGGAGAGGTTGCTGCAGCTGCATCAGGAGAAGGGATATAGTTAGGGAGGGAAGATTAAGCCCAGAAACTGCTTGTGCTGTAGCGATTTCCACTGTCCAACACTACCTTTTCTTTGCAGGGACAGTGAAGTTTATATTTTTGTGCATCAGCTCTGTAGCTTATTAGGCTGCATTATAAGGCTCCCTGATAGCTGCATTGCTGTTTGTAAGCCGCTGTGCAAACCAACTGCTTTTTTACAAGCAAAAATCCTGTTGCTCCTTTCTGCACAGTTATCTTGTTTATTTGTCCACACTTTTGTGTGCAGCAGTCCTTTTTATTGCTGCCATACTTGTCCTGAGATCATTGTAGGGAGATTGAAATTGTACTGCAGCCCTTGTATTTTTTGATATATCTTCCAGCCACGTTCTGCCACTTACATTGTGTAGTGTAATACACTGGGCCTGAGTTTTGTTGCAGTCTCCCCTCAAAAAAGGGAGATTTAGATTGGCACTAAGTGAATGTGCGTGAGTTCTGTTAGTTTGTCGTATATCATCCAGCCACGTTCTGCAACCTACATTGTGTTGTGTAATACACTGAGCCTGAGTTTTGGTGCAGTCTCCCCCCAAAAAAGGGAGATTTAAATTCTCAACAAGTTTATATACACCTTCTACCTTGTTTCACAGTACTATATAACGGTTGTTATTTTGGTTAGATTTTTCCAAAAATGAAGAAGTCTGGTGGAAGAGGCCATGGGCGGTCATTGCCAGCTGGTACTGATGGTGGTGGTGGTGGAGCATCTGGTGGTAGTGGGAAAAGCAAAATAGCACCAATGGCTCGAGGTGTTGAGCCAGCGTCCTCATCTGGCTACACAAGGCCTCGAAGGCTCCCTTATCTGGGAGTAGGAAAACAGCTTTTAAAGCCGCAACAGCAGGAAAAAGTTTTGGCTTTCCTTGCTGACTCAGCCTCTAGTTCTTTCGCCTCCTCTTCAGAAAGTTCGAAATATAAAAGCAGCGAGTTGTCAGTGGATGCTCCCGGTCAGGAAGAATTCACTTGCTTGTGTCCTTCACCCAAACCAAAAGTGAAGGATGCGGCAAGCGACAATACAGTTTACTCCATGGATCTCTTTACACATACCGTGCCTGGGTTAGAGAGGGAAATTGTTAAAAGCCTATTACAAGATGAATCGGACATGGAGTGCACAGATGCACAGCCACAGCTAGATTATTATGCTGTTCCATTGACTCAGATCACTACATTGCCCTCGCAGTGTACTGAGCCAGAATCTGACCCTGATGAGACTATGGTGCCCCGTCACAAATGCAATAGCACCTTACACGGTGACACAGAGGAAGGTGCACATGAAATTGAAAGGGAGGTGATAGATGACCCAGTTGTTGACCCAGATTGACAGCTGTTGGGGGAAGAGGGTGCCGCTGCCAGTAGCTCAGAAGCGGAGGAGAATGATCCGCAGCAGCCATCTACATCGCAACAGCTGTCATCTGGCAGGCCCATATCAGGCCAAAAGCATTTGTCAAAAACAAAAACAGTTTTAGGACAGCGTGGCCATCCGTGAAAGTAGCACAGCGTGCAATGCCTGAAAAGGTATTCGATAGTAGGAAGAGTGCAGTGTGGGAATTTTTTAACCAAGATCCGAATGATCAGTGCAAAGTTATCTGTAAGAAATGCTCAAAGACCTTTAGCAGAGGGAAGAATCTCCAAAATTTAAATACAATGTGCATGCTTAGACATTTAACCAGCATGCACTTGCAAGCCTGGACTAACTGCCGCTGCCGCTCTATATAACATCACAATAGCTGTAGCTTTGGAATCTCTTGCCCCTCTCACACATACCAAAGCTCACAAAATCAACAGATAGCCCTGGCACACCCGCCTGACCAAAGAACTGAAGCGAGCTTCCAGGGCTGCTGAGCGCCGATGGAAAAGATCCCACTCCAACAAGCACTTCATCACATTCAAACAGTCCCTCACTACTTTCAAGACCACACTCGCCACAGCAAAACAAACCTACTTCTCATCTTTCATGTCCTCCCTGTCTCACAACCCCAAAGAGTTATTCAAACCTTCAATTCTTTTCTCCGCCCCCCAGCACCTCCTCCCTCCCCACTCATCTCAGCTGAAGACTTTGCCTCATTTTTCAAGCAGAAGATTGAGAACATCAGAGACAGTTTTAGTAAACAACCCCCAGAACAGTTCCTCCCAACTACCCAGCCCTCCACCTCCAAAACCAACTTCCCCACCATTACAGAAGATGGACTTTCCACTCTACTCTCAAGATCGCATCTCACCACCTGTGCTCTTGATCCGATCCCATCCCACTTCATCCCAAACCTCGCCACAGTCTTCATCCCAACCCTAACCCATCTCTTCAACCTATCACTAACAACTGGTGTTTTCCCCTCAAGCTTTAAACATGCCTCCATCATACCTATCCTCAAAAAGCCCTCTCTTGACCCATCCTCTGTATCTAGCCATCGCCCTATATCACTTCTCCCCTATGCCTCCAAGTTACTGGAACAACACATCTACCTTGAACTGTCCTCCAATCTATCTTCCTGCTCCCTCTTCGACCGCTTTCAATCAGGCTTCCAGTCACACCACTCCACTGAAACTGCCCTAACTAAGGTCACCAATGACCTATTAACCACCAAGAGCAAGCGACACTACTCTATCTTCCTCCTCCTGGACTTGTCCTCTGCCTTTGAACACAGTGGACCATTCTTTATTACTACAGACCCTCTCATCCCTTGGCATCACAGACTTTGCCCTATCCTGGATCTTGTCATACCTAACTGACCGGACATTCAGCGTCTCCCACTCACACACCACCTCCTCACCTCGCCCTCTATCTGTCGGAGTCCCGCAAGGTTCAGTTCTAGGGCCCCTGCTCTTCTCCATTTACACCTTTGGCCTGGGACAGCTCATAGAATCTCACGTCTTTCAGTATCATCTCTATGCTGACGACACACAGATCTACATCTCTGGAGCAGATATCACCACCCTACTAACCAAAATACCACAATGTCTATCCGCTATTTCATCCTTCTTCTCCACTAGATTTCTAAAACTTAACATGAATGAAACAGAATTCATCGTCTTTCCCCCATCTCACATGACCTCCCCAACGAACCTATCCATTACAGTAAACGGCTGCCCACTCTCCCTAGTCCCACAAGCCCGCTGTCTTGGTGTAATCCTTGACACTGATCTCTCCTTCAAACCACATAGCCAAACCCTTTCCACTTCCTGCCACCTCCAACTCAAAAATATTTCACGGATCCATACATTCCTAAACCAAGAATCTGCAAAAACGCTAGTCCATGCCCTCATCATCTCTCGCCTCGACTACTGTAACCTCCTGCTCTGTGGCCTCCCCTCTAACACTCTTGCACCCCTCCAATCTATTCTAAACTCTGCCGCCTGACTAATCCACCTGTCCCCCCGCTATTCCCCGGCCTCTCCCCTCTGTCAATCCCTGCACTGGCTCCCCATCACCCAGAGACTCCAGTACAAAAGCCTTACCATGACATACAAAGCCATCCACAACCTGTCTCCTCCATACATCTGTGACCTCGTCTCCCGGTACTTTCCTGCACGCAACCTCCGATCCTCACAAGATCTCCTTCTCTACTCCCCTCTTATCTCCTCTTCCCACAATCGCATACAAGATTTCTCTTGTGCATCCCTCCTGCTCTGGAACTCTCTACCACAACATATCAGACTCTCGCCTACCATTGAAACCTTCAAAAAGAACCTGAAGACCCACCTCTTCCAACAAGCCTACAACCTGCAGTAATCACCGATTGACCAAACCGCTGCACGACCAGCTCTACCCTCACCTACTGTATCCTCACCCATCCCTTGTAGATTGTGAGCCTTCGCGGGCAGGGTCCTCTCTCCTCCTGTACCAGTTGTGACTTGTATTGTTCAAGATTATTGCACTTGTTTTTATTATGTACACCCCTCCTCACATGTAAAGCGCCATGGAAAAAATGGCGCTATAATAATAAATAATAATAATAATAACAACTACCAAATGTCCCGTAACATTGGTGCACATGCTCAGAATGAAGGTATTCAGCAACGCTACATTGCTTCCCTCACTGTAAGCCCACCGGTTAGGACAACACCAGCAGCAAATGTGGAGATATCGTCGCAAGGCCAAAGCAGTCAGGGAATCACAAGGTTCTTGGTAGGAAACACTGTATGTAGGCCAACATCAAGAATACCATCACCAACCCTCTCTCAATCTGCCATGTCCTCCACCACCCACGCTAGTTCCACCATATGCATATCTCCAGTCCAGCTCACCCTACAAGAGACTCTTGTTAGGAAAAGAAAGTACTCATCCTGTCATTCGCGTACACAGGGTTTGAACGCCCACATTGCTAGACTAATCTCGTTAGAGATGATACCCTACCGGTTGGTTGAAAGCGAATCTTTTAAAGCCTTGATGGCCTACGCAGTACCACGCTATGACCTACCCAGTTGACACTTCTTTGCAAGAAAAGCCATCTCAGCCCTCCACCAGCATGTCAAAGATCGCATTGTCCATGCACTGAGGCAATCAGTCAGTAGAAAGGTGCACCTCACAACAGATGCATGGACCTGTAGGCATGGCCAGGGACGTTACGTGTTCATCACGGTTCACTGGGTTAATGTGGCGGATGCAGGGTCCACATGGGACAGTTCTTCCTAGCCCACGGTCTAGGATACAGTTGGCTGTAGGCATTCACCACCCCTCCTCCTCCTCCTCCTCCAGAAGCGAAAGCTCATCCACAGAGCGCAGTCGCACGGCCACTCCATCCACAGCTGCCAGTGTTGCACACGAGGTGTCCCATTATGGAACAGCTAGTGGTAAGCGTCAGCAGGCTGTGCTACAAATGAAGTGTTTGGGCGACAACAGACACAACGCGGAAGTACTGGCCGAGTACTTGCAGCAAGAAACTCAGTCATGGCTGGGCAGTGCACGTCTTGAGGCAGGCAACATAGTCAGCGATAACGGAAGGAATTTTATGGCTGTGATAGCCCTTTCAGAACTGAAACACATACCTTGCCTGGCTCACACCTTGAACCTGGTGGTGCAGTGCTTCCTAAAAAATTATCTGGAGTTACCAGCCCTGCTCCTGAAGGTGCGAAGACTTTGCGCGCACATCCGCCGTTCGCCCGTACACTCCAGCCATATGCTGAACCATCAGTGATCGCTGAATCTTCCCCAGCACCGCCTAATAATCGACGTTGCAAAAAGGTGGAACTCCACACTGAACATGCTTCAGAGGCTGTGTGAACAGAGGCGTGCTCTCATTTATTTGTGGGAGGATACACATACACGGGCAGGCAGTTTGATTGCAGACATGGAGTTGTCAGGTGTGCAGTGGTCGAAGCTACAAGACCTCTGTCAAGTCTTTCAGTGTTTTGAGGAATGCACACGGCTGGTAAGTGCAGACGACGCCATCATAAGCATGAGCATCCCATTAATGCGTTTGCTAATGCAAAGTTTGATGCACATTAAGGAGCAGGCGTCTGCAGCCGAGAAGGAGGGAAGCCTTGATGACATCAGCCATTGTCTGCTCAGGGAACTCTCCTGGATGAGGTGGCGGACAAAGAGGAGGAGGATGATGGGGATGAATATTTATGGGACGAGGATGTTTCTCAGGGGGCAATAGACACTGGTGGCATTGCAAGGTCAGGAACAGGGTTTTTGCGGGCCACAAGTGATGTTGATTTGCAAGAAAGTGCTCTTCAACCCAGCACAAGCAGTGAATTGGCACCTGGAACATTGGCCCACATGGCTGAGTATGCCTTGCGTATCCTAAAAAGGGACCCCCGCATCATAAGAATGACGACCGTTGACGATTACTGGTTGGCCTGCCTCCTGGATCCACGATATAAAGGAAAATTATAAAATATCATGCCACATGAGAACCTGGAGCAAATATTGGCTACCAAACAAGTAACTCTTGTAGACCATTTAGTTCAGGCATTCCCAGCACACAGCGGCGGTGATGGTTCTCACACGAGCTGTAGGGGGCAACATGGCAGAGGTGTTAGAGGTTCACAAATCCGAAGTGTCGTTGTACAGAGGGGTTTTATGACCAGGTTTTGGAGTGATTTCGCAATGACCGCAGACACGACAGTTACTGCTGCATCAATTCAAAGTGACAGGAGACAGTATTTGTCCAGTATGCTTACCAACTATTTTTCCTCCCTTATCGATGTTCTCCCTCACAGGTCATTCCCCTTTGATTACTGGGCATCTAAAATAGACACCAGGCCTGAATTGGCAGAATATGCATTACAGGAACTCGCTTGCCCAGCTGCTAGTGTGCTATCAGAAAGAGTCGTCAGTGCTGCTGGTTTAATACTGACCAAAAAAAGGACATGTTTGGCTACCAGAAATGTTGATGATCTAACCTTCATTAAAATGAACCATTCATGGATTTCAAATTATTTTGCCCCACCTTCCCTGCTGACACGTAGCTTGCCTTAAAAATGTCTTGCTTTTGGCCTCCTCTTACTGACTGCTCCAATTCCTCCATTTGCAGCTGCTGAATGTCCACCACATAGGCCATTTTTATACCTCCCTAAATGGGCTGACTCCCCCCACAGGGCCATGGTCACCACTTGGCACAAGCACCCGTGCGAGTGCCGTTTGCCTGGACAGGTGGGTGTGCGATGGCACTGGCACAGGGTCCTTAATAGTACAATGAAGTGTCTCTGATGGTAGTGGTGCAGAACCAATGTCAGACACATCGTCGTAATATGAAGTGGCCTGTGCCAGTACCACCGCCCACGAGAGAGTGTTCCCCCCCAGTTCGAACAGTGCTCTACCACTTGCAAAACTTACCTCTTTCTACTCCACCACTGTGTAGTCTGTGCTGTTAAATCCTTCAATGGCACTGTCAATACAAACTTGTTGAAATGATAGATGATAGTTAAAATATACAGGGGCCCTGACCTCCATTTAGACCAGTTAATACTTTGCGCCTACCACTACTGTCTGCTACTCAGCAGAGGAGCCCACCCCAGTACCTAGCTACGCCGCCTGTTTAGTCCTGTTACCAATTTTGAACTGCTTATAGCCTACTTTTGTATTTGGGCCTACTAACCGTATCTGCGCCACTCATTACAGATATCCTCCACTGAACAAAGCTATGCCGCCTGTTTAGTCCTGTTACCAATTTTGAACTGCATTTAGTAGCCTACTTTTGTATTTGGGCCTACTAACTGTGTCTGCGCCACTCATTACAGTTGTCCTCCACTGAACAATGCTAGGCCACCTGTTTAGTCCTGTTACCAATTTTGAACTGCATGTAGCCTACTTTTTTATTTTGGGCCTACTAACTGTGTCTGCGCCACTCATTACAGTTGTCCTCCACTGAACAAAGCTATGCCGCCTGTTTAGTCCTGTTACCAATTTTTAACTGCATTTAGTAGCCTACTTTTGTATTTGGGCCTACTAACTGTGTCTGCACCACTCATTACAGTTGTCCTCCACTGAACAAAGCTATGCCGCCTGTTTAGTCCTGTTACCAATTTTGAACTGCATTTAGCCTACTTTATTATTTGGGCCTATATCTGTGTTTCCTCCTATTCCTGCCCATTGCCCAGCCACTGCTAGATGAGTCTTCTGGTACATTGACCCAGACCACTACATTCCCCTTGCACTCTACACAGCCATAATCTGACCCTGCTGAAAGTCAGATTCCCCTTCCCGCATACTATACCACCTTACACTGGGACAAAGAGGAAGGTGCAGGTGAAAGTGCAGGTTCCTTCATCAGGTGGGGGGGTATACTCGTTGGCGACATCACTGGCACAGGGCCCCTCATAGTACGCAAAAGTATCTGGCAGTGGGAGGTGCCACCCGCCATCAAACACACCGCCGTACTATGAGGGGCACTGTGCCAGTGCCAAGTGCCAATGAGTGGGACCCCCCTGCTTGATCAGGATCACAGCACTTGCAAAGTTGAAATACTTACCTCTCCCTGCTCCACCCATGAAAATCTTGAGCCAGCCCTACCTCCCCACAACTTTAGCCAAATGACCCCATGTTTTCAATGCCTAACTATTATTGTAAAGTAAATTAAGATTGACAAGCTTAAGAAATAAGAATTGATGTTTTTGGCATTAAAATGGGAACTGTAGGTGTTTTTCTGTCCTCCACTCACTGCCGACTTTGATTCTCCATTGACTTGCATTGGGTTTCGTGTTTCGGTTGGCCCCCGACTTTTCAAAATAATCAGCCGATTTCACCCGACCCGACTTTTGAGAAAGTCGGGTTTCGCGAAACACGACTCGATCCTAAAAAAGTAAAAGTCGCTCAACTGTAATCCTCAGTTCAACATTGCATTCAGCTATTCAAGGTTTTCAACATGCAAATAAGATATACACTTCTCTATTATTTTGTTTCCTCATCTTATCTGTATTGTGGATTAAATTTATTTTTTTCATCCATGGACATTTTATATTCTTTTTTATGTTTATTGTCATCTTTAGAGTTTTATAATATGGTTGAATATGTTTATTTTTGTTCTACTATTTTTTTCATTTTCTACTATTATATTTTCTTACCACTTCTGCATTTATTTTTTGATAATATTATATGTATATTTATTCTCCCCAGTTCATCATAAAATTAATATTATTAAATAAAAAATATATGAATATAAAATCTCTAGCATACATTTATGGCAGCTTTTATGTATTTTTACAGAGTTTTTCATTATTTCAGACATGGTCAGAGATTATATATATATCACATAGCACTTAACTTTTTGTTACTGTCCTTTTATATATTTATATTAATTTTTTTTTTTTATTTCCGCTGCTGTATCATTAAGCATTCATATATATTTTGTCTCTTGCATCTATAATAATTAACATAGTTGCACATTTGTTCATTAAAGATAGGAAAATTAATTTGCAAGGCTCCGGTCCAACTGCAATTTAATTTGTGTCCTCTGGAAGGGAAGTCGCTGAATGATTATTTTATTGTTTGCAGCCATATTACTAACTATTGCGTTAATAGATACTTTTTTCAGCCTTAGGCCGGCCTCACACTCAGTGTATGAAAATACGGTCTGTATTTTACGGCCGTAATACGCCACAAAATTCCAAAAATGGTGATCCGAATGTAATCCGTAGGCAAGGTGTGGTTGCGTATTTTGCGCATGTAATGTTGCGTATGTAATCCGTATGCCCACCGTAATGCTTATTTTTCACGCAACCTGACAAAATTGACACTTAACGATTTTTGAGGCTGAAATTGATTTAAATCACCATAATCAACCCTATTTAACCCCTTTCTGCCATCAGACGTACTATTGCGTCCATGGGGGGTGGGCCTTACTTCCCAAGGACGCAATAGTACGTCATATGCGATCGGCAGCGCTCACGGGGGGAGCGCGGCCGATCGCGGCCGGGTGTCAGCTGCCTATCGCAGCTGACATCCGGCACTATGTGCCAGGAGCGGTCACGGACCGCCCCCGGCACATTAACCCCCGGCACACCGCGATCAAAGATGATCGCGATGTGCCGGCGGTGCAGGGAAGCACCGCGCAGGGAGGGGGGCTCCCTGCGGGCTTCCCTGAGACCCCCGCAGCAACGCGATGTGATCGCGTTGCTGCGAGGGTCTTGCCGCCCTCCCTCCCTGCTCCAGGCCCAGATCCAAGATGGCCGCGGATCCGGGTCCTGCAGGGAGGGAGGTGGCTTCACAGAGCCTGCTCAGAGCAGGCACTGTGAAGCCTGCACTGCTGCATGTCAGATCAGTGATCTGACAGAGTGCTGTGCAAACTGTCAGATCACTGATCTGTGATGTCCCCCCCTGGGACAAAGTAAAAAAGTAAAAAAAAAAATTTCCAAATGTGTAAAAAAAATAAAAAAAAAATATTCCTAAATAATGAAAAAAAAAAAAAAAATATTCCCATAAATACATTTCTTCATCTAAATAAAAAAAAAAAAACAATAAAAGTACACATATTTAGTATCGCCGCGTCCGTATCGACTCGCCCTATAAAACTGGCACACTAGTTAACCCCTTCAGTAAACACCGTAAGAAAAAAAAAAAAAAACGAGGCAAAAAACGACGCTTTATTATCATACCGCCGAACAAAAAGTGGAATAACACGTGATCAAAAAGACAGATATAAATAACCATGGTACCGCTGAAAGCGTCATCTTGTCCCGCAAAAAACGAGCCACCATACAGCATCATCAGCAAAAAAATGAAAAAGTTATAGTCCTGAGAATAAAGCGATGCCAAAATAATTATTTTTTCTATAAAATAGTTTTTATCGTATAAAAGCGCCAAAACATAAAAAAATGATATAAATGAGATGTCGCTGTAATCGTACTGACCCGAAGAATAAAACTGCTTTATCAATTTTACCAAACGCGGAACGGTATAAACGCCTCCCCCAAAAGAAATTCATGAATAGCTGGTTTTTGGTCATTCTGTCTCACAAAAATCGGAATAAAAAGCGATCAAAAAATGTCACGTGCCCGAAAATGTTACCAATAAAAACGTCAACTCGTCGCGCAAAAAACAAGACCTCACATGACTGTGTGGACCAAAATATGGAAAAATTAAAGCTCTCAAAATGTGGTAACGCAAAAAATATTTTTTGCAATAAAAAGCGTCTTTCAGTGTGTGACGGCTGCCAATCATAAAAATCCGCTAAAAAACCCGCTATAAAAGTAAATCAAACCCCCCTTCATCACCCCCTTAGTTAGGGAAAAATAAAAAAATGTATTTATTTCCATTTTCCCATTAAGGCTAGGGTTAGGGCTAGTGTTAGGGCTAGGGTTAGGGCTAGGGTTAGGGCTAGGGTTAGGGCTAGGGTTAGGGCTAGGGTTAGGGTTAGGGCTAGGGTTAGGGTTAGGGCTAGGGTTAGGGCTAGGGTTAGGGTTAGGGCTAGGGCTAGGGCTAGGTTAGGGTTAGGGTTGGGGCTAGGGTTAGGGTTAGGGCTAGGGTTAGGGCTACAGTTAGGGTTGGGGCTAAAGTTACAGTTAGGGTTTAGATTACATTTACAGTTGGGAATAGGGTTGGGATTAGGGTTAGGGGTGTGTCAGGGTTAGAGGTGTGGTTAGGGTTACCGTTGGAATTAGGGTTAGGGGAGTGTTTGGATTAGGGTTTCAGTTATAATTGGGGGGTTTCCACTGTTTAGGCACATCAGGGGCTCTCCAAAAGCGACATGGCGTCCGATCTCAATTCCAGCCAATTCTGCGTTGAAAAAGTAAAACAGTGCTTCTTTCCTTCCGAGCTCACCCGTGTGACCAAACAGGGGTTTACCCCAACATATGGGGTATCAGCGTACTCAGGACAAATAGGACAACAACTGTTGGGGTCCAATTTCTCCTGTTACCCTTGGGAAAATACAAAACTGGGGGCTAAAAAATAATTTTTGTGGGAAAAAAAAGATTTTTTATTTTTACGGCTCTGCGTTATAAACTGTAGTGAAACACTTGGGGTTCAAAGTTCTCACAACACATCTAGATAAGTTCCCGGGGGGGTCTAGTTTCCAATATGGGGTCACTTGTGGGGGGTTTCTACTGTTTAGGTACATTAGGGGCTCTGCAAACGCAATGTGACGCCTGCAGACCATTCCATCTAAGTCTGCATTCAAATGGCACTCCTTCCCTTCCGAGCCCTCCCATGCGCCCAAACAGTGGTTTCCCCCCACATATGGGGTATCAGCGCACTCAGGACAAATTGGACAACACATTTTTGGGTCCAATTTCTCCTGTTACCCTCGGGAAAATACAAAACTGGGGGCTAAAAAATAATTTTTGTGGGAAAAAAATTTTGTTTTATTTTTACGGCTCTCCATTATAAACCTCTGTGAAGCCCTTGGTGGGTCAAAGCGCTCACCACACATCTAGATAAGTTCCTTAGGGGGTCTACTTTCCAAAATGGTGTCACTTGTGGGGGGTTTCTACTGTTTAGGTACATTAGGGGCTCTGCAAACGCAATGTGACGCCTGCAGACCATTCCATCTAAGTCTGCATTCAAATGGCACTCCTTCCCTTCCGAGCCCTCCCATGCGCCCAAACAGTGATTTCCCCCCACATATGGGGTATCAGCGCACTCAGGACAAATTGGACAACACATTTTTGGGTCCAATTTCTCCTGTTACCCTCGGGAAAATACAAAACTGGGAGCTAAAAAATAATTTTTGTGGGAAAAAATTTTTGTTTTATTTTTACGGCTCTCCATTATAAACCTCTGTGAAGCCCTTGGTGGGTCAAAGCGCTCACCACACATCTAGATAAGTTCCTTAGGGGGTCTACTTTCCAAAATGGTGTCACTTGTGGGGGGTTTCTACTGTTTAGGTACATTAGGGGCTCTGCAAACGCAATGTGACGCCTGCAGACCATTCCATCTAAGTCTGCATTCAAATGGCACTCCTTCCCTTCCGAGCCCTCCCATGCGCCCAAACAGTGGTTTCCCCCCACATATGGGGTATCAGCGCACTCAGGACAAATTGGACAACACATTTTTGGGTCCAATTTCTCCTGTTACCCTCGGGAAAATACAAAACTGGGGGCTAAAAAATAATTTTTGTGGGAAAAAATTTTTGTTTTATTTTTACGGCTCTCCATTATAAACCTCTGTGAAGCCCTTGGTGGGTCAAAGCGCTCACCACACATCTAGATAAGTTCCTTAGGGGGTCTACTTTCCAAAATGGTGTCACTTGTGAGTGGTTTCTACTATTTAGGTACATTAGGGGCTCTGCAAACGCAACATGGCGTCTCATCTCAATTCCTGTCAATTTTGCATTGAAAAGTCAAACGGCGCTCCTTCCTTTCCGAGCTCTCCCATCCGCCCAAACAGTGGTTTACCCCCACATATGGGGTATCAGCGCACTCAGGACAAATTGTACAACAACTTTTGGGGTCCAATTTCTTCTCTTACCCTTGGAAAAATAAAAAATTGGGGGCGAAAAGATAATTTTTGTGAAAAAATATGATTTTTTTATTTTTACGGTTCTGCATTATAAACTTCTGTGAAGCACTGGGTGGGTCAAAGTGCTCACCACACCTCTAGATAAGTTCCTTAGGGGGTCTACTTTCCAAAATGGTGTCACTTGTGGGGGGTTTCAATGTTTAGGCACATCAGTGGCTTTCCAAACGCAACATGGCATCCCATCTCAATTCCTGTCAATTTTGCATTGAAAAGTCAAACGGCGCTCCTTCCCTTCCGAGCTCTCCCATCCGCCCAAACAGTGGTTTACCCCCACATATGGGATATCAGCTTACTCAGGACAAATTGTACAACAACTATTGGGGTCCAATTTCTTCTCTTACCCTTGGAAAAATAAAAAATTGGGGGCGAAAAGATAATTTTTGTGAAAAAATATGATTTTTTATTTTTACGGTTCTACATTATAAACTTCTGTGAAGCACTTGGTGGGTGAAAGAGCTCACCACACCTCTAGATAAGTTCCTTAGGGGGTCTACTTTCCAAAATGGTGTCACTTGTGGGGGGTTTCAATGTTTAGGCACATCAGTGGCTTTCCAAACGCAACATGGCATCCCATCTCAATTCCTGTCAATTTTGCATTGAAAAGTCAAACGGCGCTCCTTCCCTTCCGAGCTCTCCCATCCGCCCAAACAGTGGTTTACCCCCACATATGGGATATCAGCTTACTCAGGACAAATTGTACAACAACTATTGGGGTCCAATTTCTTCTCTTACCCTTGGAAAAATAAAAAATTGGGGGCGAAAAGATAATTTTTGTGAAAAAATATGATTTTTTATTTTTACGGTTCTACATTATAAACTTCTGTGAAGCACTTGGTGGGTGAAAGAGCTCACCACACCTCTAGATAAGTTCCTTAGGGGGTCTACTTTCCAAAATGGTGTCACTTGTGGGGGGTTTCAATGTTTAGGCACATCAGGGGCTCTCCAAACGAAACATGGCGTCCCATCTCAATTCCAGTCAATTTTGCATTGAAAAGTCAAATGGCGCTCCTTCGCTTCCGAGCTGTGCCATGCGCCCAAACAGTGGTTTACCCCCACATGTGGGGTATTGGCGTACTCAGGACAAATTGTACAACAATGATTGCGGTCCATTTTCTCCTGTTACCCTTGGTAAAATAAAACAAATTGGAGCTGAATTAAATTTTTTGTGAAAAAAAGTTAAATGTTCATTTTTATTTAAACATTCGAAAAATTCCTGTGAAGCACCAGAAGGGTTAATAAACTTCTTGAATGTGGTTTTAAGCACCTTGAGGGGTGTAGTTTTTAGAATGGTGTCACACTTGGGTATTTTCTATCATATAGACCCCTCAAAATGACTTCAAATGAGATGTGGTCCCTAAAAAAAAATGGTGTTGTAGAAATGAGAAATTGCTGGTCAACTTTTCACCCTTATAACTCCCTAACAAAAAAAAATTTTGGTTCCAAAATTGTGCTGATGTAAAGTAGACATGTGGGAAATGTTACTTATTAAGTATTTTGTGTGACATATCTCTGTGATTTAATTGCATAAAAATTCAAAGTTGGAAAATTGCGAAATTTTCATAATTTTCGCCAAATTTCTGTTTTTTTCACAAATAAACGCAGGTACTATCAAAGAATTTTTACCATTGTCATGAAGTACAATATGTCACGAGAAAACAATGTCAGATTCACTGGGATCCGTTGAAGCGTTCCAGAGTTATAACCTCATAAAGGGACAGTGGTCAGAA
Organism: Ranitomeya imitator; assembly: GCF_032444005.1. Taxonomy (NCBI): domain Eukaryota; kingdom Metazoa; phylum Chordata; class Amphibia; order Anura; family Dendrobatidae; genus Ranitomeya; species Ranitomeya imitator. Next base: position 142,946,852 of record NC_091284.1, read on the forward strand.
TTGTAAAAATTGGCCCGGTCATTAACGTGCAAACCACCCTTGGGGGTAAAGGGGTTAAGGCCTCTACAACAGGTGGCTCACTCCCATATGGCCATTTTGTGGTTTTGCATCTGTTGGTGTGTTGTGGTAACGTTTGCACCATGTCTGACCTCCTGCAGTTCCCCCAAAGCAGCGGGTTTTGTTTAACTGGGTCTTGTTGCGTCGGTTTGGCCAGCCATATCCTGTGATTGTGGATCCGCGAAGGAGGAAAAGAAGAACGTGGGTGCATCCTCTTTTGACTAAACGCCTCACTAAAAGCCATTTTCATAGGCTCTATACAGCTCTGCGGGAACATCCTGAAAAATTCTATCTCTACTGTCGCATGACAATCTGAACATTTGATATAATGTTGGAGATATTACGTCCAGGTATCACCTATCAGGACACAAGGATGCGCAAAGCCATATCCGCAGAGGAGCGTCTTCTCCTTACCTTACGGTATGTATTCAACATACTCAAATACTGTATGTTGATGATCTTTTTTTATGTGTTTGTTTCTATCAGGTATTTTCATGTATATGTGTACATTAGGTCACAAGCAGATCTACAAAAGTTGGGGAAATGTTATAGTTAAGCACCCTAAGGACATTTTTCAGTTTACAGCATTAAGCATGTTTGTGAAAATATAAAATATGATTGTGCTTCTTCATGTTTTGTGTGAACTCTTGAAACCTACCTAATATTGTTTTTTGTTCACTTTCAGCTTCCTGACCACTGGATTGTCGTTTGCGGGACTCCACCTAGAGTTTTTGATTGGGCGATCAACAATTTCTGGCATTGTGCGGTCAACCTGTAGGCAAATATGGGATAGACTATGTGATGCCTGAGCCAAAACAGTCTAATTGGCTAAAAATAGCCTGTGGGTTCCAGGACAATTGTGACTTTCCAAACTGCATTGGAGCGGTGGATAGGAAACATATCCGGGTACGTAAGCCGCCAAACTCTGGCTCCCAATTCTACAATTATAAGCAGTTTTTCTCTGTAGTTCAGTTTGCTGTAGTTGACAGTAAGTACAGGTTTATAATTGTAGACATTGGTGCCTATGGCACCAGTATGGATCGGCGGCTATGTGACAACCAGTTAGATCTCCCACCACCACAACAACTCCCAGGCTCCACTGCAGAAGCAGTGCCTTTTTTTGTTGGAGATGAGGAGTTCCAACTGACCAGACACGTCATGAGGCCTTATCCCCGGAGCAACCTCGACCACCGTCGGAGGATCTTTAATTTGCACCTTTCTAGGGCGCGGAGCCTGGTGGAGGGCGCCTTTGGTGGCCAAATGGCTTTTTCTTCCGAATTGCCCTTCAGCCCAGTGAGGCTACAGTGAATGAAGTAATCAAAGCCTCTGTAATTTTGCACAATTATACCCGCATACATGATTGCTTCTCAGATGATAATGTTGAACACATGTTGAGTACTGTAATTAAGCCTCTTCCGCGCGGTCCCCTTTCTGGCATAAAAGTTAGGGATGTTTTCACAAATTTTTTTGTTTCTCCTCAGGGTTCTACTCCCTGGCAAGATTATGCTGTTTCTCAGTTGTGATTTACTTATTTTCTACATATATTTGTCAATTATAATTTTTTATGCCACTGAAACAGTACTGTGTGTGTTGTCTTTCCTTAATGACCAGATGTTTATGATCAGAGCATATGTGTGTGATTTAATAATGATTGGTCCACAAACATCAATTGGCTTTTGTCAAAATTGTTTACTACCAGCAAAAGCCTTTTTTGTTAAACTTGTAACCATATTTTAGGCATATGTTTTTTTGACTTTTTTTTGTTTTGTAAAACAAGTAAGCACAACAAAGTGCAAACACTGCACAAAAGAGACAAAAACATGGTTTGTCCAAAAAAAGAACAAGAATATAAACCAACAAAACAAAAACATTACAGATCCCTGTAAGTTGGCGGGGGAGATGGCGGCAGCTCAGGGTCCTGTTCAGGAGGCCATTGTTGGGCCAATTGTCCTTCACCCTGTGTGTCTGGAAAAATGGCCATATTGGGACTGTGGGTTGTAGGCTGCCATTTGGTACAGTGCTTGCCTTTGTAGATTTTGGGATGGAAGGGGTTGAGGTGTAGGCTTTCGTGGAGTAGGTGCTTCAAATCCTGATTGATCCTGCACCTGTTAAGTGAATTGAAGGCGCAAGAGGTTTGTTTGGGAAAGCTGCCTTCACTCCAGAAATTCAAACACCTCATAGGGGTTATTTGGAGGGGTGCTTAAATCAATCAGGATTTGAATACACCCTCTCACACATAGCCTCACCTCACGGGGAAGGGGTCAAAGGTAACGGGCAAGGCTGCGAGCAAAAGCCTCCTCTTCATCATCCGTGGCTGCCCTGGCCAAATAATTGAGGACCCCAGCACCGACATAACTCCTTGTGGCTTGCAGCTCTCTCCTTCTGCGGCCTCTACGTAAAGCCCCAGCTGCCTGTGGGGAGGACACCAGTGGGCCTGTAGGGCTGCTGCTATGGGCATGTTCCTCATGGCTTCCCCGATCATGTGCTGCTAGGGGTGGTGGTGCTGCATCTTACTCACTTGCTGCTGGCTGTAGTGATGTCGAAGCCGATGGCCCTTCAAGGATGGATGTAGAAAAGGCCAAAGATGGGCCTGCAACCGCTTCTTCCAGACTTACAGGATCTATTACAGCCTCCGAATCAGACCCGGTCTATATCTCTGTGAGGTTGGACTGTGTTCTGTTATTAAACAATAAAGCAAATAAAAATTAATTAAAAGGTGATTTATTTGTGAGAATTATTTTATTACACATCTGTGAGCTCGTCTCTCAATAATTACCTACACACAACCTCAGATCAGCACAAGATCTCCTTCTATACTACCCTCTTATCTCCTATTCCCACAATGGTAGACAAGATTTATCTTGTGTGTCACCCCTACTGTGGAAACCACTACCACAATACATCATACTGTCGCCTACCATTGAAAGCTACACAAACAGCATGAAGACCCACCTCTTCAAACAATCAGATAACCTGCAGTAACCACCCATTGACCAAACCACTGCATGAACATCTCTAACCTTGCCTCTATATTCTAACCCATTCCTTGTTGTAGCTTGTGAGGCTTTGCGGGCAGGGTCCTCTCTCCTCCAGGACCATTTTTACATTTTTGGGTGTAAACATTATTTTTGGGACTAGGTTTACCCGTCCTTACATGTAATTCGCCATGGATTAACCATAACTAGTGTTGAGCGATACCTTCCGATATCGGAAAGTATCGGTATCGGTTTGGATCGGCCGATATTCAAAAAATATCGGATATCGCCGATACCGATACCCGATCCCAATGCAAGTCAATGGGACCAAAATATCGGAATTAAAATAAACCCTTTCTTTCCTTGTAGGTTCATTCTACCTGAAGGAAAACAACTAAGAATAATGTAGGATGTATGGGGGAGGTGGCGGAGACATTAAAGGCAATGAGGATTAGTCCAATCAAATAGAATAGCATGTTTTTTTTTTTTTTTTAAAGAAGTTCGGATTGAAAAAGATATTGAGTATGTAAATTTTTTTTATTTTGTCAGATATTGATGTTTCACTATTCCACGCCCTTCCCCTTCTTTTTTTTCTTTTTTTTTTTTTTCTTTTCCCACACTTTCATCTTCATCATCATCAGCATCCTTGACATCAACTTCTTCACCTTATTCATCTTCTTCTTCATCTTCTACCTATTTTTTTTTTTATTACATTCTTCATATTCATTTTCTTCAACTATTATTATTCTTCCTATTCTACATATTCTTTTTATTCCACTGTTATTATTCTTCCTATTCTACTTCTTCATCATATTCTCATTTGTGACAGGCATTCCCGTAGTTGTTATCTATAAAAGTTGGAAGATTACACCTTCCGTTCTGCCAGTCACAAAAGTTACATTTGTCCGCGTTCAGTTTGGCCTGCAGCATCAGGCTTTATCCAGGGGCACCACGAGGAGGAACGGACTCACCCCCATACACTGCTTAGTCTTCTTCTGCATATAATTTAGATAATATCTTTTGCTCTGATATTAAGTCTTATGCTTAATGTTCTTCTGCTCTTTGTTCTGCAGCCTCTTGATCTTCTGCTTCTCGGTCTTCCATGTTGTCGTCTCCAGGGTCTTCGTCTCCAGTGTCGTCATCTCCGCCGTCGTCGTCTCAGCCGTCGTCGTCTCCGCCGTCGTCGTCGTCGTCGTCATCGGGGTGGTCTTCCGGGTCGTCGTCATCGGGGTGGTCTTCCGGGTTGTCGACGTTAGGGTCTTCAACTTGGAAATGTAGCAGAAGGTACAAGAAGGCTGAGAAAATGCCAAGAACCAGCTGATGGAACTGGAACTCGGATGGCTACCCGAAGGTTCAAGAGCCTATGGAACTACCGAGGACCAGCTGACGTTACTGGAACCCGGTTACTAAGCAGGAGGTACCCGTGCTAAAAAGCACTACCAAGGACCGCCTGACGTTGGCGGAACTCGGATACCCAGAAGGAGGCACCTAAGCCAAAGGCTCTGCCCGGAACCAGATGACGTTACTGGAACCAGGATGGGGAGCAGAAGGTACAAGAGCAAAAGACACTGCCGAGAACCAGCTGACGGTACTGGAACCCGGATGGGTAGCCGAATGTCCAAGAGCCAATGGAACTACCAAGGACCAGCTGACGTTACTGGAACCCGGTTACTAAGCAGGAGGTACCCGTGCCTGAAAGCACTACCAAGGACCACCTGACATTGGTGGAACTTGGATACCCAGAAGGAGGCACCTAAGCCAAAGGCTCTGCCCGGAACCAGCTGACGGTACTGGAACCAGGATGGGGAGCAGAAGGTACAAGAGCAAAAGACACTGCCGAGAACCAGCTGACGGTGCTGGAACCAGGTGGTGGACCCGAAGGCCCACAGGAGAGGAGAGAACAGCTAGGCCGCGAGGCAGCCGCAGTTACCGAACCCCAACAGTCCTACAGGGGGAGCTGGGCCTACTGGCACTACAGAACCAGCCTTGACTACCAGTTCACGCAGCCCACATAGGAAGCTCCTAAACTGGAGGCACCCTGGAGTTGGCTAACTCGACCGCCCCACGACGGGGCAAGCATAGGCGTCTCAGTGAAGTTGACACAACCCGGAAACAGCTGACGGTGCTGAAACCAGGCTTGGCACGAGGGAGTACCTGTGACAAGAACACTGCCGAGAACCAGCTGGCGGTGCTGGAACCCGGATGCGTTGCCCCAGTGTGCAAGAGCCAATGGCACGACCGAGGACCAGCTGACGGTGCTGGAACCCGGTTACTAAGCTGTAGGTGCCCGCGCTTAAAAGCACTACCAAGGACCGCCTGGCGTTGGCGGAACTCGGATACCCAGGAGGAGGCACCTAAGCCAAAGGCTCGGCCCGGAACCAGCTGACGGTGCTGGAACCAGGTGGTGGACCCGAAGGCCCACAGGAGAGGAGAGAACAGCTAGGCCGCGAGGCAGCCGCAGTTACCGAACCCCAACAGTCCTACAGGGGGAGCTGGGCCTACTGGCACTACAGAACCAGCCTTGACTACCAGTTCACGCAGCCCACATAGGAAGCTCCTAAACTGGAGGCACCCTGGAGTTGGCTAACTCGACCGCCCCACGACGGGGCAAGCATAGGCGTCTCAGTGAAGTTGACACAACCCGGAAACAGCTGACGGTGCTGAAACCAGGCTTGGCACGAGGGAGTACCTGTGACAAGAACACTGCCGAGAACCAGCTGGCGGTGCTGGAACCCGGATGCGTTGCCCCAGTGTGCAAGAGCCAATGGCACGACCGAGGACCAGCTGACGGTGCTGGAACCCGGTTACTAAGCTGTAGGTGCCCGCGCTTAAAAGCACTACCAAGGACCGCCTGGCGTTGGCGGAACTCGGATACCCAGGAGGAGGCACCTTAGCCAAAGGCTCGGCCCGGAACCAGCTGACGGTGCTGGAACCAGGTGGTGGACCCCAAGGCCCACAGGAGAGGAGAGAACAGCTAGGCCGCGAGGCAGCCGCAGTTACCGAACCCCAACAGTCCTACAGGGGGAGCTGGGCCTACTGGCACTACAGAACCAGCCTTGACTACCAGTTCACGCAGCCCACATAGGAAGCTCCTAAACTGGAGGCACCCTGGAGTTGGCTAACTCGACCGCCCCACGACGGGGCAAGCATAGGCGTCTCAGTGAAGTTGACACAACCCGGAAACAGCTGACGGTGCTGAAACCAGGCTTGGCACGAGGGAGTACCTGTGACAAGAACACTGCCGAGAACCAGCTGGCGGTGCTGGAACCCGGATGCGTTGCCCCAGTGTGCAAGAGCCAATGGCACGACCGAGGACCAGCTGACGGTGCTGGAACCCGGTTACTAAGCTGTAGGTGCCCGCGCTTAAAAGCACTACCAAGGACCGCCTGGCGTTGGCGGAACTCGGATACCCAGGAGGAGGCACCTAAGCCAAAGGCTCGGCCCGGAACCAGCTGACGGTGCTGGAACCAGGTGGTGGACCCGAAGGCCCACAGGAGAGGAGAGAACAGCTAGGCCGCGAGGCAGCCGCAGTTACCGAACCCCAACAGTCCTACAGGGGGAGCTGGGCCTACTGGCACTACAGAACCAGCCTTGACTACCAGTTCACGCAGCCCACATAGGAAGCTCCTAAACTGGAGGCACCCTGGAGTTGGCTAACTCGACCGCCCCACGACGGGGCAAGCATAGGCGTCTCAGTGAAGTTGACACAACCCGGAAACAGCTGACGGTGCTGAAACCAGGCTTGGCACGAGGGAGTACCTGTGACAAGAACACTGCCGAGAACCAGCTGGCGGTGCTGGAACCCGGATGCGTTGCCCCAGTGTGCAAGAGCCAATGGCACGACCGAGGACCAGCTGACGGTGCTGGAACCCGGTTACTAAGCTGTAGGTGCCCGCGCTTAAAAGCACTACCAAGGACCGCCTGGCGTTGGCGGAACTCGGATACCCAGGAGGAGGCACCTTAGCCAAAGGCTCGGCCCGGAACCAGCTGACGGTGCTGGAACCAGGTGGTGGACCCCAAGGCCCACAGGAGAGGAGAGAACAGCTAGGCCGCGAGGCAGCCGCAGTTACCGAACCCCAACAGTCCTACAGGGGGAGCTGGGCCTACTGGCACTACAGAACCAGCCTTGACTACCAGTTCACGCAGCCCACATAGGAAGCTCCTAAACTGGAGGCACCCTGGAGTTGGCTAACTCGACCGCCCCACGACGGGGCAAGCATAGGCGTCTCAGTGAAGTTGACACAACCCGGAAACAGCTGACGGTGCTGAAACCAGGCTTGGCACGAGGGAGTACCTGTGACAAGAACACTGCCGAGAACCAGCTGGCGGTGCTGGAACCCGGATGCGTTGCCCCAGTGTGCAAGAGCCAATGGCACGACCGAGGACCAGCTGACGGTGCTGGAACCCGGTTACTAAGCTGTAGGTGCCCGCGCTTAAAAGCACTACCAAGGACCGCCTGGCGTTGGCGGAACTCGGATACCCAGGAGGAGGCACCTAAGCCAAAGGCTCGGCCCGGAACCAGCTGACGGTGCTGGAACCAGGTGGTGGACCCGAAGGCCCACAGGAGAGGAGAGAACAGCTAGGCCGCGAGGCAGCCGCAGTTACCGAACCCCAACAGTCCTACAGGGGGAGCTGGGCCTACTGGCACTACAGAACCAGCCTTGACTACCAGTTCACGCAGCCCACATAGGAAGCTCCTAAACTGGAGGCACCCTGGAGTTGGCTAACTCGACCGCCCCACGACGGGGCAAGCATAGGCGTCTCAGTGAAGTTGACACAACCCGGAAACAGCTGACGGTGCTGAAACCAGGCTTGGCACGAGGGAGTACCTGTGACAAGAACACTGCCGAGAACCAGCTGGCGGTGCTGGAACCCGGATGCGTTGCCCCAGTGTGCAAGAGCCAATGGCACGACCGAGGACCAGCTGACGGTGCTGGAACCCGGTTACTAAGCTGTAGGTGCCCGCGCTTAAAAGCACTACCAAGGACCGCCTGGCGTTGGCGGAACTCGGATACCCAGGAGGAGGCACCTTAGCCAAAGGCTCGGCCCGGAACCAGCTGACGGTGCTGGAACCAGGTGGTGGACCCCAAGGCCCACAGGAGAGGAGAGAACAGCTAGGCCGCGAGGCAGCCGCAGTTACCGAACCCCAACAGTCCTACAGGGGGAGCTGGGCCTACTGGCACTACAGAACCAGCCTTGACTACCAGTTCACGCAGCCCACATAGGAAGCTCCTAAACTGGAGGCACCCTGGAGTTGGCTAACTCGACCGCCCCACGACGGGGCAAGCATAGGCGTCTCAGTGAAGTTGACACAACCCGGAAACAGCTGACGGTGCTGAAACCAGGCTTGGCACGAGGGAGTACCTGTGACAAGAACACTGCCGAGAACCAGCTGGCGGTGCTGGAACCCGGATGCGTTGCCCCAGTGTGCAAGAGCCAATGGCACGACCGAGGACCAGCTGACGGTGCTGGAACCCGGTTACTAAGCTGTAGGTGCCCGCGCTTAAAAGCACTACCAAGGACCGCCTGGCGTTGGCGGAACTCGGATACCCAGGAGGAGGCACCTTAGCCAAAGGCTCGGCCCGGAACCAGCTGACGGTGCTGGAACCAGGTGGTGGACCCGAAGGCCCACAGGAGAGGAGAGAACAGCTAGGCCGCGAGGCAGCCGCAGTTACCGAACCCCAACAGTCCTACAGGGGGAGCTGGGCCTACTGGCACTACAGAACCAGCCTTGACTACCAGTTCACGCAGCCCACATAGGAAGCTCCTAAACTGGAGGCACCCTGGAGTTGGCTAACTCGACCGCCCCACGACGGGGCAAGCATAGGCGTCTCAGTGAAGTTGACACAACCCGGAAACAGCTGACGGTGCTGAAACCAGGCTTGGCACGAGGGAGTACCTGTGACAAGAACACTGCCGAGAACCAGCTGGCGGTGCTGGAACCCGGATGCGTTGCCCCAGTGTGCAAGAGCCAATGGCACGACCGAGGACCAGCTGACGGTGCTGGAACCCGGTTACTAAGCTGTAGGTGCCCGCGCTTAAAAGCACTACCAAGGACCGCCTGGCGTTGGCGGAACTCGGATACCCAGGAGGAGGCACCTTAGCCAAAGGCTCGGCCCGGAACCAGCTGACGGTGCTGGAACCAGGTGGTGGACCCCAAGGCCCACAGGAGAGGAGAGAACAGCTAGGCCGCGAGGCAGCCGCAGTTACCGAACCCCAACAGTCCTACAGGGGGAGCTGGGCCTACTGGCACTACAGAACCAGCCTTGACTACCAGTTCACGCAGCCCACATAGGAAGCTCCTAAACTGGAGGCACCCTGGAGTTGGCTAACTCGACCGCCCCACGACGGGGCAAGCATAGGCGTCTCAGTGAAGTTGACACAACCCGGAAACAGCTGACGGTGCTGAAACCAGGCTTGGCACGAGGGAGTACCTGTGACAAGAACACTGCCGAGAACCAGCTGGCGGTGCTGGAACCCGGATGCGTTGCCCCAGTGTGCAAGAGCCAATGGCACGACCGAGGACCAGCTGACGGTGCTGGAACCCGGTTACTAAGCTGTAGGTGCCCGCGCTTAAAAGCACTACCAAGGACCGCCTGGCGTTGGCGGAACTCGGATACCCAGGAGGAGGCACCTTAGCCAAAGGCTCGGCCCGGAACCAGCTGACGGTGCTGGAACCAGGTGGTGGACCCGAAGGCCCACAGGAGAGGAGAGAACAGCTAGGCCGCGAGGCAGCCGCAGTTACCGAACCCCAACAGTCCTACAGGGGGAGCTGGGCCTACTGGCACTACAGAACCAGCCTTGACTACCAGTTCACGCAGCCCACATAGGAAGCTCCTAAACTGGAGGCACCCTGGAGTTGGCTAACTCGACCGCCCCACGACGGGGCAAGCATAGGCGTCTCAGTGAAGTTGACACAACCCGGAAACAGCTGACGGTGCTGAAACCAGGCTTGGCACGAGGGAGTACCTGTGACAAGAACACTGCCGAGAACCAGCTGGCGGTGCTGGAACCCGGATGCGTTGCCCCAGTGTGCAAGAGCCAATGGCACGACCGAGGACCAGCTGACGGTGCTGGAACCCGGTTACTAAGCTGTAGGTGCCCGCGCTTAAAAGCACTACCAAGGACCGCCTGGCGTTGGCGGAACTCGGATACCCAGGAGGAGGCACCTAAGCCAAAGGCTCGGCCCGGAACCAGCTGACGGTGCTGGAACCAGGTGGTGGACCCGAAGGCCCACAGGAGAGGAGAGAACAGCTAGGCCGCGAGGCAGCCGCAGTTACCGAACCCCAACAGTCCTACAGGGGGAGCTGGGCCTACTGGCACTACAGAACCAGCCTTGACTACCAGTTCACGCAGCCCACATAGGAAGCTCCTAAACTGGAGGCACCCTGGAGTTGGCTAACTCGACCGCCCCACGACGGGGCAAGCATAGGCGTCTCAGTGAAGTTGACACAACCCGGAAACAGCTGACGGTGCTGAAACCAGGCTTGGCACGAGGGAGTACCTGTGACAAGAACACTGCCGAGAACCAGCTGGCGGTGCTGGAACCCGGATGCGTTGCCCCAGTGTGCAAGAGCCAATGGCACGACCGAGGACCAGCTGACGGTGCTGGAACCCGGTTACTAAGCTGTAGGTGCCCGCGCTTAAAAGCACTACCAAGGACCGCCTGGCGTTGGCGGAACTCGGATACCCAGGAGGAGGCACCTAAGCCAAAGGCTCGGCCCGGAACCAGCTGACGGTGCTGGAACCAGGTGGTGGACCCGAAGGCCCACAGGAGAGGAGAGAACAGCTAGGCCGCGAGGCAGCCGCAGTTACCGAACCCCAACAGTCCTACAGGGGGAGCTGGGCCTACTGGCACTACAGAACCAGCCTTGACTACCAGTTCACGCAGCCCACATAGGAAGCTCCTAAACTGGAGGCACCCTGGAGTTGGCTAACTCGACCGCCCCACGACGGGGCAAGCATAGGCGTCTCAGTGAAGTTGACACAACCCGGAAACAGCTGACGGTGCTGAAACCAGGCTTGGCACGAGGGAGTACCTGTGACAAGAACACTGCCGAGAACCAGCTGGCGGTGCTGGAACCCGGATGCGTTGCCTTGCCTATTAAAGATTGTCTTCCTAGAGCCCCAACTAGCGGTGTTGGAGCAAAGGGTAAGCAGGGGGAGATGAGTGTAGGCCGAAGCCTGCACTGGAGGCAGCTTTGTGTCTGCGTTGCGTTTGCAGGACACTTTGCCGGCTACACACTGGGGGAACAGCTGGCGTTGCTGAACCCCACTAACACAATGGCGTGTGTTTTTATCTGTGCAGCTAGCACTTGCGGGCAAAAACTTGCGATGTTAGAGCCCGTGTTGAAGCAGGAGGAGGAGGAGAGGAGCAGAGTGTAGGCCGAAGCCTAGTTGAACCAATTTCAAAGGAAACCTTTAACCCCCCCTCAGGTGTTACAAAGTACAAGAGACACACCTTGTGCAGTATTAATGCTGCACAAGTGAAAGGTTGCTCTATTAATTTGTCTACTTGCACACGCTGAATGAAAGACATACACAATTTACCCCATTCTACAGTCAAACTGTAGTGGATGCGTGACTTGGTTTTTTGATGAGACGCAGCACAGGTGTCCAAAATAACGCCTTGGTGCTTGGCGCAGCTTCCTGAGCGTTGTTATTTGCTGTACAGGAGTCTGCGCTCTTGTGTTATCCCTTGGCAATGCCCTGTTAGCGCTGCCCATCTTATGACCTCATTTCATGTTGGCCGGTGCGGTTAACGATGGCCATAAATCCCAGACCCACAGTGTCTTTTCATAAAGCCACACTGCGGTGCTGGGATTCGTGGCCTTGAGCAGTAAATATTTTGGCCGCTCACACACGTCCTTACACCTGCTTCAGACTGGGCGGCCTCTGCTGATCCCTTCTCGCATGCCGCGGCCATGAGGCTGCACAGTCTGAAGAAGGCGGAAGGAGATGAGTTAAGACAGGCGAAGATATGCACTGCTCGTGCCCATCAATCACACCCTCGCAGTCAAAATAATTAAGACAACGAGGAGCATTTTATTCAGGCAGGGCGGACGAACAGGCGCAAGTAGCCAACCAATGATGTCAGAAGACGGGAAGCGCTACCAAGGGGGGTGCTGCGTATCATTAGAAAGGAAAGTCACACCTCAGGGACAGTGGAATGGTCTCAAAGAGACACATTTTGTACGTGTTGAGTTCCACGTGGGCAAGGAGAAAACGTCAGCCACCTTGTACAAATGCAGCAGTACTGCTGTACAAGGTGGCTGTTATACATAGAAACACCTGGGGGTGGTGGCCAGGCTCCCTTCAATTTCAGTTCATGTGCCTGCGTGGCGTTTGCAGGTCACGTTGCAAGCTGCACAGCAGGGGAACAGCTGGCGGTGCTGAACCCCACTAACACATTGGCTGGTGTTTTTCTCTGTGCAGCTAGCATGTCCGGGCAGAAACTGGCGTTGTTTGAGCCCAGGGTCAGCAGGAGGAGGAGAGGAGCAAAGTGTAGGCCGAAGCCTGCACTGGTGGCAGCTTTTGTTCTGTTGTGCCAGCGTGGCTTGTGCTGGACACGTTGCCGACTACACAGCAGGGGAACAGCTGGCGGTGCTGAACCCCACTAACACATTGGCTGGTGTTTTTCTCTGTGCAGCTAGCATTTCCGGGCAAAAACTAGCGGTGTTTGAGCCCAGGGTCAGCAGGAGGAGTAGAGGAGCAGAGTGTTGGCCAAAGCCTAGTTGAACCAATTTCAAAGGTTACCTTTAACCCCCCCCTCAGGTGTTGCAAGGTACAAGAGCCACACCTTGAACAGCATTATTGATGCACAAGTCAAAGGTTGCTCTATTTAATTTTGCTCCTTGCACACGCTGAATTAAACACGTACACTATTTAGCCCATTATACTGTCAAACAGTAGTGGAGGCGTGACTACTAGTTTTTTAAGGAGACGCAGCACAGGTGTACAAATTTACACCTAGGTGCTGTGCGCAGATTCCTTACCGTTGTTATTTGCAGTACAGGAAACTGCGCTCTTGTGTTATCCCTTGGCAATACCCTGTTAGTGCAGGCCGTCTCATGACCTCATTTCATGTTGGCCGGTGCGGTTAACGATGGCCATAAATCCCAGACCCACAGTGGCTTTTCCTAAAGTCACACTGCGGTGCTGGGATTCGTGGCCTTGTGCAGTAAATATGTTCGCCGCTCACACATGTCCTTACACCTGCTTCAGACTGGGCGGCCTCAGCTGATCCCTTATCGCATGCCGCGGCCATGAGGCCGCACAGTCAGAAGAAGGCGGAAGGAGGGGAGTGAAAACAGGGGAACATATGCACTGCTCGTGCCCATCAATCACACCCTCGCAGTCAAAATATATGAGACAACGGGGGGCGTTGTGTCGGGCAGGGGGGACGCACAGGCACAGCCAGCCAACCAATGATGTCAGGAGACGGGCAGCGCTAACAATGGGGGTGCTGCGTGTCATTAAAAAGGAAAGTCACACCTCAGGGACATTGTAATGGTCTGTAATGAGACACATTTTGTACTTGTTGAGTTCCACGTGTGCAAGGAGAAAAAGTCAGCCACCTTGTACAAATGCAGCAGTACTGCTGTACAAGGTGGCTGTTATACATAGAAACACCTGGGGGGGTGGGGGGCAGGCTCCCTTCAATTTCAGTTCATGTGCCTGCGTGGCGTTTGCAGGTCACGTTGCAAGCTACACAGCAGGGGAACAGCTGGCGTTGCTGAACCCCACTGACACATTGACTGGTGTTTTTCTCTGTGCAGATTGCATGTCCGGGCAAAAACTAGCGGTGTTAGAGCCCAGGGTCAGCAGGAGGAGGAGGAGAGGAGCAAAGTGTAGGCCGAAGCCTGCACTGGTGGCAGCTTTTGGTCGGTTGTGCCAGCGTGGCTTGTGCTGGACACGATGCCGGCTACACAGCGGGGGAACAGCTGGCGGTGCTGAACCCCACTAACACATTGGCTGGTGTTTTTCTCTGTGCAGCTAGCATGTCCGGGCAGAAACTGGCGTTGTTTGAGCCCAGGGTCAGCAGGAGGAGGAGAGGAGCAAAGTGTAGGCCGAAGCCTGCACTGGTGGCAGCTTTTGTTCTGTTGTGCCAGCGTGGCTTGTGCTGGACACGTTGCCGACTACACAGCAGGGGAACAGCTGGCGGTGCTGAACCCCACTAACACATTGGCTGGTGTTTTTCTCTGTGCAGCTAGCATTTCCGGGCAAAAACTAGCGGTGTTTGAGCCCAGGGTCAGCAGGAGGAGTAGAGGAGCAGAGTGTAGGCCGAAGCCTAGTTGAACCAATTTCAAAGGTTACCTTTAACCCCCCCCTCAGGTGTTGCAAGGTACAAGAGCCACACCTTGAACAGCATTAATGATGCACAAGTCAAAGGTTGCTCTATTTAATTTTGCTCCTTGCACACGCTGAATTAAACACGTACACTATTTAGCCCATTATACTGTCAAACAGTTGTGGAGGCGTGACTTGTCTTTTTAACGAGACGCAGCACAGGTGTCAAAATTTGCACCTAGGTACTGGGCGCAGATTCCTGAGCGTTGTTATTTGCTGTACAGGAGTCTGCGCTCTTGTGTTATCCCTTGGCAATACCCTGTTAGTGCAGGCCGTCTCATGACCTCATTTCATGTTGGCCGGTGCGGTTAACGATGGCCATAAATCCCAGACCCACAGTGGCTTTTCCTAAAGTCACACTGCGGTGCTGGGATTCGTGGCCTTGTGCAGTAAATATGTTCGCCGCTCACACATGTCCTTACACCTGCTTCAGACTGGGCGGCCTCAGCTGATCCCTTATCGCATGCCGCGGCCATGAGGCCGCACAGTCAGAAGAAGGCGGAAGGAGGGGAGTGAAAACAGGGGAACATATGCACTGCTCGTGCCCATCAATCACACCCTCGCAGTCAAAATATATGAGACAACGGGGGGCGTTGTGTCGGGCAGGGGGGACGCACAGGCACAGCCAGCCAACCAATGATGTCAGGAGACGGGCAGCGCTAACAATGGGGGTGCTGCGTGTCATTAAAAAGGAAAGTCACACCTCAGGGACATTGTAATGGTCTGTAATGAGACACATTTTGTACTTGTTGAGTTCCACGTGTGCAAGGAGAAAAAGTCAGCCACCTTGTACAAATGCAGCAGTACTGCTGTACAAGGTGGCTGATATACATAGAAACACCTGTGGGTGGGGGGCAGGCTCCCTTCAATTTCAGTTCATGTGCCTGCGTGGCGTTTGCAGGTCACGTTGCAAGCTACACAGCAGGGGAACAGCTGGCGTTGCTGAACCCCACTGACACATTGACTGGTGTTTTTCTCTGTGCAGATTGCATGTCCGGGCAAAAACTAGCGGTGTTAGAGCCCAGGGTCAGCAGGAGGAGGAGGAGAGGAGCAAAGTGTAGGCCGAAGCCTGCACTGGTGGCAGCTTTTGGTCGGTTGTGCCAGCGTGGCTTGTGCTGGACACGATGCCGGCTACACAGCGGGGGAACAGCAGGCGTTGCTGAACCCCACTAACACATTGGCTGGTGTTTTTCTCTGTGCAGCTAGCATTTCCGGGCAAAAACTAGCGGTGTTTGAGCCCAGGGTCAGCAGGAGGAGTAGAGGAGCAGAGTGTAGGCCGAAGCCTAGTTGAACCAATTTCAAAGGTTACCTTTAACCCCCCCCTCAGGTGTTGCAAGGTACAAGAGCCACACCTTGAACAGCATTAATGATGCACAAGTCAAAGGTTGCTCTATTTAATTTTGCTCCTTGCACACGCTGAATTAAACACGTACACTATTTAGCCCATTATACTGTCAAACAGTTGTGGAGGCGTGACTTGTCTTTTTAACGAGACGCAGCACAGGTGTCAAAATTTGCACCTAGGTACTGGGCGCAGATTCCTGAGCGTTGTTATTTGCTGTACAGGAGTCTGCGCTCTTGTGTTATCCCTTGGCAATACCCTGTTAGTGCAGGCCGTCTCATGACCTCATTTCATGTTGGCCGGTGCGGTTAACGATGGCCATAAATCCCAGACCCACAGTGGCTTTTCCTAAAGTCACACTGCGGTGCTGGGATTCGTGGCCTTGTGCAGTAAATATGTTCGCCGCTCACACATGTCCTTACACCTGCTTCAGACTGGGCGGCCTCAGCTGATCCCTTATCGCATGCCGCGGCCATGAGGCCGCACAGTCAGAAGAAGGCGGAAGGAGGGGAGTGAAAACAGGGGAACATATGCACTGCTCGTGCCCATCAATCACACCCTCGCAGTCAAAATATATGAGACAACGGGGGGCGTTGTGTCGGGCAGGGGGGACGCACAGGCACAGCCAGCCAACCAATGATGTCAGGAGACGGGCAGCGCTAACAATGGGGGTGCTGCGTGTCATTAAAAAGGAAAGTCACACCTCAGGGACATTGTAATGGTCTGTAATGAGACACATTTTGTACTTGTTGAGTTCCACGTGTGCAAGGAGAAAAAGTCAGCCACCTTGTACAAATGCAGCAGTACTGCTGTACAAGGTGGCTGTTATACATAGAAACACCTGGGGGGGTGGGGGGCAGGCTCCCTTCAATTTCAGTTCATGTGCCTGCGTGGCGTTTGCAGGTCACGTTGCAAGCTACACAGCAGGGGAACAGCTGGCGTTGCTGAACCCCACTGACACATTGACTGGTGTTTTTCTCTGTGCAGATTGCATGTCCGGGCAAAAACTAGCGGTGTTAGAGCCCAGGGTCAGCAGGAGGAGGAGGAGAGGAGCAAAGTGTAGGCCGAAGCCTGCACTGGTGGCAGCTTTTGGTCGGTTGTGCCAGCGTGGCTTGTGCTGGACACGATGCCGGCTACACAGCGGGGGAACAGCTGGCGGTGCTGAACCCCACTAACACATTGGCTGGTGTTTTTCTCTGTGCAGCTAGCATGTCCGGGCAGAAACTGGCGTTGTTTGAGCCCAGGGTCAGCAGGAGGAGGAGAGGAGCAAAGTGTAGGCCGAAGCCTGCACTGGTGGCAGCTTTTGTTCTGTTGTGCCAGCGTGGCTTGTGCTGGACACGTTGCCGACTACACAGCAGGGGAACAGCTGGCGGTGCTGAACCCCACTAACACATTGGCTGGTGTTTTTCTCTGTGCAGCTAGCATTTCCGGGCAAAAACTAGCGGTGTTTGAGCCCAGGGTCAGCAGGAGGAGTAGAGGAGCAGAGTGTAGGCCGAAGCCTAGTTGAACCAATTTCAAAGGTTACCTTTAACCCCCCCCTCAGGTGTTGCAAGGTACAAGAGCCACACCTTGAACAGCATTAATGATGCACAAGTCAAAGGTTGCTCTATTTAATTTTGCTCCTTGCACACGCTGAATTAAACACGTACACTATTTAGCCCATTATACTGTCAAACAGTTGTGGAGGCGTGACTTGTCTTTTTAACGAGACGCAGCACAGGTGTCAAAATTTGCACCTAGGTACTGGGCGCAGATTCCTGAGCGTTGTTATTTGCTGTACAGGAGTCTGCGCTCTTGTGTTATCCCTTGGCAATACCCTGTTAGTGCAGGCCGTCTCATGACCTCATTTCATGTTGGCCGGTGCGGTTAACGATGGCCATAAATCCCAGACCCACAGTGGCTTTTCCTAAAGTCACACTGCGGTGCTGGGATTCGTGGCCTTGTGCAGTAAATATGTTCGCCGCTCACACATGTCCTTACACCTGCTTCAGACTGGGCGGCCTCAGCTGATCCCTTATCGCATGCCGCGGCCATGAGGCCGCACAGTCAGAAGAAGGCGGAAGGAGGGGAGTGAAAACAGGGGAACATATGCACTGCTCGTGCCCATCAATCACACCCTCGCAGTCAAAATATATGAGACAACGGGGGGCGTTGTGTCGGGCAGGGGGGACGCACAGGCACAGCCAGCCAACCAATGATGTCAGGAGACGGGCAGCGCTAACAATGGGGGTGCTGCGTGTCATTAAAAAGGAAAGTCACACCTCAGGGACATTGTAATGGTCTGTAATGAGACACATTTTGTACTTGTTGAGTTCCACGTGTGCAAGGAGAAAAAGTCAGCCACCTTGTACAAATGCAGCAGTACTGCTGTACAAGGTGGCTGATATACATAGAAACACCTGTGGGTGGGGGGCAGGCTCCCTTCAATTTCAGTTCATGTGCCTGCGTGGCGTTTGCAGGTCACGTTGCAAGCTACACAGCAGGGGAACAGCTGGCGTTGCTGAACCCCACTGACACATTGACTGGTGTTTTTCTCTGTGCAGATTGCATGTCCGGGCAAAAACTAGCGGTGTTAGAGCCCAGGGTCAGCAGGAGGAGGAGGAGAGGAGCAAAGTGTAGGCCGAAGCCTGCACTGGTGGCAGCTTTTGGTCGGTTGTGCCAGCGTGGCTTGTGCTGGACACGATGCCGGCTACACAGCGGGGGAACAGCAGGCGTTGCTGAACCCCACTAACACATTGGCTGGTGTTTTTCTCTGTGCAGCTAGCATTTCCGGGCAAAAACTAGCGGTGTTTGAGCCCAGGGTCAGCAGGAGGAGTAGAGGAGCAGAGTGTAGGCCGAAGCCTAGTTGAACCAATTTCAAAGGTTACCTTTAACCCCCCCCTCAGGTGTTGCAAGGTACAAGAGCCACACCTTGAACAGCATTAATGATGCACAAGTCAAAGGTTGCTCTATTTAATTTTGCTCCTTGCACACGCTGAATTAAACACGTACACTATTTAGCCCATTATACTGTCAAACAGTTGTGGAGGCGTGACTTGTCTTTTTAACGAGACGCAGCACAGGTGTCAAAATTTGCACCTAGGTACTGGGCGCAGATTCCTGAGCGTTGTTATTTGCTGTACAGGAGTCTGCGCTCTTGTGTTATCCCTTGGCAATACCCTGTTAGTGCAGGCCGTCTCATGACCTCATTTCATGTTGGCCGGTGCGGTTAACGATGGCCATAAATCCCAGACCCACAGTGGCTTTTCCTAAAGTCACACTGCGGTGCTGGGATTCGTGGCCTTGTGCAGTAAATATGTTCGCCGCTCACACATGTCCTTACACCTGCTTCAGACTGGGCGGCCTCAGCTGATCCCTTATCGCATGCCGCGGCCATGAGGCCGCACAGTCAGAAGAAGGCGGAAGGAGGGGAGTGAAAACAGGGGAACATATGCACTGCTCGTGCCCATCAATCACACCCTCGCAGTCAAAATATATGAGACAACGGGGGGCGTTGTGTCGGGCAGGGGGGACGCACAGGCACAGCCAGCCAACCAATGATGTCAGGAGACGGGCAGCGCTAACAATGGGGGTGCTGCGTGTCATTAAAAAGGAAAGTCACACCTCAGGGACATTGTAATGGTCTGTAATGAGACACATTTTGTACTTGTTGAGTTCCACGTGTGCAAGGAGAAAAAGTCAGCCACCTTGTACAAATGCAGCAGTACTGCTGTACAAGGTGGCTGATATACATAGAAACACCTGTGGGTGGGGGGCAGGCTCCCTTCAATTTCAGTTCATGTGCCTGCGTGGCGTTTGCAGGTCACGTTGCAAGCTACACAGCAGGGGAACAGCTGGCGTTGCTGAACCCCACTGACACATTGACTGGTGTTTTTCTCTGTGCAGATTGCATGTCCGGGCAAAAACTAGCGGTGTTAGAGCCCAGGGTCAGCAGGAGGAGGAGGAGAGGAGCAAAGTGTAGGCCGAAGCCTGCACTGGTGGCAGCTTTTGGTCGGTTGTGCCAGCGTGGCTTGTGCTGGACACGATGCCGGCTACACAGCGGGGGAACAGCAGGCGTTGCTGAACCCCACTAACACATTGGCTGGTGTTTTTCTCTGTGCAGCTAGCATGTCCGGGCAGAAACTGGCGTTGTTTGAGCCCAGGGTCAGCAGGAGGAGGAGAGGAGCAAAGTGTAGGCCGAAGCCTGCACTGGTGGCAGCTTTTGGTCGGTTGTGCCAGCGTGGCTTGTGCTGGACACGTTGCCGACTACACAGCAGGGGAACAGCTGGCGGTGCTGAACCCCACTAACACATTGGCTGGTGTTTTTCTCTGTGCAGCTAGCATTTCCGGGCAAAAACTAGCGGTGTTTGAGCCCAGGGTCAGCAGGAGGAGTAGAGGAGCAGAGTGTAGGCCGAAGCCTAGTTGAACCAATTTCAAAGGTTACCTTTAACCCCCCCCTCAGGTGTTGCAAGGTACAAGAGCCACACCTTGTGCAGCATTAATGCTGCACAAGTAAAAGGTTGCTCTATTTGTTTTGCTCCTTGCACACGCTGACTAAAACACGTACACTATTTAGCCCATTATACTGTCAAACAGTTGTGGAGGCGTGACTTGTCTTTTTAACGAGACGCAGCACAGGTGTCAAAATTTGCACCTAGGTACTGGGCGCAGATTCCTGAGCGTTGTTATTTGCTGTACAGGAGTCTGCGCTATTGTGATCCCTTGGCCATGCGCTGTGAGCGCTTCCTGTCTTCTGACCTCATTTCATGTCGGCCGTTGCGGTTAGCGATGGACATGAATCCCAGACCCACAGTGTGTTTTCAAAAAATCACACTGCGTGGCTGGGATTCGTGGCCTTGTGCAGTAAATAGGTTTGCCGCTTACACATGTCCTTACACCTGCTCCAGACTGGGCGGCCTCAGCTGATCCCTTATCGCCTACCACGGCCAGGAGGCCGCACAGTCTGAAGAAGGCGGAAGGAGATGAGTTAAGACAGGCGAACATATGCACTGCTCGTGCCCATAAACCACACCCTCGCTGACAAAATAAATATGACAACGAGGGGCGTTGTTTCTAGCAGGGCGGATGCACAGGCGCAGCCAGCTAACCATGATGACAAAAGACGGGAAACGCTACCAAGGGGGGTGCTGCGTATCATTACAAAGGAAAGTCACACCTCAGGGACAGTGGAATGGTCTCAATGAGACACATTTTGTACGTGTTGAGTTCCACGTGGGCAAGGAGAAAAAGTCAGCCACCTTGTACAAATGCAGCAGTACTGCTGTACTAGGTGGCTGTTATACATAGAAACACCTGGGGGGGTGGGGCCAGGTTCCCTTTTAATTTCAGTTCCTGTGCCTGCATGGCGTTTGCAGGTCACGTTGCCGGCTACACAGCAGGGGAACAGCTGGCGTTGCTGAACCCCACTAACACATTGGCTGGTGTTTTTCTCTGTGCAGCTAGCACTTCCGGGCAAAAACTAGCGGTGTTTGAGCCCAGGGTCAGCAGGAGGAGGAGAGGAGCAGAGTGTAGGCCGAAGCCTGCACTGGTGGCAGCTTTTGTTCTGTTGTGCCAGCGTGGCTTGTGCTGGACACGTTGCCGACTACACAGCAGGGGAACAGCTGGCGGTGCTGAACCCCACTGACACATCACCTAGTGTTTTTTTCTGTGTAGACAACACTTCCAGGTGGCAACTGACAGTGTTGAAACCCAGGGAATCAAAGAGGAGCAGAGTGTAGGCCGAAGCCTGCAGTGGAGCAAGTTGAAAGGGAACCTTTAACCCCCCCCCCAGGCATTTGTTGCTGAAAGAGCCATCTTGTACAGCAGTAATACTGCACATGGAAAATGGTGGCTCCGAAAATTATGCTCCTTGCAAACGCTGAAGTACACACTCATATAATGTGTCCCCTCACACCGTCAAACCATCCCGGAAGTGGGACTTTCCTTTGTAATGTGACACAGCACAGCCGTCATTCCAACCCCCTTGGTGCCGGGCACCACCTCCTCAACGTTGTTTGGTTCTGTCACGGAGCCCGCACTGTAATGTTATCCCTTGGCCATGCACAGTTAGCGGTGCCCGTCTTCTGACATCATGTAGGTGTCAGGCTGGCAGTGCCTGTGCGTCCAAGCTGCCCGAGATCCAACCTTGCAGTGTCATCTAATGTAGTCCCACTGCGGGCCAGGGATCCATGGGCATGCGCAGTGCATATCATCGCCTCTCACTCACCTCCTTCCTGCTTCTTCAGACTGTGCGGCGTCACGGCCGTGGCATGCTATTAGGGATCAGCTGACGCCGCCTAGTCTGAAGAAGCGTGAAGAAGGGGAGTGAGAGGCTAGTATATGCACTGCGCATGGCCATGGATACCAGGCCCACTGTGGGATCACATTAGACGACACTGCGAGGTGTGATTTCGGGCAGCGTGGACGCACAGGCGCAGCCAGGACGACAACAAATGATGTCAGAGGACGGGCAGCGCAAACTGTGCATGGCCAAGGGATAACATAACAGCGCAGGGTCCATGACGGAATCAAACAACGCTAAGGAGGCAGCGCACGGTGCCAAGGGGGTAGCAATGACGGCTGTGCTGCGTCACATTACAAAGGAAAGTCCCACCTCCGGGACGGTTGGACGGTGTGAGGGGACACATTACATGAGTGTGTAGTTCAGCGTTTGCAAGGAGCATAATTTCAAGAGCGACCTTTCCCTTGTGCAGTATTAGTGCTGCACATGGTGGCTCTTTCAGTAACAAACGCCTAGGGGGGGGGGGGGACAGGTCCCCTTACATTTTAGTTGTGCCAGCGTGGCGGTCGCATGACACGTTGCCGGATACACAGCTGGGGATCAGCTGACGTTACTGAACCCCAATAACAGAGGAGCGACTGTTAACTGTGCACACAGCACTTCCAGGCACCAACTGGCGGTGTTAGAGCCCAGGGACAGCAGGAGGAGCAGATTGGAGGTATTGCCGCACACACAGCTGGGGATCAGCTGACGTTACTGAACCCCAATAACAGAGGAGCGACTGTTGACTGTGCACACAGCACTTCCAGGCACCAACTGGCGGTGTTAGAGCCCAGGGACAGCAGGAGGAGCAGATTGGAGGTATTGCCGCACACACAGCTGGGGATCAGCTGACGTTACTGAACCCCAATAACAGAGGAGCGACTGTTGACTGTGCACACAGCACTTCCAGGCACCAACTGGCGGTGTTAGAGCCCAGGGACAGCAGGAGGAGCAGATTGGAGGTATTGCCGCACACACAGCTGGGGATCAGCTGACGTTACTGAACCCCAATAACAGAGGAGCGACTGTTGACTGTGCACACAGCACTTCCAGGCACCAACTGGCGGTGTTAGAGCCCAGGGACAGCAGGAGGAGCAGAGGAACAGAGTGTAGGCCGAAGCCTGATTGGAGCAAGTTGAAAGGAAACCTTTAACCCCCCCCCCCAAGACGTTTGTAGCTGAAAGAGCCATGTTGTGCAGCACTAAGGATGCAAAAGGAAAAGGTTGCTCTTTTAATTATGCTCCTTGCAAACACCGAAGTAAACACTAAAAATGTGTCCCTTTATACCGTTAAACCGTTCCGGAGGTGCGAATTTCCTTCGTAATGGGACACAGCACAGCTGTCATTCCTATCCCCTTGATGCCGTGCGCTGCCTCCTCAGCGTTGTTTTAAGCTGCCACGGAGCCTGCGCTGTTCTGTTAGCCCTTGGCCATGCCCAATTAGCGCTGCCTGTCTTCTGACATAATTTGGTGTCAGGCTGTCAGTGCCTGTGCGTCCACGCTGCTCCAGATCCCACCTCGCAGTCTCATCTAACGTAATCCCACTGCGGGCCTTGGAACCATGGGCATGCACAGTGCATAACCTCGACTCTCACTCCCCTCCTTCCCTCTTCTTCAGACTGTGCGGTGTCACGGCCGTGGCATGCTAGGGATCAGCTGACGGCGCACAGTCTAAAGAAGGCGGAGGGAAATGAGCGAGAGCCCGAGGGGAAGATATGCACTGCGCATGCCCATGGATCCCAGGCCCGCAGTGTGACTCAATCAGAAGACACTGCGAGGCGGGATCTCGGGCACCGCGGCCGCACAGGCGCAGCCAGCCTGACACCAAATTATGTCAGAAGACAGGCAGCGCAAATAGGGCATGCCCAAGGGATAACAGAACAGCGCAGGCTCCGTGACAGCTTAAAACAACGCTGAGGAGGCAGCGCATGGCACCAAGGGGGTAGGAATGACGGCTGTGCTGCGTCACATTACGAAGGAAAGTCCCAGCTCCGGGACGGTATAACGGTATCAGTGAACACATTTTATAAGTGTTAAGTTCTGCGTGTGCAAAGAGCTAAAAAAAAAGAGCTACCTTTTCCTTGTGCAGCATTACTGCTGCACAAGATGGCTCTTTCAGTAACAAACGACGGGGGGGGGGGGGGACAGGTTCCCTTACATTTAGGTTGTTGTGCCAGCGTGGCGGTCGCAGGACACATTGCCGGCTACACAGCTGGGGATCAGCTGACGTTACTGAAACCCAATAACACTGGGTCGTATGTTTTTACTGTGCAGCCTGCACTTCTGAGCCGCAACTGGCGGTGTTGGAGCCCAGGAATAGCAGTTCAGGTGGTAGAAAGATGAACACAGCAGGAGACCTGGATGACACCCAATTACTTAATCAGGCAGAGGAGTGGCAAATTCCTGCGAGATCCAGGCCTGGTTCATTTTCAGGAAAGTAAGCCGGTCAACGTTATCGGAGGATAGTCGCATGCGACGGTCTGTTAGTACACCACCTGCGGCACTAAAGACACGTTCCGATAAGACACTAGCCGCAGGGCAAGCCAGCACCTCCAATGCATACTGGCTTAGCTCTGGCCATGTATCCAGCTTAGAGACCCAAAACTTGAACGGGGAAGAGCCGTCTGGGAGTACAGTAAGAGGGCAAGCCATGTAGTCTGTCACCATCTGACGGAACCGTTGCCTCCTGCTGACTGGAGCCGCCGGTGATGGTGTAGACATTTGGGGCGGGCACACAAAAGTGTGCCAGAGTTGTGCCATACTGGGCTTGCCTTGGGCAGAGGCACTGCTTCTGCTCCCTCTTTGGGCAGAGCCTCCCCCACTGCCTCGACGCACTGAGCTGCTTTGTAAAGCACTAGCAGCACTCCTCTCAGTTGGACAGGAGAAGATGATGGAATTCACCAGTGTGTCGTGGTACTCCCGCAATTTACGCTCCCGGGTCAACGCAGGGATGAGGTTTTGGACGTTGTCCCGGTAGCGAGGATCGAGGAGGGTGAACACCCAATAATCAGGCATGTTGAGAATGTGGTCGATGCGGCGGTCGTTTCTCAGGCACTGCAGCATGAAATCCACCATGTGCTGCAGAGTGCCAACCGGCCCAGAAACGCTGTCCCCTGCTTGAGACATGATCTCTGCCCGCTCGTCATCACCCCACCCTCGCTGTACACACTGACCACTGGACAATTGTGTCGCTCCCTCCTCTGGACGCAGCTCTTCCTCCTCCATTGACTCCTCCTCATCCTCCTCACAAATTGGCCCCTGCGTACCCCTTTGTGAGGAACCACGTGGCGCTGACTCTCCAGAAGCTGATGGAAAAGGTGACTCCTCATCCTCCACCTCTTCCACCACATCATCCCTTAACCCTTGCAAAGTTTGCTGAAGCAGGCAGATAAGGGGGACAGTCATGCTGACTAGTGCATCATCTGCACTTGCCATCCGCGTGGAATAATCAAAAGGACGCAAAACCTGGCAGACGTCCTTCATAGTGGCCCACTCTGTGGTTGTGAAGTCTGATCGGCGCTGACTGCGACTTCTTTGCGCCTGATGCAGCTGGTACTCCATAACTGCTTGCTGCTGCTCACACAACCGCTCCAACATATGTAACGTGGAATTCCACCGGGTAGGTAGGTCACATATGATGCGGTGTTCCGGAAGGCGGAATCGGCGCTGCAGAGCAGCAATGCGGGATCTGGCCAAGCTGGAACGCCGCAAGTGAGCACACTCTAGGCGGACCTTGTGCAGCAGGGCATCAAGATCCGGATAGTCCCTCAGAAAACTCTGCACAACCAAATTGAGCACATGTGCCAGACATGGGATGTGAGTGAGGTTGCCAAGGGCCAAAGCTGCCACCAGATTTCGGCCATTGTCACACACTACCATGCTTGGCTGGAGATTCGCTGGCAGTAACCACACATCGCTCTCCTGCTTTATGGCATTCCAGAGCTCCTGCGCTGTGTGGCTTCGATGCCCCAATGAAACTAGTTTCAAGACGGCCTGCTGACGTTTGGCCACGGCTGTGCTCATGTCGGTCATAGGTAAACGTTCACGGGTCCATGTGGGGGTGGACTGTGACGGATCCTGCAGAGAGGAATCAGAGGAACTGGTGTAAGAGGAGGAGTCGATGCGTACAGACTGGATTCCTGCAATCCTTGGAGTGGGCAGGACACGTCCTGCGCCACTCGCACGATCTGTACCTGGCTCAACAACATTAACCCAATGGGCAGTGAGGGAAACATATCGCCCCTGTCCATGCTGACTGGTCCACGCATCGGTGGTGAGGTGGACCTTGCTACTGACGGCGTTCAGTAGCGCATGTTTTATGTTTGCCTCAACATGCCTGTGCAGGGCAGGGACAGCCTGCCTGCTGAAGTAAAAGCGGCTGGGCACCTTGTACTGTGGGACTGCCAATGCCATCAAGTCACGGAAGCTGTCAGTCTCCACCAGCCTGAACGAGAGCATTTCCAGGGACAACAGTTTGGCAATGCCTGCATTCAGAGCCTGTGCTCGGGGGTGGTTGGCCGAGAATGCCCGCCTTTTCTCCCATGCCTGTACTACCGATGGCTGTAGAGTAGACTGGGAGTGTAAGGATGACTGGGAAGGTGGTGCTGTGGGTGGAATTACACAAGGTCTCTGGGAGGAAGCCAAACCAGCTGTGCGTGAGCTGGAGGAAGAGGCAACACGAGCTGAAGAGGTGGTAGCTGCCGCTGTTGGTTGGCCTACATCTTCAGTGTGTTTCTGTAACTCCACCGCGTGCCTGGTCCGCACATGTTTCCACATATTTGTGGTATTGAGGTTGCTGACATTTTTCCCTCTTTTTACTTTATGATGACACAGCTTGCATTTGACAAAACAAATGTCATCTGCAACTGTGTCAAAAAAGGACCAGGCACTGCAAGTCTTGGGAGCGCCCTTTTTGGCTTTGGAAAGAGACAGGCTCCTAACGGGTGCCAAAGTGGAGGCTACAGGCTCCGCAGTCTTCCCCCTCCCTCTCCCTCTTTGGCCCGTAAGAGGAAGCTCTTCCTCTGAGCTGCTCCCACCACCTTCCTGTTCCTCACGCCACGATGGGTCAAGGACCTCATCATCTCCACTACCCTCTGCCACCAACTGCTCCTCCTGGGTAGTCTCAGCAGCACAGTACGCACGAGAAAGCGGCACCTGAGTTTCATCATCAGATGCGTACTGCGCTGTGGTCACCGGAGGCACTGGCCCACCTGCCTCTTCAGAGTCAGAGAGAAAAAGGTGTTGGGCATCACTGCACACTGCCTCTTCTTCCATTTCTCCAATGCTGCTTGGCTGGCCCCCTGTTTCCAAGCCAAGAGATTCAGAGAACAGAAGTAGAGACGGCTCCTGTCCTGGGCTCTCTGACTGCCTGGCCAATTTGGCAGGTGGTGAAGAGACAGATGGCTGCTCTCCAGTGCTCTGTGCCTGAGAGGATGTGGCACTAACTGAAGTCGATGCCGAGGCGTTAGCTGCCATCCACCCGACAACGGCTTCAATTTGGTCTTCACGCAGCAGCGGTGCACGGCGCTCTCCGACAAAGCTGCGCATGAAGGACTGTTCCCTGCTGAAACTGAGTGACGACGAGTCACCGGCGCCCGCAGCAGGCACAGAATCACCACGTCCTCTCCCTGCTCCTCTCCCTGCTCCGCGCCCACGCCCACGTGCCTTACTCCCTGCCCTCTTCATCTTGGTTGACAGATAAAGATAAGCAGAAAAGTACTAAGGCCTTAGTGTGCTTATTCCTGTAATGCTCCTCCTAACAGGTGTAAGAAACACTAATGTTGTAAATTGTGGACTAAACTTTATTATTTTTCAAATGTGGCCTACACAAGTGTTAAGTTGTGTTTGGTGAACTTAACTTTTTTTTTGGTGCAGATCGGGCTACAGAGCTAGTTTAAATCACACGGAGAGCGTGCAGACAGCCGTAAACGGCGCTGCAAGGCCAAAAAACCCTCCTCTCGGTTATCCTATATAGTGTTTTTCCACTATTTAGCTGGATACGAGTGGAAAGACACTAATAGGAATTTTTTTTTTCAAATTTTAAACTGGCTGCACTATTTGAAAAAAAGGAAATTGTTTTTCAAGGTATGAGGCAGTAACGCACCCTGAGCTGAATCCAACCGGCTATGGCTGCACACAGACTACAGGGCGAGCTGCGCTCACACAGAGACCGTGCAGACAGCCGTAAACGGCGCTGCAAGGCCAAAAAACCCTCCTCTAGGTTATCCTATATAGTGTTTTTCCACTATTTAGCTGGATACGAGTGGAAAGACACTAATAGGAATTTTTTTTTTCAAATTTTAAACAGGCTGCACTATTTGAAAAAAAGGAAAATTTTTCTCAAGGTATGAGCCAGTAACGAACCCTGAGCTGAATCCAACCGGCTATGGCTGCACACAGACTACAGGGCGAGCTGGGCTCACACGGAGACCGTGCAGACAGCCGTAAACGGCGCTGCAAGGCCAAAAATCCCTCCTCTAGGTTATCCTATATAGTGTTTTTCCACTATTTAGCTGGATACGAGTGGAAAGACACTAATAGGAATTTTTTTTTTCAAATTTTAAACAGGCTGCACTATTTGAAAAAAAGGAAAATTTTTCTCAAGGTATGAGCCAGTAACGAACCCTGAGCTGAATCCAACCGGCTATGGCTGCACACAGACTACAGGGCGAGCTGGGCTCACACGGAGACCGTGCAGACAGCCGTAAACGGCGCTGCAAGGCCAAAAAACCCTCCTCTAGGTTATCCTATATAGTGTTTTTCCACTATTTAGCTGGATACGAGTGGAAAGACACTAATAGGAATTTTTTTTTTCAAATTTTAAACAGGCTGCACTATTTGAAAAAAAGGAAAATTTTTCTCAAGGTATGAGCCAGTAATGAACCCTGAGCTGAATCCAACCGGCTATGGCTGCACACAGACTACAGGGCGAGCTGGGCTCACACGGAGACCGTGCAGACAGCCGTAAACGGCGCTGCAAGGCCCAAAAACCCCCCTCTAGGTTATCCTATGTAGTGTTTTTCCACAATAGAGCTGGAGACTGGTGGAAAAACACTAATAGGAAATTTGAGAAAAAATGTGCAGCAGGCTGCACTAAGAGCAAAAAAGAACAACTGTGTGAGGCAGTGTGAACCCCCCCTGAGCTGAATACAACCGGGTATATGGCTGCACACAGACTACAGAGTGAGCTGCACACACACACACACACAGAGACCTTGCAGAACGCTGTTAAAACAGCGCTGCAAGGCAAGAGCAAGGTGAACAGTGAAGAACACACAGCGTTTTGCTAAATTAGCCTTTGGAAAGGAAAATAAAGCAATTAGCTAGCTCGACTGGCCCTCAGTTAGAACACAGCGTCCTGTCCCTAACTGAAATCACAGCAGAGTGAGCGCAAAATGGCGGCAGCGCTTTTTTATAGTGCAGAGTGACATCATTTCAGCAGCCAATCCCAGCCTTGCCAGTACTTACATGCCCACCATGCTAAACAGGATGTGCCCACACTTTCATTCATTCCTCATTGGCTGCTGCGTTCAATTTGAATTCTGGGAACTTCCGATTCCGGTATCCGATACGCGGGAAGTATCGGAATTCAGTATCGGAATTCCGATACCGCAAATATCGGCCGATACCCGATACTTGCGGTATCGGAATGCTCAACACTCACCATAACAAATGATCTTAATATGAATATTTTTTTGAAAAAATGTGTTGTGTTGTTATTACTTACTGTCTTAGATCCATACTGCCATCCAAAAAGGAAAGACAGTCGTAATAAATATATATATATTTTTTTTCGGTGGGGCTGCTGACCCACTTCTTGCACGCTGCTTCCTTTCCCGCCGGTACTGGTCCCGGATGCTGTGCCATCGTGTCATTACATCATCCTCTGCAATGACATGGTAACAAATATTGTTGAATCTCATTATGCACATTGCTTAATACAGTTGTCAGTGATATATTATTATTATTATCATTATTCTTTATTTACTAGCACCATTATTTCCATGGTGCTGTACATGAGAAAGGGGTTACATACAGAGTTCTAGATATCGTTCACAGTAAACAACTTTACAGTGACAGACTGGTACAGAGGGGAGAGGACCCTGTCCTTGCGGACATACATTATCTAATATTTGACAGAGTATAAGAAAATGCCTTATTAACTAATTATCATAAAGTTAAAATTTATGGAAATAAAAAAAACAGGGTCAACACCCCTCTGGACGAGTTTTGAGTGAAAAAAAAGAGTACCCAACGCCAAAATGACAAAAAATAACATAGTAAGAGAAAAAAGATTATTCCAGTAATCATGTAGGGAAAGCATCTTTCAAAGTAAATTATTGTCAATACATTAGTGTACTTACAAAGTTGTGTCTGCTCCGCACGTGGCCTTTGGGCATAATCTGGGAATAGGATCCCACAGATGGTCCTCCAAGCTGCCTCTTTCCTGGCACGGTTTGAATAATTAGGATCCCACTGGTCCCATATTTCTGGCCTTTCTTGCACCAGGATGAAGAGCATATCCACGTTTATGATGCTGGCCATGCTGCTTGCAATTCCGTGGAGGCGAGCGGCAGACTTGCGGGATGTCTGTTTGGCTTTTTGAGCTAATTAGCATGTCTGAGCTTCCTGATTGAGGGCTTGGCACAACTCCTTGCACCTGGCGATGTCTGGAGATGTCTGGCGTATTTCTCGCAAGTCACACTGTTGGTCCGTGTGTAATCCGTATTTTTCTTGCCCCCATAGACTTTCATTAGCGTATTTTTTGCGCAATACGGTGACAAACGCAGCATGCTGCTATTTTCTACGGCCGTAGAAGACCGTATAATACGGATCCGTAAAATACGGCTGATAGGAGCTGGGCCATCGAGAATCATTGTACCGTATGCAATCCGTATTTTCTGCACCTCTCATATGTCCGTAAAACTCGCTAGTGTGAGGCCGGCCTTATTAGTAATTATTGCTGTAATAAACATTTATCAAATTCCGCATGTCAGCACCCATGTGTGGCTGGAGGAAGATGTGGGTTTATGTCCTTTTTCACAGCAGGACAAGATAATAGTTCAGTGATTAGCAGTGCAGTCATGCAGTGATGGGGTCCTGAGTTCCAATCCTACCAAGAACAGCATCTACATCAAAAAGACGTCCCATATAGAAACAAGGGCACTTCCAATCATAATATACACCAAAACTTCCATATTAAATAATCTTAAATGGAAACATGAAGAGATCCCACAAATGATGCAAATAAAATACAACTTTTATTAAGCCACATTAAAAACAATATTAAAAAAGCAAAAACACCGTATAGTGGAAACCGAACAGGAAAAACCGGTGAAAAGATATGAACCGGTATTATAAGCTAGCAGCAATCATATCTCATGACATAAACTCTGGCACAGACTATCTATAGTATTCCAACATGAATGAAATGCCAGGATTTCAATCAATACCGCCCATGTCCTAATACATAACAAAGTATCAATACAAATTTACTCAGCCATGAAGGGGGTAGCAAGGAAAATTCCTAAGCCTAATGTGTGCCCACAAAGCTACACTCTAGATATAGTAAAGTCATGTAAGCCAGCCTAACAATTAGAAGTAAGTAGTGCTTACCGCATCTCATCTATACACCCGTTCGGCGTCCACTCACCCCGACGTACGTTTCGCCACCTGCTTCTTCCTTGCTACCCCCTTCATGGCTGAGTAAATTTGTATTGATACTTTGTTATGTATTAGGACATGGGCGGTATTGATTGAAATCCTGGCATTTCATTCATGTTGGAATACTATAGATAGTCTGTGCCAGAGTTTATGTCATGAGATATGATTGCTGCTAGCTTATAATACCGGTTCATATCTTTTCACTGGTTTTTCCTGTTCGGTTTCCACTATACGGTGTTTTTGCTTTTTTAATATTGTTTTTAATGTGGCTTAATAAAAGTTGTATTTTATTTGCATCATTCGTGGGATCTCTTCATGTTTCCATTTAAGATTATTTAATATGGAAGTTTTGGTGTATATCAAGAACAGCATCTGCAAGGAGTTGATGAATTCTCCCTGTGTTTGTGTGGGTTTCATCCGCTACTCCAGTTTTTCCAAACACACCAAAGAAATGCAAGCAATTAATTCACATTCAAGCAATTTTATTTCAAGTATATTAATTCTAGAAGTAATGCTATATACTGTGGGTACAGAAAGTATTCAGACCCCTTTACATTTTTCACTCTTTGTTTCATTGCAGCCATTTGGTAAATTAAAAAAAGTTCTTTTTTTTCCTCATTAACCCCTCTGTGACCTTAGACGTACTATCCTGTCGAGGTGCCCTGGGCTTATCTGACCCTGGACGGGATAGTACGTCATAGCCGATCGGCCGCGCTCACGGGGGGAGCGCGGCCGATCGCGGCCGGGTGTCAGCTGCTTATCGCAGCTGACATCCGGCACTATGTGCCAGGAGCGGTCACGGACCGCCCCCGGCACATTAACCCCTGGCACACCGCGATCAAAGATGATCGCGATGTGCCGGCGGTGCAGGGAAGCACCGCGCAGGGAGGGGGCTCCCTGCGGGCTTCCCTGAGACCCCCGGAGCAACGCGATGTCATCGCGTTGCTGCGAGGGTCTCACCTCCCTCCCTGCTCCCTCCAGCCCTGGATCCAAGATGGCCGCGGATCCGGGTCCTGCAGGGAGGGAGGTGGCTTCACAGAGCCTGCTCAGAGCAGGCACTGTGAAGCCTGCAGCGCTGCATGTCAGATCAGTGATCTGACAGAGTGCTGTGCAAACTGTCAGATCACTGATCTGTGATGTCCCCCCCTGGGACAAAGTAAAAAAGTAAAAAAAAAATTTTCCAAATGTGTAAAAAAAATAAAAAAAAATATTCCAAAATAATGAAAAAAAAAAAAAATATTATTCCCATAAATACATTTCTTCATCTAAATAAAAAAAAAAACCAATAAAAGTACACATATTTAGTATCGCCGCGTCCGTAACGACCCGACCTATAAAACTATCCCACTAGTTAACCCCTTCAGTAAACACCGTAAGAAAAAAAAAAAAAAACGAGGCAAAAAACAACGCTTTATTATCATACCGCCGAACAAAAAGTGGAATAACACGCGATCAAAAGGACAGATATAAATAACCATGGTATCGCTGAAAGCGTCATATTGTCCCGCAAAAAAAGAGCCACCATACAGCATCATCAGCAAAAAAATAAAAAAGTTATAGTCCTGAGAATAAAGCGATGCAAAAATAATTATTTTTTCTGTAAAATAGTTTTTATCGTATAAAAGCGCCAAACCATAAAAAAATGATATAAATGAGGTATCGCTGTAATCGTACTGACCCGAAGAATAAAACTGATTTATCAATTTTACCAAACGCGGAACGGTATAAACGCCTCCCCCAATAGAAATTCATGAATAGCTGGCTTTTGGTCATTCTTCCTCACAAAAATCGGAATAAAAAGCGATCAAAAAATGTCACGTGCCCAAAAATGTTTTCAATAAAAACGTCAACTCGTCCCGCAAAAAACAAGACCTCACATGACTCTGTGGACCAAAATATGGAAAAATTATAGCTCTCAAAATGTGGTATTGCAAAAAATATTTTTTGCAATAAAAAGGGTCTTTCAGTGTGTGACGGCTGCCAATCATAAAAATCCGCTAAAAAACTCGCTATAAAAGTAAATCAAACCCCCCTTCATCACCCCCTTAGTTAGGGAAAAATAAAAAAAAATGCATTTATTTCCATTTTCCCATTAGGGCTAGGGTTAGGGCTAGGGATAGGGCTAGGGCTAGGGTTAGGGCTAGGGTTAGGGCTAGGGTTAGGGCTAGGGTTAGGGTTAGGGCTAGGGCTAGGGCTAGGGTTAGGGTTAGGGCTAGGGTTAGAGCTAGGGTTAGGGCTAGGGCTAGGGTTAGGGCTAGGGTTAGGGCTAGGGTTAGGGTTAGGGCTAGGGTTAGGGCTAGGGTTAGGGCTAGGGTTAGGGCTAGGGTTAGGGTTAGGGCTAGGGTTAGGGCTAGGGTTAGGGCTAGGGTTAGGGTTAGGGTTGGGGCTACAGTTAGGGTTGGGGCTAAAGTTAGGGTTAGGGTTTAGATTACATTTACAGTTGGGAATAGGGTTGGGATTAGGGTTAGGGGTGTGTCAGGGTTAGAGGTGTGGTTAGGGTTACCGTTGGAATTAGGGTTAGGGGTGTGTTTAGGTTAGGGTTTCAGTTATAATTGGGAGGTTTCCACTGTTTCGGCACATCAGGGGCTCTCCAAACACGACATGGCGTCCGATCTCAATTCCAGCCAATTCTGCGTTGAAAAAGTAAAACAGTGCTCCTTCCCTTCCGAGCTCTCCTGTGTGCCCAAACAGGGGTTTACCCCAACATATGGGGTATCAGCGTACTCAGGACAAATTGGACAACAACATTTGTGGACCAATTTCTCCTGTTACCCTTGGGAAAATACAAAACTGGGGGCTAAAAAATAATTTTTGTGGGAAAACAAAAAGATTTTTTATTTTCACGGCTCTGCGTTATAAACTGTAGTGAAACACTTGGGGGTTCAAAGTTCTCACAACACATCTAGATAAGTTCATTGAGGGGTCTAGTTTCCAATATGGGGTCACTTGTGGGGGGTTTCTACTGTTTAGGTACATTAGGGGCTCTGCAAACGCAATGTGACGCCTGCAGACCAATCCATCTAAGTCTGCATTCCAAATGATGCTCCTTCCCTTCCGAGCCCTCCCATGCGCCCAAACGGTGGTTCCCCCCCACATATCGGGTATCAGCGTACTCAGGACAAATTGGACAACAACATTTAGGGTCCAATTTCTCCTGCTAACCTTGGAAAAATACAAAACTGGGGGCTAAAATATAATTTTTGTGGAAAAAAAAATATTTTTTATTTGCATGGCTCTGCGTTATAAACTGTAGTGAAATACTTGGGGGTTCAAAGCTCTCACAACACATCAACATGAGTTCCTTAGGGGGTCTACTTTCCAAAATGGTGTCACTTGTGGGGGGTTTCTACTGTTTAGGTACATTAGGGGCTCTGCAAACGCAATGTGACGCCTGCAGACCATTCCATCTAAGTCTGCATTCCAAATGGCGCTCCTTCCCTTCCGAACCCTCCCATGCGCCCAAACGGTGGTTCCCCCCCACATATGGGGTATCAGCGTACTCAGGACAAATTGGACAACAACTTTTGGGGTCCAATTTCGCCTGTTACCCTAGGGAAAATACAAAACTGGGGGCTAAAAAATAATTTTTGTGGGAAAAAAATTTTGTTTTATTTTTATGGCTCTGCATTATAAACTTCTGTGAAGCCCTTGGTGGGTCAAAGTGCTCACCACACATCCATATAAGTTCCTTAGGGGGTCTACTTTCCAAAATGGTGTCACTTGTGGGGGGTTTCAATGTTTAGGCACATCAGTGGCTCTCCAAACGCAACATGGCGTCCCATCTCAATTCCTGTCAATTTTGCATTGAAAAGTCAAACGGCGCTCCTTCCCTTCCGAGCTCTCCCATGCGCCCAAACAGTGGTTTACTGCCACATATGGGGTATCAGCGTACTCGGGACAAATTGGACAACAACTTTTGAGGTCCAATTTCTTCTCTTACCCTTGGAAAAATGAAAAATTGGTGGCAAAAATATAATTTTTGTGAAAAAATATGATTTTTTATTTTTACGGTTCTGCATTATAAACTTCTGTGAAGCACTTGGTGGGTCAAAGTGCTCACCACACCTCTAGATAAGTTCCTTAGGGGGTCTACTTTCCAAAATGGTGTCACTTGTGGGGGGTTTCAATGTTTAGGCACATCAGTGGCTCTCCAAACGCAACATGGCGTCCCATCTCAATTTCTGTCAATTTTGCATTGAAAAGTCAAACTGCGCTCCTTCCCTTCCGAGCTCTCCCATGCGCCCAAACAGTGGTTTACTGCCACATATGGGGTATCAGCGTACTCAGGACAAATTGGACAACAACTTTTGAGGTGCAATTTCTTCTCTTACCCTTGGAAAAATAAAAAATTGGGGGCAAAAATATAATTTTTGTGAAAAAATATGATTTTTTATTTTTACGGTTCTGCATTATAAACTTCTGTGAAGCACTTGGTGGGTCAAAGTGCTCACCACACATCCAGATAAGTTCCTTAGGGGGTCTACTTTCCAAAATGGTGTCACTTGTGGGGGGTTTCAATGTTTAGGCACATCAGTGGCTCTCCAAACGCAACATGGCGTCCCATCTCAATTCCTGTCAATTTTGCATTGAAAAGTCAAATAGCGCTCCTTCCCTTCCGAGCTCTCCCATGCGCCCAAACAGTGGTTTACTGCCACATATGGGGTATCAGCGTACTCAGGACAAATTGGACAACAACTTTTTGGGTCCAATTTCTCCTGTTACCCTTGGTAAAATAAAACAAATTGGAGCTGAAGTAAATTTTTTGTGTAAAAAAGTTAAATGTTCATTTTTATTTAAACATTCCAAAAATTCCTATTAAACACCTGAAGGGTTAATAAACTTCTTGAATGTGGTTTTGAGCACCTTGAGGGGTGCAGTTTTTAGAATGGTGTCACACTTGGGCATTTTCTATCATATAGACCCCTCAAAATGACTTCAAATGAGACATGGTCCCTAAAAAAAAATGGTGTTGTAAAAATGAGAAATTGCTGGTCAACTTTTAACCCTTATAACTCCCTAACAAAAAAAAAAATTGGTTCCAAAATTATGCTGATGTAAAGGAGACATGTGGGAAATGTTACTTATTAAGTATTTTGTGTGACATATCTCTGTGATTTAATTGCATGAAAATTCAAAGTTTGAAAATTGCGAAATTTTCAAAATTTTTGCCAAATTTCCGTTTTTTTCACAAATAAACGCAGGTATTATCAAAGAAATTTTACCACTATCATGAAGTACAATATGTCACGAGAAAACAATGTCAGAATCACCAGGATCCGTTGAAGCGTTTCGGAGTTATAA
The DNA here is from genome assembly GCF_032444005.1 of Ranitomeya imitator. NCBI lineage: Eukaryota > Metazoa > Chordata > Amphibia > Anura > Dendrobatidae > Ranitomeya > Ranitomeya imitator. Next base: position 142,983,800 of record NC_091284.1, read on the forward strand.
CCTCATAAAGGGACAGTGGTCAGAATTGTAAAAATTGGCCTGGTCATTGACGTGCAAACCACCCTTGGCGGTAAAGGGGTTAATGTACACTCTGCACCCCATCTTGACTGAAAAAAAAACAGAAATGTAGAAATTTTTGCAAATTTATTACAAAAGAAAAACTGAAATATCACATGATGATAAGCATTCAAACCCTTTGCTCAGAAACAGAAACAGTGAAAAAATGAAAGAATATTTTCCATACCCACTGTGAAATAATATAAAGTGAAATATACTTATAAATCTAATCGCCCCGACTGAGTTTGTATTTTTCTTTGTTTGTATTTTTCTTTTGCCTTGACCCACTCCAAAAGACTAAACACATTTTTTTTGTATAAAAGAGTGATGCTCCCATTGCACATAGTCATGTAAACATAGATAATTGCTACATATAATATACAGTATAATTATTGTTAATGAAGCAAACTATAAACCATTTTTCAATTCCAGTGCAATAATTGAAATCCTACTACTGTAAAGTAGAAATGTTTTGAAGAGAGTGAAAATGTGTATTAGGTCAATTTGACATTCTAGTTCTGCATTAACGCTCTTAATATTATTATAAAGGGGTGTGACTCCTGTATGTACAAGGCATGGAGACAGATACACACTAAACCGCTGAATGACATCGGCTTTAAAAAAGCATTGTGATATGCCTAAACATTGTCCGTTTGTTAAATATCGATTTTGTCACATATACTGGTCTTCAAATAAATACATATTCACTACCAAGATACTAGCATGCCTTGGCCTACTATTATGATTATTGTGAGCTCATCTTATCCTACTAATGCACTTGACTAGACTTACAACTAGCAATGAGGAGATATTTTGAAACTTGAATTTGCTGACTTTGCCAAAGTTTCCCCCAAAAGTTGACTTGGTGTGAATAAATTTTAACAAATCTCCATATTGGAAATCTGTAGAAAATATATGTAGGGGAGTGGAGAGAGAGATACCTGCTGACCATAAGAGCTTACACTCTACAGGAGAGAAAGAGAACCCTGCTGACTAGTGTTGAGCGATACCGTCCGATACTTGAAAGTATCGGTATCGGATAGTATCGGCCGATACCCGAAAAGTATCGGATATCGCTGATACCGATATCCAATACCAATACAAGTCAATGGGACACCAAGTATCGGAAGGTATCCTGATGGTTCCCAGGGTCTGAAGGAGAGGAAACTCTCCTTCAGGCCCTGGGATCCATATTAATGTGTAAAATAAAGAATTAAAATAAAAAATATTGATATATTCACCTCTCCGGCGGCCCCTGGACATCACCGCGGGTAACCGGCAGGCTTCTTTGTTTAAAATGAGCGCGTTTAGGACCTGAGAATGACGTCGCGGCTTCTGATTGGTCGCATGCCGCTCATGTGACTGCCACGTGACCAATCAGAAGCCGCGACGTCATTCGCAGGTCCTAAATTCCTAGAATGAGGAGTTTAGTGCCTGAGAATGACGTCGCGGCTTGTGATTGGTCGCGTGGCGGTCACATGAGCGGCACGCGACCAATCAGAAGCCGTGACGTCATTCTCAGGTCCTAAACGCGCTCATTTTAAACAAAGAAGCCTGCCGGTTACCAGCGGTGATGTCCAGGGGCCGCCGGAGAGGTGAATATATCAATATTTTTTATTTTAATTCTTTATTTTACACATCACTATGGATCCGATACCGATTCCCGATACCACAAAAGTATCGGAACTCGGTATCGGAATTCCGATACCGCAAGTATCGGCCGATACCCGATACTTGCGGTATCGGAATGCTCAACACTACTGCTGACCATTTGAACTTACACTCTACTGGAGAGAGAACCCCACTGATCATAAGAGATTACACTATACAGGAGACAGAACCCCGTTGATGATAAGAGCTTACACTCTATTCTACAGGGGAGAGCGAGAAAGTGGACTCAGCTGACCACAGAGCTTGCACTTTACAGGGAAGAGAGTGGGAGAACCTTGTTTGCCATTAGAACATACATTCTACAGATGAGAGAGAGAACCCTACTGAGCATAAGAGCTTACACTATACAGGAGAGAGCAAGAAAGAGGACTCAGCTGACCATACAGGGCTTTACAGGGAAGAGAGAGGGAGAACCTTGTTTGCCAGAGGAACTTACATTCTACAGGTGGGAGAGAGAACCCTACTGATCATAAGAGCTTATACACAATATGAGAGAGAGACTTACCCGGTGACTCTGAAGATGGAAAATGACTCCATTGTACAAACTGTGCTTTGCTGGCAACCACTGATCTGTGATGGCCAGGTTACTGACCAACACTGGACAAAGTACAACAATATTTCAGATCATTTTCAGTCATTGCTGCAGGACATTATGGGGAGGTCCATGCAGCAACACAAAATGACGTTAGACCACTCTCTGATTCTTTACCAGTGTTGGAAATGGTTCTGGGATTTCTTTTTTGCAAACCACAAGTAAAATCTCAAAATGTTTACATTTGTATGAAACTGTGAATGTCAGGAAATATGACTCAAACTCAATCATCTGTTGATCGATGAGGTCAGGTTTACTTACCATGTGTGCTGACCATATTGTTTTCCTATATATCCTGTATGCACATGGTCTGCCTGTTTAGTATGTATGCATTTGGGTTTTTTTTGTTTCTCTGATCTTATTAAACTATGGGATGACATTTCAGGTATTAATTCTCAGCTCTTCCTGAGTCCTAGGCTTTTTATTGTATCAATCCAAAAAGTGCCTCAATTTTATTCCTAAACTACTTGAAATATTCTGTGGCTTACTTGGTAAACTTTGTTCTGTGCCTGCTTTTCTTTAGCCAAATGATTCCCAGCTAGAAGGTGAGAGATTTAGCCAATTAGTATATATAAGGGAATTGCTGTAAATGCATAAAAGTAAAGAGTCACCTAAGGTGAAACATTGCTTCACGGCAATTTGAAGCATCATAGCAGCTCATAGCAGTACTTACATCTTCCTTTTCATCATTTAATTCATTTAGCTTTTTACCTAATGGAAGCCAGTAAGTGGCTGATGGCCAAAATTGTATATTTTTTTTATATACTTAGTACTTAAAAGCTATGCCTCACTAATTCAAGTACAATATGTGGAGATTCAAATGATCAATCAATCTATCTATCTATCTATCTATCTATCTATCTATCTATCTATCTATCTATCTACATATGTAGCATTTCTTAAAATAAAAAAAGATATTACAATACAACTAGATATCCCTTACAGAATATTGTAATGTGACACCAAACTAAACAAGTTCACTGACTTTTGTTGTGATAAATATGCAGTGTTATTTTTCTGCACAATGATATATTTCTTGTGTGTTGATTTAAGAAATGCTACATTTATACCCATCTAGAAAAGATTAAATATGACCTCCTAACAGGATGAAGCAATTTTGAATCAGTGCAAGCTGTGGTATTTACAACATACATATACCAAAGAGTGCAGCTGTATATTATGTACACCACGATATATACAAATATTGATTATTATAGTTTTACAGCTGGCGAAATGCACCAAGTAAATATATGAAAATCAAACAATAACCCCAGAATAGAAGGATGCTTGTAGAGATAAATAAATAAGAGGCAACTAGTTAGAATATAATATAGCATCCATACAAGTTCGTCAGGGAAAAGGCACGCCGCCGAAACGCGCGTAGGGGCTGTGGCTCCGTCTCCTGAGCTTTGGTAAGACCCTGTTTTCCATTCCTGTTATGGTTGTTGCTAGTGCAGCATCTTTGTGCTGCTGCTCATCACATATTCAATGCATGGTAACTCTGGCACACCACTATGGCTTTTGTACCTGCCCTCAGCAATATACGCCTTGAGTGTCATTGTGTTCCCTATTGCAGTATTTTCTTCTTATATAGCAACACATCATTAAGGGAGGATATTAGCGAAGGGAATGAGGATGTCGAGTCCATATGGGTTGAAATTCATGGAGGGAAAAATGGTAACAAAATTCTCATTGGGGTCTGTTACAAACCCCCAAATATAACAGAAAGCATGGAAAGTCTACTTCTAAAGCAGATAGATGAAGCTGCAACCCATAATGAGGTCCTGGTTATGGGGGACTTTAACTACCCGGATATTAACTGGGAAACAGAAACCTGTGAAACCCATAAAGGCAACAGGTTTCTGCTAATAACCAAGAAAAATTATCTTTCACAATTGGTGCAGAATCCAACCAGAGGAGCAGCACTTTTAGACCTAATACTATCTAATAGACCTGACAGAATAACAAATCTGCAGGTGGTTGGGCATTTAGGAAATAGCGACCACAATATTGTGCAGTTTCACCTGTCTTTCACTAGGGGGACTTGTCAGGGAGTCACAAAAACATTGAACTTTAGGAAGGCAAAGTTTGAGCAGCTTAGAGATGCCCTTAATCTGGTAGACTGGGACAATATCCTCAGAAATAAGAATACAGATAATAAATGGGAAATGTTTAAGAACATCCTAAATAGGCAGTGTAAGCGGTTTATACCTTGTGGGAATAAAAGGACTAGAAATAGGAAAAACCCAATGTGGCTAAACAAAGAAGTAAGACAGGCAATTAACAGTAAAAAGAAAGCATTTGCACTACTAAAGCAGGATGGCACCATTGAAGCTCTAAAAAACTATAGGGAGAAAAATACTTTATCTAAAAAACTAATTAAAGCTGCCAAAAAGGAAACAGAGAAGCACATTGCTAAGGAGAGTAAAACTAATCCCAAACTGTTCTTCAACTATATCAATAGTAAAAGAATAAAAACTGAAAATGTAGGCCCCTTAAAAAATAGTGAGGAAAGAATGGTTGTAGATGACGAGGAAAAAGCTAACATATTAAACACCTTCTTCTCCACGGTATTCACGGTGGAAAATGAAATGCTAGGTGAAATCCCAAGAAACAATGAAAACCCTATATTAAGGGTCACCAATCTAACCCAAGAAGAGGTGCAAAACCGGCTAAATAAGATTAAAATAGATAAATCTCCGGGTCCGGATGGCATACACCCACGAGTACTAAGAGAACTAAGTAATGTAATAGATAAACCATTATTTCTTATTTTTAGTGACTCTATAGCGACAGGGTCTGTTCCGCAGGACTGGCGCATAGCAAATGTGGTGCCAATATTCAAAAAGGGCTCTAAAAGTGAACCTGGAAATTATAGGCCAGTAAGTCTAACCTCTATTGTTGGTAAAATATTTGAAGGGTTTCTGAGGGATGTTATTCTGGATTATCTCAATGAGAATAACTGTTTAACTCCATATCAGCATGGGTTTATGAGAAATCGCTCCTGTCAAACCAATCTAATCAGTTTTTATGAAGAGGTAAGCTATAGGCTAGACCACGGTGAGTCATTGGACGTGGTATATCTCGATTTTTCCAAAGCGTTTGATACCGTGCCGCACAAGAGGTTGGTACACAAAATGAGAATGCTTGGTCTGGGGGAAAATGTGTGTAAATGGGTTAGTAACTGGCTTAGTGATAGAAAGCAGAGGGTGGTTATAAATGGTATAGTCTCTAACTGGGTCGCTGTGACCAGTGGGGTACCGCAGGGGTCAGTATTGGGACCTGTTCTCTTCAACATATTCATTAATGATCTGGTAGAAGGTTTACACAGTAAAATATCGATATTTGCAGATGATACAAAACTATGTAAAGCAGTTAATACAAGAGAAGATAGTATTCTGCTACAGATGGATCTGGATAAGTTGGAAACTTGGGCTGAAAGGTGGCAGATGAGGTTTAACAATGATAAATGTAAGGTTATACACATGGGAAGAGGGAATCAATATCACCATTACACACTGAACGGGAAACCACTGGGTAAATCTGACAGGGAGAAGGACTTGGGGATCCTAGTTAATGATAAACTTACCTGGAGCAGCCAGTGCCAGGCAGCAGCTGCCAAGGCAAACAGGATCATGGGGTGCATTAAAAGAGGTCTGGATACACATGATGAGAGCATTATACTGCCTCTGTACAAATCCCTAGTTAGACCGCACATGGAGTACTGTGTCCAGTTTTGGGCACCGGTGCTCAGGAAGGATATAATGGAACTAGAGAGAGTACAAAGGAGGGCAACAAAATTAATAAAGGGGATGGGAGAACTACAATACCCAGATAGATTAGCGAAATTAGGATTATTTAGTCTAGAAAAAAGACGACTGAGGGGCGATCTAATAACCATGTATAAGTATATAAGGGGACAATACAAATATCTCGCTGAGGATCTGTTTATACCAAGGAAGGTGACGGGCACAAGGGGGCATTCTTTGCGTCTGGAGGAGAGAAGGTTTTTCCACCAACATAGAAGAGGATTCTTTACTGTTAGGGCAGTGAGAATCTGGAATTGCTTGCCTGAGGAGGTGGTGATGGCGAACTCAGTCGAGGGGTTCAAGAGAGGCCTGGATGTCTTCCTGGAGCAGAACAATATTGTATCATACAATTATTAGGTTCTGTAGAAGGACGTAGATCTGGGTATTTATTATGATGGAATATAGGCTGAACTGGATGGACAAATGTCTTTTTTCGGCCTTACTAACTATGTTACTATGTTACTATGTATCATGTTATGTATGCTTCACTAGGTCTTGTCAAGCCATCTGCTCAGTAATGGTGCCACTTTTGTTTTGCTTGGCTCATTAACCAAACACTTCCTGTGGGTACTATTTTAGATATTTGTATGTCCATTTTATTCTAATAAAGATTGTTACATTACTTGTTTAATATACGCCTCTGTTTCTATATGATTCCAAGTAAATATATGAGTTGTTATAGGTGCGTTCAAAGCCTGGGGTCCACCGTTCAGGAAAGGAGCCTGCTGCTAGAGAAATGGCGGCTCTATATGGCGGTACAATGTCAGATTAGACATGAGTTCCGTCACTCGGTCAATATCAGCAGGAACCCTGTTACTTCACAGAGTTGTGAAATAATTAGTGGGACTAAAACCCTAACTAGGGTTGTGCTTGCTCTGGAACTCTTCTGTGCTAACCGCACACATGAAGGAACCAGATGCTAAGCCAAGCAACTAATTGCCCCCACTGACTCTAGCTGCCTACCTATGTAATTTCCCACAGCTAACAGACACTCTCCACGTGTAGTGGAGTGACAGAGTATTACTGGCAACAAGCACAAAGCACAAATGAGCAACTTCAGGACCTTCCTAGAGGACCAATGGGAGCTGCTACAGGACCTGAGCGTGTGACCCCAGATCAGGTACGGACTGGGACTAAAAGTCAGCCCTGGATTTGCAATCACCCAGACCCATGTTGTCCCATTTCCAAGCAACAGATGAGGATATATTAACAATATCGTAGATGGAGGAAAGCAAGATTTACTACAAGATCAATATTTCTAATGATACCCGTGGCCTGCTAGTGTAAGTGACGGAGTCAGCATCTTTGTGCTCCATCACAACTCTTAACAGTATGGGAGTCTTGAGAACACTGATTCTGCTAACAACGTAGCAGACAAGGCAGCCCATGACCAGACAGGCCCTTCTAGCATTTGCCAGGATTGCCCAATGGCCAGTCCGGCACTGCCCCCGATCTCCAATGAGAAGTCCTCCCTTGGGCATGCTTAGAAGGGCAAAAGCAGGACTTAGTCCCAGAGACGTCTCCACTGAGCAGACTCCACTGTGGCTGGAGAAGAATGGGAGACCGCAGCAGAGGTGGTTCGAGATGCCCCCTGTGCAGTGGCGGGAACTCGACACCTAAAATTAAGTGCATTACTGATAGAGTATATTTATAGATGTGAATACTTTTCTGCCCAATGATGACAGAAGTATTCTAGGAGTGATACCTTTATTGGCTGACCAGAAAATTTAGATACAATCCACACCTCGACCAGATGGACTCAGGATAACTAAGAACATTATTCCCACTGCCTCTTTATTTGTAAGAAAATGTCTAACTTGATTACCTTGGCTTTAGGAGGTATCACACTTTCCCACCCCCTGAACAAATGTCCTGCTGTAGTATTATTTAAATGTTGTGCTTGTTTCTTATTAACCTATTTGTAATCTTGCCTGAAGAAGGAGCAAATGTGAAAGCTTGCAAACATATTATTTTATGGTTAGCCAATAAAGGTATCACTCCTAGAATACTTCTGTCACCATTGGGCAGAAAAGTATTCACATCGATTTTTCTGGCTAACGCGGTACCACAATACAATTTGTTATTGTACATCAGAGTATATTTAAAAAAATAGAGGTACTTAGTGTGCAAATTAACCAATTTGTGTACACCCACTAGCGGGGCCGACTCCAGGTTTTCATGGGCCCTGGGCGAAAGAGTCCCGGTGGGCCCCTTTAACCCCTCTCTGACCTTAGACGTACTATCCCGTCGAGGTGCCCTGGGCCTATCTGACCCTCGATGCGATAGTACGTCATAGCGATCGGTTGTGCTCACGGGGGAAGCGCGGCCGATCGCGGCGGGTGTCAGCTGCCTATCGCAGCTGACATCTGGCACAATGTGCCAGGAGCAGTCACGGACCGCCCCCGGCACATTAACCCCCGGCACACCGCGATCAATCATGATCGCAGTGTGCCGGCGGTATAGGGAAGCATCGCGCAGGGAGGGGGCTCCCTGCGGGCTTCCCTGAGCCCCCCGCAGGAATGCGATGTGATCGCGTTGCTGCGAGGGTCTCCCTACCTCCCTCCCTGCTCCAGGCCCAGATCCAAGATGGTCGCGGCATCCGGTTCCTGCAGGGAGGGAGGTGGCTTACCAAGTGCCTGCTCAGAGCAGGCGCTTGGTAAGCCTGCAGCACTGCAAGTCAGATCGGTGATCTGACAGAGTGCTGTGCAAACTGTCAGATCACCGATCTGTGATGTCCCCCCCCCCCCCCCGGGACAAAGTAAAAAAGCAAAAAAACATTTTTTCCAAAATATGTAAAAAAAAAAAAAATCCTAAATAATGTAAAAAAATATATATATTATTCCCATAAATACATTTCTTTATCTAAATAAAAAAAAACAATAAAAGTATACACATTTAGTATTGCCGCGTCCATAATGACCCCACCTATAAAACTATATCACTAGTTAACCCCTTCAGTGAACAACGTAAAAAAAAAGAGGCAAAAAACAACGCTTTACTATCATACCGCCGAACAAAAAGTGGAATAACACGCGATCAAAAAGACGGATATAAATAATCATGGTACCGCTGAAAACATCATCTTGTCCCGCAAAAACGAGCCACCACACAGCATCATCAGCGAAAAAATAAAAAAGTTATTGTCCTCAGAATAAAGTGATGCAAAAATAATTCTTTTTTCTGTAAAATAGTTTTTATCGTGTAAAAGCGCCAAAACATAAAAAAAGATATAAATGAGGTATCACTGTAATCGTACTGACCCGTAGACTAAAACTGCTTTATCCATTTTACCAAACGCGGAATGGTATAAACGCCTCCCCCAAAAGAAGTTCATGAATAGCTGGTTTTCGGTCATTCTGCCTCACAAAAATCGTAATAAAAAGCGATCAAAAAATGCCACGTGCCCGAAAATGTTACCAATAAAAACCTCAACTCGTCCCGCAAAAAACAAGACCTCACATGACTCTGTGGACTCAAATATGGAAAAATTGTAGCTCTCAAAATGTGGTAATGCAAAAAAATACTTTGTGCAATAAAAAGCGTCTTTCAGTGTGTGACGGCTGCCAATCATAAAAATCCGCTAAAAAAACCCGCTATAAAAGTAAATCAAACCCCCCTTCATCCCCCCCTTAGTTAGGGAAAATAAAAAAATGTATTTATTTCCATTTTCCCATTAGGGTTAGGGTTAGGACTAGGGCTAGGGTTAGGGCTAGGGTTAGGGCTAGGGTTAGGGTTAGGGCTAGGGTTAGGGCTAGGGTTAGGGCTAGGGTTAGGGCTAGGGTTAAGGCTACAGTTATGGTTGGGGCTAAAGTTAGGGTTAGGGTTGGGGCTAAAGTTAGGGTTAGGATTACATTTACGGTTGGGAATAGGGCTGGGATTAGGGTTAGGGGTGTGTCTGGGTTAGAGGTGTGGTTAGGATTACTGTTGGGATTAGGGTTAGGGGTGTGTTTGGATTAGGGTTTCAGTTATAATTGGGGAGTTTCCACTGTTTAGGCACATCAGGGGCTCTCCAAACGCGACATGGCGTCCGATCTCAATTCCAGCCAATTCTGCGTTGAAAAAGTAAAACAGTGCTCCTTCCCTTCCGAGCTCTCCTGTGTGCCCAAACAGGGGTTTACCCCAACATATGGGGTATCAGCGTACTCAGGACAAATTGGACAACAACTTTTGGGGTCCAATTTCTCCTGTTACCCTCTGGAAAATACAAAACTGGGGGCTAAAAAATAATTTTTGTGGGAAAAAAAGGATTTTTCATTTTCTCGGCTCTGCGTAATAAACTGTAGTGAAACACTCGGGGGTTCAAAGTTCTCACAACACATCTAGATAAGTTCCTTGGGGGGGTCTAGTTTCCAATATGGGGTCATTTGTGGGGGTTTCTACTGTTTAGGTACATTAGGGGCTCTGCAAACGCAATGTGACGCCTGCAGACCAATCCATCTAAGTGTGCATTCCAAATGATGCTCCTTCCCTTCCGAGCTCTGCCTGTTATGAACAGGTGATTCAGAACCACAATGGACCTAGTGGTTAAGAGCACACAAAGTGACCTGATAGTTACTAACATAGGACGAGCTCTGAGACGTGGGAACTCTGCTGACCGCAATCCCTAATCCTATCATACCACACTAGAGGTAGCCGTGGATTGCGCCTAACGCTCCCTATGCAACTCGGCACAGCCTGAGAAACTAGCTAGCCCTGAAGATAGAAAAATAAGCCTACCTTGCCTCAGAGAAATTCCCCAAAGGAAAAGGCAGCCCCCCACATATAATGACTGTGAGTTAAGATGAAAATACAAACACAGGGATGAAATAGATTTAGCAAAGTGAGGCCGACTTACTGAATAGACCGAGGATAGGAAAGATAGCTTTGCGGTCAACACAAAAACCTACAAACAACCACGCAGAGGGGCAAAAAGACCCTCCGCACCGACTAACGGTACGGAGGTGCTCCCTCTGCGTCTCAGAGCTTCCAGCAAGCAAGAAAAACCAATATAGCAAGCTGGACAGAAAATGTAGCAAACAAAAGTAACACAAGCAGAACTTAGCTTATGCAGGGCAGACAGGCCACAAGGACGATCCAGGAGAGAGCCAGACCAATACTGGAACATTGACTGGAGGCCAGGAACAAAGAACTAGGTGGAGTTAAATAGAGCAGCACCTAACGACTTAACCTCGTCACCTGAGGAAGGAAACTCAGAAGCCGCAGCCTCACTCACATCCACCAGCGGAAGCTCATAGACAGAACCAGCCGAAGTACCACTCATGACCACAGGAGGGAGCTTGACCACAGAATTCACAACAGTACCCCCCCCTTGAGGAGGGGTCACCGAACCCTCACCAGAGCCCCCAGGCCGACCAGGATGGGCCAAATGAAAGGCACGAACCAGATCGGCAGCATGAACATCAGAGGCAAAGACCCAGGAATTATCTTCCTGACCATAACCCTTCCACTTAACCAGGTACTGAAGTTTCCGTCTCAAAATACGAGAATCCAAAATCTTCTCCACTATATACTCCAACTCCCCCTCAACCAAAACCGGGGCAGGAGGATCAACGGATGGAACCACAGGTGCCACGTATCTCCGCAACAATGACCTATGGAATACGTTATGGATGGAAAAAGAAGCTGGAAGGGGCAAATGAAAAGACACAGGATTAAGAACCTCAGAAATCCTATACGGACCAATGAAACGAGGCTTAAACTTAGGAGAGGAAACTTTCATAGGAATATAACGAGATGACAACCAAACCAAATCCCCAACACGAAGTCGGGGACCCACACAGCGCCTGCGGTTAGCAAAACGTTGAGCCTTCTCCTGAGACAATGTCAAATTGTCCACCACATGAGTCCAAATCTGCTGCAACCTATCCACCACAGTATCCACACCAGGACAGTCAGAAGACTCAACCTGCCCTGAAGAGAAACAAGGATGGAAACCAGAATTGCAGAAAAACGGCGTAACCAAAGTAGCCGAGCTGGCCCGATTATTAAGGGCGAACTCAGCCAAAGGCAAAAAAGACACCCAATCATCCTGATCGGCAGAAACAAAACATCTCAGATATGTTTCCAAGGTCTGATTGGTTCTTTCAGTCTGGCCATTTGTCTGAGGATGGAAAGCCAAGGAAAAAGACAAATCAATGCCCATCCTAGCACAAAAGGCTCGCCAAAACCTTGAAACAAACTGGGAACCTCTGTCAGAAACGATGTTCTCCGGAATGCCATGTAAACGAACCACATGCTGGAAGAACAATGGTATCAAATCAGAGGAGGAAGGCAATTTAGACAAGGGTACCAAATGGACCATCTTCGAGAAGCGATCACAAACAACCCAAATGACCGACATTTTTTGAGAGACGGGGAGATCCGAAATAAAATCCATAGAGATATGTGTCCAGGGCCTCTTCGGGACTGGCAAGGGCAAAAGCAACCCACTGGCACGAGAAAAGCAGGGCTTAGCCCGAGCACAAGTCCCACAGGACTGCACAAAAGAACGCACATCCCGCGACAAAGACGGCCATCAAAAGGATCTAGCCACCAAATCTCTGGTACCAAAGATTCCCGGATGACCAGCCAACACCGAACCATGAACCTCAGAGATAACTCTACTCGTCCATTTATCAGGGACAAACAGTTTCTCCGCTGGGCAATGGTCAGGTCTATTAGCCTGAAATTTTTGCAGCACCCGCCGCAAATCAGGGGAGATGGCAGACAAAATTACCCCCTCCTTGAGAACACCCGCCGGCTCAGACAAACCCGGAGAGTCGGGCACAAAACTCCTAGACAGGGCATCCGCCTTCAGATTTTTAGAGCCCGGAAGGTACGAAACCACAAAGTCAAAACGGGAGAAAAACAGCGACCAACGAGCCTGTCTAGGATTCAACCGTTTGGCAGACTCGAGATAAGTCAAGTTCTTATGATCAGTCAAGACCACCACGCGATGCTTAGCTCCTTCAAGCCAATGACGCCACTCCTCGAATGCCCACTTCATGGCCAGCAACTCTCGATTGCCCACATCATAATTACGCTCAGCAGGCGAAAACTTCCTGTAAAAAAAGGCGCATGGTTTCATCACCAAGCCATCAGAACTTCTTTGCGACAAAACAGCCCCTGCTCCAATCTCAGAAGCATCAAACTCTACCTGGAACGGGAGCGAAACATTTGGTTGACACAACACAGGGACAGAAGAAAAACGACGCTTCAACTCTTGAAAAGCTTCCACAGCAGCAGAAGACCAATTGACCACATCAGCACCCTTCTTGGTTAAATCAGTCAACGGTTTAGCAATACTAGAAAAATTATTGATGAAGCGACGATAAAAATTAGCAAAGCCCAGGAACTTTTGCAGACTTTTTTTGTCGGCTGAGTCCAATCATAAATGGCCTGAACTTTAACAGGGTGCATCTCGATAGTAGAAGGGGAAAAAATGAAACCCAAAAATGAAACCTTCTGAACACCAAAGAGACACTTTGACCCCTTCACAAACAAAGAATTTGCACGCAGGACCTGGAACACCATTCTGACCTGCCTCACGTGAGACTCCCAATCATCCGAGAAGACCAAAATATCATCCAAGTATACAATCAGGAATTTATCCAGGTACTCTCGGAAGATGTCATGCATAAAGGACTGAAACACTGATGGAGCATTAGAAAGCCCGAATGGCATAACCAGGTACTCAAAATAGCCCTCGGGCGTATTAAATGCTGTTTTCCATTCATCGCCCTGTTTAATGCGCACAAGATTATACGCACCACGAAGATCTATCTTGGTGAACCAACTAGCCCCCTTAATCCGAGCAAACAAATCAGACAGCAGCGGCAAGGGGTACTGAAATTTGACCGTGATTTTATTTAGAAGGCGGTAATCAATACAAGGTCTCAGCGAACCATCCTTCTTGGCCACAAAAAAGAACCCTGCTCCCAAAGGCGACGACGACGGGTGAATATGATCCTTTTCCAAGGATTCCTTTACGTAACTCCGCATAGCGGCGTGCTCAGGCACAGACAAATTAAACAGTCGACCTTTAGGAAACTTACTACCAGGAATGAAATCGATAGCGCAATCACAATCCCTATGCGGAGGTAGGGCACTGGACTTGGGCTCATCAAATACATCCCGGTAATCCGACAAGAACTCTGGGACCTCAGAAGGGGTGGATGATGAAATAGACAGAAATGAAACATCACCATGTACACCCTAACAACCCCAGCTGGACACAGACATTGATTTCCAATCCAATACTGGGTTATGGACTTGTAGCCATGGCAACCCCAACACGACCACATCATGCAGATTATGCAACACCAAAAAGCGAATATCCTCCTGATGCGCAGGAGCCATGCACATGGTCAGCTGGGTCCAGTACTGAGGCTTATTCTTGGCCAAAAGCGTAGCATCAATTCCTCTCAATGGAATAGGATACTGCAAGGGCTCCAAGAAAAACCCACAGCGCCTAGCATACTCCAAGTCCATCAAATTCAGGGCAGCGCCTGAATCCACAAATGCCATGACAGAATAGGATGACAAAGAGCAGATCAAAGTAACGGACAAAAGAAATTTCGACTGTACCGTACCAATGGTGGCAGAGCTAGCAAACCGCTTAGTGCGCTTAGGACAATCGGAGATAGCATGAGTGGAATCACCACAGTAAAAACACAGCCCATTCCGTCGTCTGTGTTCTTGCCGTTCAGCTCTGGTCAAAGTCCTATCACATTGCATAGGCTCAGGTTTATGCTCAGATAATACTGCCAAATGGTGCACAGTTTTACGCTCACGTAAGCGTCGATCGATCTGAATGGCCAAAGACATAGACTCATTCAGACCAGCAGGCATAGGAAATCCCACCATGACATCCTTAAGGGCTTCAGAGAGACCCTTTCTGAAAATTGCTGCCAGAGCACATTCATAGTAACATAGTAACATAGTTAGTAAGGCCGAAAAAAGACATTTGTTCATCCAGTTCAGCCTATACAATTCTAAACTATTCATTCCATTGAGTGAGCACAGACCACTTCCTAAATTTCTGACAATATATCTCTACCTCATCCTGACCCTGACACAGAGCCAGCAACATTTTCTCTGCCTGATCCACTGAATTAGGTTCGTCATAAAGCAATCCAAGCGCCAGGAAAAACGCATCAACATCACGCAATGCCGGATCCCCTGGCGCAAGGGAAAATGCCCAGTCTTGAGGGTCGCCACGTAATAAAGAAATAATGATCTTTACTTGTTGAACTGTGTCACCAGAGGAGAGGGGTTTCAAAGCCAGAAAGCCAGAAATTACAATTATTTTTGAAATTCAGAAACTTAGCTCTATCTCCAGAAAATAACTCAGGAATAGGAATTTTAGGTTCTAACATAGGATTCTGAACCACTAAATCTTGAATGTTCTGAACACTTATAGCGAGATTATCCATCAAAGAGGACAGACCTTGAATGTCCATGTCTACACCTGTGTTCTGAACCACCCTGATGTAAAGGGGAAAAGAAAGACAAAACACAGTGCAAAGAAAAAAAAATGGTCTCAGAACTTCTCTTTTCCCTCTATTGAGAAGCATTAGTACTTTGGGCCTCCAGTACTGTTATGATCAGGTGATTCAGAACCACAATGGACCTAGTGGTTAAGAGCACACAAAGTGACCTGATAGTTACTAACATAGGACGAGCTCTGAGACGTGAGAACTCTGCTGACCGCAATCCCTAATCCTATCATACCACACTAGAGGTAGCCGTGGATTGCGCCTAACGCTCCCTATGCAACTCGGCACAGCCTGAGAAACTAGCTAGCCCTGAAGATAGAAAAATAAGCCTACCTTGCCTCAGAGAAATTCCCCAAAGGAAAAGGCAGCCCCCCACATATAATGACTGTGAGTTAAGATGAAAATACAAACACAGAGATGAAATAGATTTAGCAAAGTGAGGCCTGACTTACTGAATAGACCGAGGATAGGAAAGATAGCTTTGCGGTCAACACAAAAACCTACAAACAACCACGCAGAGGGGCAAAAAGACCCTCCGCACCGACTAACGGTACGGAGGTGCTCCCTCTGCGTCTCAGAGCTTCCAGCAAGCAAGAAAAACCAATATAGCAAGCTGGACAGAAAATATAGCAAACAAAAGTAACACAAGCAGAACTTAGCTTATGCAGGGCAGACAGGCCACAAGGACGATCCAGGAGAGAGCCAGACCAATACTGGAACATTGACTGGAGGCCAGGAGCAAAGAACTAGGTGGAGTTAAATAGAGCAGCACCTAACGACTTAACCTCGTCACCTGAGGAAGGAAACTCAGAAGCCACAGCCTCACTCACATCCACCAGCGGAAGCTCATAGACAGAACCAGCCGAAGTACCACTCATGACCACAGGAGGGAGGTTGACCACAGAATTCACAACATCTGCCATACGCTCAAACGTTAGTTTCCCCCCCCCACATATGGGGTATCAGCGTACTCAGAACAAATTGGACAACAACGTTTGGGGTCCAATTTCACCTGTTACCCTCGGGAAAATACAAAACTGGGGGCTAAAAATTAATTTTTGTGGGAAAAAATTTTTGTTTTATTTTTACGGTTCTGCATTATAAACTTCTGTGAAACACTTTGTTAGGAGTCGAGTTTCCTCTGCTGCACAGGGGGAATCTCGATCCGTGTCTGCTGCGGCCTCCCATTCGGTATCGGCCGCAGTGGGCTCTGCTCAGCGGAGACGTCGCTCCCAGCGTCTCGCTGGGGCTTATTCGGTGCATAGGGTCACTACTGCCTTTTCTGGCTTTCCTATGGTACCCTGCACTGATCTGCGGCGAGCGAGCCTCTCTGGGACTAAGTCCTTGTTTACTCATACTGAGCATGCCCAGGGCAGGGTCTCCCATTGGAGGTCGAGGGCCACATGTTCGGTCACATGCTCAAGTGCTGCAGTACATTCCATTGGTCCTTCTGGAAGGTCCTGAAAGGGAAAAACATGCTCAGGTACTGCAGCACTTTCCATTGGTCCTTCTGGAAGGTCCTGAAAGGGCAAAAACTTCAGTAGCAGCTTCCTGTGCTGCAACTATATAAACTGCGCATGACCGCACGGCCATGCGCTAGTATCGTCTCATGCTATATGCTTTGCGCCAATGTGGTCATGTGTTTGAATGTGTTCAGGGACCCGGCTGAAATAAGCCCCTAGAATGCTGGCACCTCCGGCGAGGAGATTGTGTTTAAGTGTGTTCAGGGACCCGGCTGAAATAAGCCCCTAGAATGCTGGCATCTCCGGCGAGGAGTTTTGTATGCATGCATGACCACTCACTGCTCACATCTGGGTAGTTGGCCTGTGCCTCTGTGAAAGTCTAATAGGGCACAGAGCTTTCCTCTCGCGGTTACTCTGTGAAGCTAACAGAGTTGGTATATACCGCCATATAGAGCCGCCATTATTTAGCAGCAGGTGCTTTCCTGCACGGTGGATACCGGGTTGCGAACGCACCAATTCCATTTAATAAATTATATATTTGGTGCGTTCCGCCAACCCTAACAGTATACTAGCGCCAGGATCTGGCTAAGTAATGGCGGATGAACAGCGATTGCAGGGGTACATCCAGCTGCTGGAGGGCCGGTTGGCGTCTCTTGAGCGTGCAACCTCGGCAGTGGATGTTACCGCAATAGCTGTTCAGGCTGCTAGCGTGGCTGCAGCAGCTTTACCCACTGCCACCTCTGTTCCGACCCTATCTCACCTTCCTTTGCCTGAGAGATACTCTGGGGACAGTAAGTCCTGTAGGGGTTTCGTGAGCCAATGTGGTATACACCTCGAGCTTCTGGCTGCACGTTTCCCTACTGAGCGGGCAAAGGTGGGATTCATAATCTCTCTCCTGTCGGACAGAGCATTGGAGTGGGCTACGCCGCTGTGGGAGCGCAACGATCATGTGGTGCGGAGTGTTCCTAGGTTTCTGGACACTCTGAAACAGGTCTTTTTAGGACCTCAAGTCACCCATGATACAGCGCTCCAACTGCTGACTTTGACTCAGGGTTCAAGCATGGTCAGCCATTTTGCTGTTCACTTCCGGACATTAGCGTCTGAGTTGGAATGGCCAGATAAAACCCTCATTCCCGTATTTTGGAGGGGGCTGGCTGACCATGTGAAGGACGCTTTGGCCACTAGGGAGATTCCCGCCACACTGGAGGAGCTCATAGCCGTATCTACTCGTATTGACCTCCGTTTTAACGAGCGGAGGTTGGGGCGAGCCCAGTGTAGGCAGAGGATTCGGCTGGCTCCCACCTTCGCCAAACCTTTGGAATCTCCAGTCCAGGCATCCGAGTCACATGAGGCCTTAGAGGTGACACGAGCGGGATCCAAGTCTCAGTCTGCCCGTGCACATAAGGTCCGTCATGTTTGCCAGCAGTCAGGACACCTTGCCTCCAAGGGTCCTCAGCGGTCGGGGAAACATCTGCGTCTAGTGGCAGTTGGAGGAGGTACACTAGACACGGCGACGTTTGCCTCAAAGTTGTCCTCTAAGGGGACAATTACCATAGGCCCATCCACTCTTATGGTCGAGCTATGCGTGGATTCTGGGGCAGAGGGTAACTTTATGTCTTCTGCTTTTGCCCAGCGTCACGCAATACCCTTGGTGATGCTCGCCAAGCCGGTAACCGTTCGAGTGGTAAATGGGTCAACACTACCTTCACAGATTACCCACCAAACCATTCCTTTCACGCTATCTGTGTCTCCATCACATCAGGAGATAATCTCCCTATTAGTCATTCCTGAGGGAATTGATGAGGTCCTGTTGGGGATACCATGGCTTCGCTACCATTCTCCTCATATTGAGTGGTCCTCTGGGAGAATTTTGGGTTGGAGTAAATCTTGCGAGGGTAGATGTCTGAGGGAGTGTGTTCAGGTTGCTACTACACAGGTACCCGCAGATCTTTCCTCTCTCCCCAAGCACTATTGGCCCTATGCAGACGTGTTCTCCAAAAGAGCTGCGGAGACCCTTCCGCCTCACCGCCCCTATGACTGTCCTATTGACCTCTTGCCTGGTGCTGAGCCTCCCCGGGGTCGAGTCAATCCGTTATCTCTCCCGGAGACGGAGGCAATGTCCCAGTACATCCAGGAGAATCTGGCAAGAGGATTCATTAGGAAGTCAGTGTCACCGGCAGGGGCAGGGTTCTTCTTCGTACAGAAGAAGACTGGAGACTTACGTCCATGCATAGACTACAGGGGTCTTAACGCCATTACCGTTAAGAACAAGTACCCACTACACCTGATATCTGAGCTGTTTGATAGGCTACGGGGAGCAAGGGTATTTACAAAGTTAGATCTGCGGGGTGCTTACAACCTGATTCGCATCCGTGAGGGGGATGAATGGAAGACGGCTTTTAACACCAGGGATGGGCACTATGAATATCTGGTGATACCCTTCGGGCTCTGTAATGCCCCAGCTGTTTTCCAGGACTTTGTGAACGACATCTTCCGGGATATGCTCACCACCTCGGTCGTAGTCTATCTGGATGATATTCTCATCTTCTCTCCAGATATTGACTCCCATCGGAGAGATGTTCACAAAGTCTTCGACCTCTTACGGGCAAACTCCCTCTACGCCAAGTTGGAGAAGTGTGTGTTTGAGCAGGAGTCCTTGCCATTCCTTGGTTATATCATCTCTGCCCAGGGTTTGGCTATGGATCCTGCCAAGCTACAGGCTGTAATGGACTGGCAGGAACCCCATTCTCTTAAAGCGGTGCAGCGCTTTATGGGGTTCATTAATTACTATCGCCAGTTCATTCCACACTTCTCAACTTTGGTAGCTCCCTTGGTTGCCCTCACCAAGAAGGGAGCAAATCCCAAGTTGTGGTCAGAGGAGGTCTCCAAAGCCTTCCTCTCGATAAAGTCACACTTCGCTAGCGCTCCCATCCTACATCGCCCCGATGTTGATAAGCCATTTATCTTGGAGGTGGATGCCTCATCCGTTGGTGCTGGAGCAGTCCTTTTCCAAAAGGATGCTCAAGGTCGGAAGCATCCTTGCTTCTTCTTCTCCAAGACCTTCACACCAGCGGAGAGGAATTATTCCATCGGGGACAGGGAGTTGCTGGCCATGAAGTTGGCTTTTTCGGAGTGGAGACATCTCTTGGAGGGAGCTCGCTTTCCCTTCCAAGTCTTCACTGACCACGAGAACTTGGTGTATCTGCAAACGGCCCAGCGGCTGAATTCTCGCCAGGCTAGATGGTCCCTGTTCTTCTCCCGGTTCCATTTTACTCTCCATTTCCTCTCCGGGGAGAAGAACGTTCGTGCTGATGCTCTCTCCCGCTCCGTGGTGTCATCGGAGGAGGAGGAGGAGGAGCCTCGGCTTATTGTCCCTTCTGAGAGCCTGAGAACTGTAGCTCCGGTTTCGCTAGAGTCTGTGCCCCCGGGCAAGACTTTCGTGCCAGCTAACTTGCGACCGGAAGTTCTCTCTTGGGCTCACTCCTCCAGAGTGGGTGGGCATTTTGGGACCAAGAGGACATCTGAGCTTCTGGCGAGAACATACTGGTGGCCGCATATGGCCCGAGATGTCAAGGACTATATTCAGGCGTGCGTTTCTTGCGCCCAGAATCGGTCTCCTCGGCAACGGCCTGCTGGGTTGCTTTACCCTCTACCGGTGGCAGACAGGCCCTGGGAGATGGTCGGGATGGACTTTGTGGTGGGTCTACCCAAGTCGCGTGGCTGCTCCATTATTTGGGTTGTCACCGACCATTTCTCCAAGATGGTGCATTTGGTGCCGCTTCCTCGGTTACCCTCAGCACGGGCCTTGGCAGTGTTGTTCATTAAACACGTTTTCCGTTTGCATGGTATGCCTGATAAGATTGTCAGCGATCGGGGTCCCCAGTTCGCATCTCGGTTTTGGAGAGAGCTCTGCCGTTTACTCAGCATAGAGTTAAACCTCTCCTCTGCATACCATCCCGAGACGAATGGGTTGGTAGAGAGAACCAACCAGACTCTGGTGACATATTTGCGACATTTCGTCTCTGCTAGGCAGGATGACTGGGCATCTTTGCTACCTTGGGCGGAATTTGCCCTGAACAACGCCGTAGCTGATTCCACTGGTCAAACTCCATTTCTCCTTAATTACGGCCAGCATCCGCGTGTCCCTGTGCCCATGCCCGTGTCATCCACCGATTCTAGGGTGGCAGACTGGGCGGTGGAGGCACGTGACATCTGGGACCGCACACAGGATGCCATCCGGGCCTCCAAGGAGAGAATGAGGGTTTCGGCTGATACACACCGGCGCCCCGCTCCGGTCTTTGCTCCTGGCGACTTAGTGTGGCTCTCCGCCCGTAACATCAGGCTGCGAGTTGAGTCCACTAAGTTTGCTCCTCGCTACATTGGCCCATTTAAGGTTCTGGAACAGGTCAACCCTGTGGTCTACCGTTTGGCTATTCCTCCACGTCTTGGTATCACCGATACTTTCCACGTTTCCCTCTTAAAGCCCGTTCATTTGTCCCGGTTTTCCGAGTCATCTGCTGGGACATCGGGTTAATCCACGGATGAGTTTGAGGTGAATGCTATTGTGGGGTGCAAGGTGGTACGTGGCAAGAAATTTTATCTGGTGGACTGGAAGGGTCATGGCCCAGAGGATAGAACCTGGGAGCCTGTGGAGCACATTCGGGCTCCGCTGCTTATCGCAGCTTTTGAGCGTAGTGAGGCTCAAGGAGGGGGGGCCCTAGGAGGGGGGGGTAATGTTAGGAGTCGAGTTTCCTCTGCTGCACAGGGGGAATCTCGATCCGTGTCTGCTGCGGTCTCCCATTCGGTATCAGCCGCAGTGGGCTCTGCTCAGCGGAGACGTTGCTCCCAGCGTCTCGCTGGGGCTTATTCGGTGCATAGGGTCACTACTGCCTTTTCTGGCTTTCCTATGGTACCCTGCACTGATCTGCGGCGAGCGAGCCTCTCTGGGACTAAGTCTTTGTTTACTCACACTGAGCATGCCCAGGGCAGGGTCTCCCATTGGAGGTCGAGGGCCACATGTTCGGTCACATGCTCAGGTGCTGCAGTACATTCCATTGGTCCTTCTGGAAGGTCCTGAAAGGGAAAAACATGCTCAGGTACTGCAGCACTTTCCATTGGTCCTTCTGGAAGGTCCTGAAAGGGCAAAAACTTCAGTAGCAGCTTCCTGTGCTGCAACTATATAAACTGCGCATGACCGCACGGCCATGCGCTAGTATTGTCTCATGCTATATGCTTTGCGCCAATGTGGTCATGTGTTTGAATGTGTTCAGGGACCCGGCTGAAATAAGCCCCTAGAATGCTGGCACCTCCGGCGAGGAGATTGTGTTTAAGTGTGTTCAGGGACCCGGCTGAAATAAGCCCCTAGAATGCTGGCATCTCCGGCGAGGAGTTTTGTATGCATGCATGACCACTCACTGCTCACATCTGGGTAGTTGGCCTGTGCCTCTGTGAAAGTCTAACAGGGCACAGAGCTTTCCTCTCGCGGTTACTCTGTGAAGCTAACAGAGTTGGTATATACCGCCATATAGAGCTGCCATTATTTAGCAGCAGGTGCTTTCCTGCACGGTGGATCCCGGGTTGCGAACGCACCAATTCCATTTAATAAATTATATATTTGGTGCGTTCCGCCAACCCTAACACACTTGGTGGGTCAAAGTGCTCAAAACACCTCTAGATAAGTTCCTTAGGGGGTCTACTTTCTCCAAAATTGTGTCACTTGTGGGGGGTTTCAATGTTTAGGCACATCAGTGGCTCTCCAAATGCAACATGGCGTCCCGTCTCAATTCCTGTCAATTTTGCATTGAAAAGTCAAACAGCGCTCCTTCCCTTCCGAGCTCTCCCATTCGCCCAAACAGTGGTTTACCTCCACATATGGGGTATCAGCATACTCAGGACAAATTGTACAACAACTTTTGTTGTCCAATTTCTTCTCTTACCCTTGGGAAAATAAAAAATTGGGGGCAAAAAGATGATTTTTGTGAAAAAATATGATTTTTTATTTTTATGGTTCTGCATTATAAACTTCTGTGAAGCACTTGGTGGGTCAAAGTGCTCAACACACCTCTAGATAAGTTCCTTAGGGGGTCTACTTTCCAAAATGGTGTCACTTGTGAGGTTTTCCACTGTTTAGGCAGATCAGGGGCTCTCCAAACGCAACATGGCGTCCCATCTCAATTCCTGTCAATTTTGCATTGAAAAGTCAAATTGCTCTCCTTCGCTTCCGAGCTCTGTCATGCGCCCAAACAGTGGTTTACCCCCACATATGGGGTATCGGCGTACTCAGGAGAAATTGTACAACAACTTTTGGGGTCCATTTTCTCCTGTTACCCTTGGTAAAATAAAACAAATTGGAGCTGAATAATTTTTTTGTGAAAAAAGTTAAATGTTCATTTTTATTTAAACATTCCAAAAATTCCTGTGAAACACCTGAAGGGTTAATAAACTTCTTGAATGTGGTTTTGAGCACCTTGAGGGGTGCAGTTTTTAGAATGGTGTCACACTTGGGTATTTCCTATCACATAGACCCCTCAAAATGACTTCAAATGAGATGTGGTCCCTAAAAAAAATGGTGTTGTAAAAATGAGAAATTGCTGGTCAATTTTAACCCTTATAACTCCCTAACAAAAAAAAAATTTGGTTCCAAAATTGTGCTGATATAAAGTAGACATGTGGGTATGTTACTTATTAAGTATTTTGTGTGACATATCTCTGTGATTTAATTGCATAAAAATTCAAAGTTAGAAAATTGCAAAATTTTCCAAATTTTTGCCAAATTTCCATTTTTTTCACAAATAAACGCAGGTAATATCAAAGAAATTTTATCACTATCATGAAGTACGATATATCACGAGAAAACAGTGTCAGAATCACCAGGATCCGTTGAAGCGTTCCAGAGTTATAACCTCAGAAAGAGACAGTGGTCAGAATTGTCAGAATTGTAAAAATTGGCCTGGTCATTGACGTGCAAACCACCCTTGGGGGTAAAGGGGTTAACACATACCACAATTCTTAATGCATGGATACGGCAGAGAAATATAGGTATAGTACAATGCCAAAGATTTCACTTACTTCTTACATTACAGGAGTGATATCTATTGCACATTCTACATTAGCTCAGAAACCAGACAGTATAGTCCTCTATACAGAATAATGAGCCACATATATTGCTCCAAACAGAATAATGAGCCCAATATTATGCTCCATACAGAAAAATGAGCCTCATATAATGCTCCATACAGTATAATGGGCACCACAGAGTGCTCCATACAGAATGAGCCGCATATATTGCTCCATACGGAATTGACCCCATATAATGCTCCATACAGTATAGTGAG
The DNA here is from genome assembly GCF_032444005.1 of Ranitomeya imitator. Taxonomy (NCBI): domain Eukaryota; kingdom Metazoa; phylum Chordata; class Amphibia; order Anura; family Dendrobatidae; genus Ranitomeya; species Ranitomeya imitator. Next base: position 143,008,202 of record NC_091284.1, read on the forward strand.
CCACATATAATTCTCCATACAGTATATGATGGGCCCCATCTATTGCTCCATATATAATGGGCCTCATAATGCTCCATACAGTATATGATTGGCCCCATACAGTATACTGAGTCCCATATATTGCTCCATACAGAATGGGCCCCATATGATGCTCCATACAGAATTGGTCCCATATAATGCGCCAAAAATAATTGGCCCCATATAATGCTCGATATATAATTGGCCATATAAAATGCTCCATATATAATTAGTCCCATAAGATGCTTCATATATTATTGGCCCCATATACTGCTCCATATGTAATTGTCCCCATATACTGCTCCATATTGAATTGGCCCCATAAGATGCTCCATATTAAATTGGCTCTATATTAAATTGGCCCCATATAATGCTCCCTATAGAATTGGCTTCATAAGATGCTCCCTATATTATTGGCCCCATAAGATACTCCATATAGAATTAGCCCCATATATTGCTCCAAATATTAAACAAAAAATGAAATACTCACCTCTTGTTGCTTGACGCTGCTCTGCTCTGGGCTCCTCACCCTCGGCGTCTTCCTGCTCTCTGTGCTGCGACTGCTCAGGCAGAGGGCGCGCACTGGTGACATCATCGTGCCCTCTGACCTGAACGTCACAGTCAGAGGATGGAAGACGCTGCAGCGCTGGAACTGGGAGAGGTATCGCAAATGCCGGGGCCTGGAGCAGGTGGGTGGTCCACTCACGGGGGCCGGCACTATAGCGCGCCAGTGTCCCCGACGGCGAGTGGGCCCCCTGCCTGCTCAGGGCCCTGGCACTTGCCCGGGTATGCCGGGTGCTGATGCCGGCCCTGCCCACTAGCTATAAAATAGTGCAACCCAAGTCTATTAAATTTACCTCACTGTCTTTGCGGTAATGGCTATAAATTTAAAGGGAAGGAGAATTTGAAGCATGAAAAGAGGAGTTACAGCATTGAGATCAAAGTGCAGGGTATAGGGAGCAAAGTAACAAGTTTGAGGATGAGTCAGACAGCCATGTAACGTGGGCGAGGATCGCAACACACTGATCAGACTGGCTGTGGGCTCTAGTGACAGGAGCATGATCACTGCACAGAAATACATACTGTCAAGCTCATGTCAGGAGAGCCACCAGCCAGTCTGAGCATTGTGTTGTGATCACTGCCTGATGGTAGAGAAAATGTAAAGAACAGAAACATGCCATGAAAAACAGGGATCACCATAAAAATATCAAATTTATGCAGACACAATTTAGCCACAAATAATTTTAGAACATTTAAAGTCACTTAATGACATATATTCATCAACCCACAATAGAGTTACAAATACCACATCCTGAGTTACACAGCCATCTGACTCTTCCCTTAACACAACAAAAACTTACTGTTAGAAAAGTTTGATTGTGAGCCCCATCTGATGAACTTTCTACTGCAAAGATCACAGAAAGTCATGATAAATACACAGCAAAATAAAATCACAAGGATCACTGTTTTTTTTTGGTCAACTCATTGTATGTACCTGAATATGGTACCCATAGAAGGAAAGCTCTTCCAAAAAAACAGACATAAAGGCATAAAAAAACCTTTTGCCAGCAATCTGATTCACATTCAAGCAATTTTGGCTAATATAATTTTGGAAGATTTTCTTATCTTTTATTGAGATCCATCTGAGTGAGGTCTACTTGTGGCAGATGGCATCGCACAATTTGTACAGAATTGAAACCACCATCTTTTTCAAGTTTATTAAATTTAGACGTAATGCTATATATAAAAGTAAAACGTGACATATATGTATAAATCTAATCGCCAATGTTCAGTTCTCCATTTTTCAATTTCAGTGTAATAACAGAAATCATTTTACTGTAAAGTTGCATTTTTTTGAGATGAGTGAAAATGTGTACTAGGTCAATTTAACATGCTAGTTCTGCATTAGTTCTTGTAACATAATAATGATGGTGTGTGATACCTGTATGTACATGGTATGGAGACAGATACACACTAAACCAGTGAATGTCATAGGCTTTGAAAAAGCATTTTGATGTTCCCAAACATTGGCTTTTGTAAAAAAGCGATTTTGTCACATACATTGCCTTGAAAAAGTATTCGGTCCCCTTGAACTTTTCAACCTTTTCCCACATACCATGCTTCAAACAAAAAGATACCAAATGTAAATTTTTGGTGAAGAATCAACAACAAGTGGAACTCAAATGTGAAGTTGGACAAAATTTATTGGTTATTTTAAATTTTTGTGGAAATTCAAAAACTGAAAAGTGGGGCGTGCAATATTATTCGGCCCATTTACTTTCAGTGCAGCAAACTCACTCCAGAAGTTCATTGTGGATCTCTGAATGATCCAATATTGTCCAAAATAAATCCTACAAAGAAACTACGGAGTATCTAAGAACCCAAACGTAACAATCTGAAAAATTCACAATTTTTTATTAAATATTATATTCAGAAACAATAACATACATAACATACAAGGGAACCGTCTAGTACATGTACGGCGGACAACTACCACTGTAAATAACACCTCGGGAATCAGAAGGGCAGTAACTAGAGATATACATATAGGAAGCATATTTGATCCATGATACATGTATAGATAAAGTGCATAGTGCTCTTCAAGGACCTCTCTATACCTCCTACCTCCCAACCTATTAATGTAAATCAAAACCTAAAGTAGGTAAATATACCAATAACCGCAGCTCTGCCCATCTTACCCGAAACAAGGAGGTGCCAATGTGTGTCCGGTGGCCCCGACGCGCGTTTCGGAAGCTCACGCGAAACGCGCGTCGGGGCCACCGGACACACATTGGCACCTCCTTGTTTCAGGTAAGATGGGCAGAGCTGCGGTTATTGGTATATTTACCTACTTTAGGTTTTGATTTACATTAATAGGTTGGGAGGTAGGAGGTATAGAGAGGTCCTTGAAGAGCACTATGCACTTTATCTATACATGTATCATGGATCAAATATGCTTCCTATATGTATATCTCTAGTTACTGCCCTTCTGATTCCCGAGGTGTTATTTACAGTGGTAGTTGTCCGCCGTACATGTACTAGACGGTTCCCTTGTATGTTATGTATGTTATTGTTTCTGAATATAATATTTAATAAAAAATTGTGAATTTTTCAGATTGTTACGTTTGGGTTCTTAGATACTCCGTAGTTTCTTTGTAGGATTTATTGTATAGTGGAGTTGTTCCCTGTTATGTTTCTTGTCCAGTATAGGGTGTTTCCCTAAGAATAGGTCGCATTGATATGCATCAGTGGCATTTGTATTTAATATTGTCCAAAATGCCTAATGATGATAAATATAATCCACCTGTGTGTAATCAAGTCTCTGTATAAATGCACCTGCTCTGTGATAGTCTCAGGGTTCTGTTTGAAGCACAGAGAGCATCATGAAGACCAAGGAACACAACAGGCAGGTCCGTGATACTGTTGTGGAGAAGTTTAAAGCCGGATTTGGATACAAAATGATTTCCAAAACTTTAAATATCCCAAGGAGCACTGTGAAAGCGATCATATTAAAATGGAAGGAGTATCATACCACTGCAAATCTACCAAGACCCGGCTGTCCCTCTAAACTTTCATCTCAAACAGAGAGAAGACTGATCTACTGTAAGATGCAGCCAAGAGTCCCATGATCACTCTTGATGAACTTCAGAGATCTACAGCTGAGGTGGGACAGTCTGTCCATAGGACAATAATCAGTCGTACACTACACAAATCTGGCCTTTATGGAACAGTTGCAATAAGAAACCAATTTCTCAAAGATATCCATAAAAAGTGTCATTTAAAGTTTGCAGCAAGTCACCTGGGAGACACACCAAACATGTGGAAGAAGGTGCTCTGGTCAGATGAAACCAAAATCAAACTTTTTGCTAACAATGTCAATATGTTTGGTGTAAAGGCAACACAGCTCATCACCCTGAACAGACCATCCCCACTGTCAAACATGGTGGTGGCAGCATCATGGTTTGGGTCTGCTTTTGTCCAGCAGGGACAGGGAAGATGGTTAAAATTGATAGGAAGATGGATGAAGCCAAATACAGGACCATTCTTGAAGAAAACCTGTTGGGGTCTGCAAAAGACCTGAGATTGGGACAGATATTTGTCTTCCAACAAGACAATGATCCCAAACATAAAGCAAAATCTGCAATGGAATGGTTCACACAAATAAACATATCCAGATGTTAGAATGGCCAAGTCAAAGTCCAGACCTCAATCCAATCGAGAATCTGTGGAAAGAGCTGAAAACTGCTGTTCACAAACGATCTCCATCAAACCTCACTGAGCTCGAGCTGTTTGCTAAGGATGAATGGGCAAGAATTTCAGTCTCTCAATGTACAAAACTGATAGAGACATACCCCAAGCAACTTGCAGCTGTAATCACAGCAAAAGGTGGCGCAACAAAATATTAAGTTAAAGGGTCCGAATAATATTGCACTCCCCACTTTTCAGTTTTTGAATTTCCACAAAAATTTAAAATAACCAATAAATTTCATTCACCTTCACAATTGTGTTCTAATTGTTGTTGATTCTTCACCAAAAATTTACATTTGGTATCTTTATGTTTGAAGTATATTATGTGGCAAAAGGTTGAAAAGTTCAAGGGGGCCGAATACTTTCGCAAGGCACTGTATACGGCTTTTCGAATAAATACATACTCACTATCAAGATACTATAGTGCCTTTTTCTATTATTATGATTACTGTGAGTTAATCTTATCCTACTAGTGCACCTAATTTGATTTACAACTAGCAATGAGTGGATATTTTGAAATTTGAATTGACTGACTTTGCCAAAGTTTTCTCCAAAAGTTGATTTGGTGTGAATCTCAATATTGGAAATCTGTAGAAAATAAATATTGTGGGTTTTAATAAGGGAAACCTATATCCTGTAGTTTGACTATTATGCACTTTTAGTACAAAACACATTCACATCAATCACTGTGGGCTATAGCAACAGTATATTTATATGGCACACTATGTGCACTAACCAAGGAAGGAAGCACATATCCTACAGCCCCTGGACTCACTTGAGGTGAGCGCTTTCCCTGACTTCCAGGGGTGTATCTCCATGGAGACTCCTCTGTACTGCTGTTGACTCCGCCCCTCACCCTGACATGTAAGATGGAGTTGTGGACCAGCAACACATGACCCTGACTTGCGGTGATATCATGCACGGCTCGCAGGCAGAAATGCCAAGCTTAACTGCTGCCACCATTGGTTTATGGGACTGCAAAGGTATGGATTACACACCTATCTACACAGGAACCCCACCCAGGAAGAAGCTGCGCATGAAACATGCGTCAGGGATCTCTACTGCCTAATTAGGTCATATACCCTTTGCTTGCTTATGCACACATGTCACCTTACTGATCTCTGTGCTGTTTACACTTGTTGCTAACTTACTTGCTGCTATACCTGAGGCCTCTGCCTCTTTTGAAACACATGCAGATGGCGTTTTTCTAATACTATTGTAGTCTGTAATGACACTATACGAGTATATACCAGCACAATGCACTTTATTTAATTGATTCCTTTGAGAATATATATATATATATATATATATACCTCATTTGCATGTTTAGCAATTAAAGATCTCTCATAGCTTAAATCAGCTTTAGTAAGTAAAGACTTACATTGCTTATTGACTTACTTTATCTATTAAGCCTAACTAGTGATTTAATGTATTGTTTCCATGTAACTTGCTATCCATATATCCAGATTTATGCTAGCTGTCTTTAATTCAGTGTACTCTGTCTGCACTTGAACCTTGTGTAAGGGTTATACATTAGGTATTACTCCTGTGGCATTGATTTGGTAATGAGAGTTTACAGATAGGTTTGTTTTGTAGCCTTGGCTGTACGTTTTGGATCATTATCTTGCTGGAAGACCCAACCATGACAAATTTTTAATGTCCTGGCGGAGGTAAGGATGTTGTCCCTTCAGAATTTTATGGTACCTGGCTTCATCCATTCTCCCATTGATGCGGTAAAGTAGTCCTGTGCCCTTAGCAGAGAAACACCCCCAAAACATAATATTTCCACCTCAATACTTGTCAGTGGGGATGGTGTTCTTTGTGTCATGGGCAGAATTTCTCTTCCTCCAAAAATGGCGAGTTGAGTTAATGCCAAAGACATCAATCTTCATCTTATCTGACCACAGCACCTTCTCCCAATCACTCACAGAATCACCCAGGTGTTCATTGACAACCTTCAGATGGGCCTACACATGTGCCTTCTTGAGCAGGGGGACCTTGCGGGCACTGCAGGATTTTAAACCTTTACGGCGTAATGTGTTACCAATGGTTTTCTTGGAGCCGGTCTGAGTGTGGGTGAATGTGGTGCCACATCAGTGACTGCATGGGCCACATCCTCTCATTCCCTGTGCCTCCCTGGGCCCATCTGAACAGGGGAGATTGTATGTGCAAAACTGTGCCAAGCTGACCTTACCTGTCCCCAGGGGGTGCGGAGCGTTACTTTGGTTCAAGTGGGGAGACCTTATCACCTGATCCCACTGACATAATATTGACATCAGGCGGGGTAGTGAGGTGTGGATCCTTCACTGTCACATGTGGTGGCAGCAGAGGGATTCTGCATGATGTCTCTGGTGTCATCCTTTACAGTGTGCTGCAGGGTGAGTGGGACATGTAAGTGGTGAGGTTAGTTTAAATTTTTGTAACCATTTACTTGGCATGTTATGGTTTAGCAAAGTAACAGCTGCCATTTTGCTGAATTTGCACACATCAAATTGCTAAACTTCCATATTTTGGAAAATACCATTTTTTCTAAATTTTGAGGAGAAATAATTTACAATTGAATAAATTTGCTAATTTCTAATAATAAACATTTTAATATTTTGCTTACACTGATTTACAGGCATAATCCTTTTTGCTACTCATGTATAGTGCTATCCTTAAAATTCTGCTTGTTTCTTCTCATCAGGGAGCAGTATGTAATAGATCCACATAGAATTTAATCGCTGAGTCTGATCTGCAAAATGGATGGGAATAGTTTCACTGACTACAGACACAAATCTGTTTTTCAATACAATGTGTGTTTGAGTCAATGAAATTCTATGGTTCAGTGTTCTTTCTGAGAAAACAATGAATAGCAGGGAAAACTACCTTTCTTCTTCTACAATCAGTTTTTTTAATAACCATTTTTTTAGATACCTGAGAAAATAGCTTAGTTTTTGAAAAATTTTGGGTTGTCTGTCTGTGTATGGTTGATCTCTACTCCATTAAAACACTTATTTGCAGAGCCCTTTTCTTGGGATTGGGGAAGATTGCACCAAAGTTTATTTTCAATATTTTGTATAGAGAAATGAATCAGTCATTGTCAACTCTATTGAGGAAAACAACTGGAGGTATCAATTATGCTCTGCTGAGATGAAATCCTTAAAATTAAATAATTTATTGCAACAGGTTTGTAAGTCGATATGTTTCGAGGTCACGCAGGACCTCTTCATCAGGACAAACAGATACGCATCCTTTAAAATTTACAATCTAATTTGTTACAGGATTAATCATTAAATCAAAAATTGGCATTAAAATTAATGTAATAGTTAATGATGAAAAATACTCCTCCACCTCCTGTTGCCTCCAACTCAAAAATATTGCCAGAATCCGTTTCTTCCTCAGCCTACAATCTACTAATCACCGCCGCCACCACCGCTGCCAGAGCCGCCGCCTCACTGCCGCCAGAGCCGCCGCCTCACCGCCGCCAGAGCCACCGCCTCACCGCCGCCAGAGCTGCCGCCAGAGCCGCCTCCAGAGCCGCCGCCGCCAGAGCCGCCGCCTCACCCCTACCTTCTGTCTCTTTCCCACTATCCCATAGAATGTAAGTCCCCTGTTTCTCCCTTCTGCAAACCCCTCCACTGGCTCCCAATTCCCCAACAAATACAGTTTAAATGACTAACACTGATCTAGAAAGCCATCCACAACCTGTCCCCTCCCTATATCTCTGAATTTATCTCAAAATATCTTCCCTCACGTAATCTTCAATCCTCCCAAGACCTCCTTCTCTCCTCCACACTTATTCGTTCCTCACACAACCGCCTCCAAGATTTCTCCTGAATATTCCCCATCCTCTGGAATTCCATGCCTCAATACGTCCGATTATCCACCACCCTCAGATCCTTTAGACGGAACCTGAAAACCCATCTCTTCTGGAAAGTCTGCAATTACCATTCTGCCACCTCATCTCCACTTGAGCTGCCGCCTAACCACCACCCAAGCTGCCACCTCACCACCACCCGAGCTGCCACCTCACCACCACCAGAGCTGCCGCACCCCGACCTTCTGTCTCTTCCTCATTATCCCGTAGAATGTAAGTCCGCAAGGACAGGGTCCTCTCCCCTCTGTACCAGTCTGTCATTGTAAATTTGTTTACTGTAAATGATATCTAGAATTCTGTATGCAACCACTTTCTCATGTACAGCACCATGGAATTAATGGTGCTATATAAATAAATGATAATAATAATAATACTGAACTGCAAAAAGAGAAAATGGAATAAATGTTTCTTGCAGACTTGATGTAATATTTAATGGCGAGAATCACTGAGATAAAATATACCAGAAAATTGTTGAAATATTTCTTGTAGACATGAGCAATGTTGAATTTAAACATAGACTTTATGCACTTCTTAAATGTTACTGCTCTTGTAGCTATTTATTACATGAAAGGAAATCAAGCATTGCTTTTTATAATTAAGATTAATGCACGGTTACATGATCTTAGCTTGCAGGACTTTAATATCTATTAATTTCATGTAAGTTGAAGTATAAAGAGCATGAAAAATGAAACCACATTGTAATCTTCTAGTAGTCATAGCAAAAGCAGTTATATTCAAAAGTAACATTTTTCTTTATTATTGCAATTTCAAGGTGATTGGTGACAGAGGATTTCTGAACGATTAATATAGATGAGCATATCGATCTTCTGCACATCGACTTGATTTACATTTTTTCCAAATCAGCAATTTACCATGAATTCAAATAATTTGCTATTCTATTAGCGAGGATCACAAAAAAACATGCTCAACGCCATTGTTCTCACTTCTGAATATTGCAGCAGCCAAAGCATAATGCCTTGCAGTAATCTCATCACATGATCTAGTTAAGCTACTCAGACGTATTATAAAAATTGCCTAAAATAAAAGATCATTTTAGCTTGTTACAGTTCAGGTGAGTTCAGCGCTCAAAGCCCTTTGTGGACATGAATACAAAAGAACTATATTTGATTGTGGTGTACTAATGCAGTGCTGAAGCATATTGAAAATGAAAGTGGTGATTTCAGTCTGTGAATAATAGACTGCATAGTCAGTATAACCACAATGTTAACCCCTTCATGACCCAGCCTATTTTGACCTTAAAGACCTTGCCGTTTTTTGCAATTCTGACCAGTGTCCCTTTATGAGGTAATAACTCAGGAACGCTTCAACGGATCCTAGCGGTTCTGAGATTGTTTTTTCGTGACATATTGGGCTTCATGTTAGTGGTAAATTTAGGTCAATAAATTCTGCATTTATTTGTGATAAACACGGAAATTTGGCGAAAATTTTGAAAATTTCGCAATTTTCACATTTTGAATTTTTATTCTGTTAAACCAGAGAGATATGTGACACAAAATAGTTAATAAATAACATTTCCCACATGTTTACTTTACATCAGCACAATTTTGGAAACAAAATTTTTTTTTGTTAGGAAGTTATAAGGGTTAAAATTTGACCAGCGATTTGTCATTTTTACAACGAAATTTACAAAACCATTTTTTTTAGGGACCACCTCACATTTGAAGTCAGTTTGAGGGGTCTATATGGCTGAAAATACCCAAAAGTGACACCATTCTAAAAACTGCACCCCTCAAGGTACTCAAAACCACATTCAAGAAGTTTATTAACCCTTCAGGTGCTTCACAGCAGCAGAAGCAACATGGAAGGAAAAAATGAACATTTAACTTTTTAGTCACAAAAATTATCTTTTAGCAACAATTTTTTTATTTTCCCAATGGTAAAAGGAGAAACTGAACCACGAAAGTTGTTGTCCAATTTGTCCTGAGTACGCTGATACCTCATATGTGGGGGTAAACCACTGTTTGGGCGCACGGCAGGGCTTGGAAGGGAAGGAGCGCCATTTGACTTTTTGAATCAAAAATTGGCTCCACTCTTTAGCGGACACCATGTCACGTTTGGAGAGCCCCCGTGTGCCTAAAAATTGGAGCTCCCCCACAAATGACCCCATTTTGGAAACTAGACGCCCCAAGGAACTTATCTAGATGCATAGTGAGCACTTTGAACCCCCAGGTGCTTCACAAATTGATCCGTAAAAATGAAAAAGTACTTTTTTTTCACAAAAAAATTCTTTTAGCCTCAATTTTTTCATTTTCACATGGGCAACAGGATAAAATGGATCCTAAAATGTGTTGGGCAATTTCTCCTGAGTACACCAATACCTCACATGTGGGGGTAAACCACTGTTTGGGCACATGGTAAGGCTCGGAAGGGAAGGAGCGCCATTTGACTTTTTGAATGAAAAATTATTTCCATCGTTAGCGGACACCATGTCGCGTTTGGATAGCTCCTGTGTGCCTAAACATTGGCGCTCCCCCACAAGTGACCCCATTTTGGAAACTAGACCCCCCAAGGAACTTATTTAGATGCCTAGTGAGCACTTTAAACCCTCAGGTGCTTCACAAATTGATCTGTAAAAATGAAAAAGTACTTTTTTTTCACAAAAAAATTATTTTCGCCTCAATTTTTTCATTTTCACATGGGCAGTAGGATAAAATGGATCATAAAATTTGTTGGGCAATTTCTCCCGAGTACGCCGATACCTCATATGTGGGGGTAAACCACTGTTTGGGCACACGGCAGGGCTCGGAAGGGAAGGCGCGCCATTTGACTTTTTGAATGGAAAATTAGCTCCAATTGTTAGCGGACACCATGTCGCGTTTGGAGAGCCCCCTGTGTGCCTAAACATTGGAGCTCCCCCACAAGTGACCCCATTTTGGAAACTAGACCCCCCAAGGAACTTATCTAGATGCATATTGAGCACTTTAAACCCCCAGGTGCTTCACAGAAGTTTATAACGCAGAGCCATGAAAATAAAAAATAATTTTTCTTTCCTCAAAAATGATTTTTTAGCCTGGAATTTCCTATTTTGCCAAGGATAATGGGAGAAATTGGACCCCAAATATTGTTGTCCAGTTTGTCCTGAGTACGCTGATACCCCATATGTGGGGGTAAACCACTGTTTGGGCGCACGGCAGGGCTCGGAAGGGATGGCACGCCATTTGGCTTTTTAAATGGAAAATTAGCTCCAATCATTAGCGGACACCATGTCACGTTTGGAGAGCCCCTGTGTGCTTAAACATTGGAGATCCCCCAGAAATGACACCATTTTGGAAACTAGACCCCCAAAGGAACTAATCTAGATGTGTGGTGAGGACTTTGAACCCCCAAGTGCTTCACAGAAGTTTATAACGCAGAGCCATGAAAATAAAAAAAAAAATTATTTTCTCAAAAATGATCTTTTAGCCTGCAATTTTTTATTTTCCCAAGGGTAACAGGAGAAATTTGACCCCAAAAGTTGTTGTCCAGTTTCTCCTGAGTACGCTGATACCCCATATGTGGGGGTAAATCACTGTTTGGGCACATGCCGGGGCTCGGAAGTGAAGTAGTGACGTTTTGAAATGCAGACTTTGATGGAATGCTCTGTGGGCGTCACGTTGCGTTTGCAGAGCCCCTGATGTGGCTTAACAGTAGAAACCCCCCACAAGTGACCCCATTTTGGAAACTAGACCCCCAAAGGAACTTATCTAGATGTGTGGTGAGCACTTTGAACCCCCAAGTGCTTCATAGAAGTTTATAATGCAGAGCCGTGAAAATAATAAATACGTTTTCTTTCCTCAAAAATAATTATTTAGCCCAGAATTTTTTAATTTTCCCAAGGGTAACAGGAGAAATTTGACCCCAAAAGTTGTTGTCCAGTTTCTCCTGAGTACGGTGATACCCCATATGTGGGGGTAAACTACTGTTTGGGCACATGCCGGGGCTTGGAATTGAAGTAGTGACGTTTTGAAATGCAGACTTTGATGGAATGCTCTGCGGGCGTCACGTTACGTTTGCAGAGCCCCTGATGTGCCTAAACAGTAGAAACCCCCCACAAGTGACCCCATTTTGGAAACTAGACCCTGAAAGGAACTTATCTAGATGTGTGGTGAGCACTTTGAACCCCCAAGTGCTTCATAGAAGTTTATAATGCAGAGCCGTGAAAATAATAAATACGTTTTCTTTCCTCAAAAATAATTATTTAGCCCAGAATTTTTTATTTTCCCAAGGGTTACAGGAGAAATTGGACCCCAAAAGTTGTTGTCCAGTTTCTCCTGAGTACGCTGATACCCCATATGTGGGGGTAAACCACTGTTTGGGCACACGTCGGGGCTCAGAAGGGAAGTAGTGACTTTTGAAATGCAGACTTTGATGGAATGGTCTGCGGGTGTCACGTTGCGTTTGCAGAGCCCCTGGTGTGCCTAAACAGTAGAGACCCCCCACAAGTGACCCCATTTTAGAAACTAGACCCCCCAAGGAACTTATCTAGATATGTGGTGAGCACTTTGAACCCCCAAGTGCTTCACAGACGTTTACAACGCAGAGCCGTGAAAATAAAAAATCATTTTTCTTTCCTCAAAAATTATGTTTTAGCAAGCATTTTTTTAGATTCACAAGGGTAACAGGAGAAATTGGACCCCAGTAATTGTTGCGCAGTTTGTCCTGAGTATGCTGGTACCCCATATGTGGGGGTAAACCACTGTTTGGGCACACGTCAGGGCTCGGAAGTGAGGGAGCACCATTTGACTTTTTGAATACGAGATTGGCTGGAATCAATGGTGGCGCCATGTTGCGTTTGGAGACCCCTGATGTGCCTAAACAGTGGTAACCCCTCAATTCTAACTCCAACACTAACCCCAACACACCCCTAACCCTAATCCCAACTGTAGCCATAATCCTAATCACAACCCTAACCCCAACACACCCCTAACCACAACCCTAACCCCAACACACCCCTAACCCTAACCACAACCCTAATTCCAACCCTAACCCTAAGGCCATGTGCCCACGTTGCGGATTCGTGTGAGATATTTCCGCACCATTTTTGAAAAATCTGCGGGTAAAAGGCACTGTGTTTTACCTGCGGATTTTCCGCGGATTTCCAGTGTTTTTTGTGCGGATTTCACCTGCGGATTCCTATTGAGGAACAGGTGTAAAACGCTGCGGAATCCGCACAAAGAATTGACATGCTGCGGAAAATACAACGCAGCGTTCCCGCGCGGTATTTTCCGCACCATGGGCACAGCGGATTTGGTTTTTCATATGTTTACATGGTACTGTAAACCTGATGGAACACTGCTGCGGATCCGCAGCCAAATCCGCACCGTGTGCACATAGCCTAATTCTAAAGGTATGTGCACACGCTGCGGATCCGCAGCAGTTTCCCATGAGTGTACAGTTCAATGTAAACCTATGGGAAACAAAAATCGCTGTGCACATGCTGCGGAAAAACTGCACGGAAACGCAGCGGTTTACATTCCGCAGCATGTCACTTCTTTGTGCGGATTCCGCAGCGGTTTTACAACTGCTCCAATAGAAAATCGCAATTGTAAAACCGCAGTGAAATGCGCAGAAAAAAACGCGGTAAATCCGCCATAAATCCGCAGCGGTTTAGCACTGCGGATTTATCAAATCCGCAGCGGAAAAATCCGCAGAGGACCAGAATACGTGTGCACATTCCTAACCCTAACCCTAGCCCTAACCCTACCCCTAACCCTACCCCTAACCCTAACCCTACCCCTAACCCTACCCCTAACCCTAACCCTAACCCTAACCCTACCCCTAGCCCTAACCCTAACCCTAACCCTACCCCTAACCCTAACCCTACCCCTAACCCTAACCCTATTCTAACATTAGTGGAAAAAAAAAATTTCTTTATTTTTTTATTGTCCCTACCTATGGGGGTGACAAAGGGGGGGGGTCATTTATTATTTTTTTTATTTTGATCACTGAGATAGATTATATCTCAGTGATCAAAATGCACTTTGGAACGAATCTGCCGGCCGGCAGATTCGGCGGGCGCACTGCGCATGCGCCCGCCATTTTGGAAGATGGCGGCGCCCGGGAGAAGATGGACGGGACCACGGCTGGATCGGTAAGTATGATAGGGTGGGGGGGGACCACGGGGGGGGGATCGGAGCACGGGGGGGGGAATCGGAGCGCGGGAGGGGTGGAACGGAGCGCGGGGGGCGTGGAACGGAGCACGGGGGGGCTGGAATGGAGCACGGGGGGGTGGAACGGAGCACGGGGGGGGGTGGATCGGAGTGCAGGGGGGGTGATTGGAGCACGGGGGGGTGATTGGAGCACGGGGGGAGCGGACACGAGCACGGGGGGGGAGCGGAGCACTGGACGGAGGGGAGCCGGAGCAGTGTACCGGCCAGATCGGGGGGGTGGGGGGGCGATCGGAGGGGTGGGGTGGGGGCACACTAGTATTTCCAGCCATGGCCGATGATATTTCAGCATCGGCCATGGCTGGATTGTAATATTTCACCCGTTATAATGGGTGAAATATTACAAATCGCTCTGATTGGCAGTTTCACTTTCAACAGCCAATCAGAGCGATCGTAGCCACGAGGGGGTGAAGCCACCCCCCCTGGGCTAAACTACCACTCCCCCTGTCCCTGCAGATCGGGTGAAATGGGAGTTAACCCTTTCACCCGATCTGCAGGGACGCGATCTTTCCATGACGCCGCATAGGCGTCATGGGTCGGAATGGCACCGACTTTCATGACGCCTACGTGGCGTCAAAGGTCGGGAAGGGGTTAATTGATTGATCTGCAATATACTGTAGTGACAGTACCGTAATGTCAGCATTTGTTTTTGTACTTCACACAATGCAAAAAGGAGGGACAGTTTAACCCCTTAAGGACCAGGGATATTTTTGCATCTCCGTTTTTTCCTCCCATACTTCCCCAGAGTCGTAACTTTTTTATTTTTCTGTCAAGGAAGCGATGGCCAGGGGACCACCCCGCTGCAGGAAGACTACTGTACACAAGATGAGGTGCAAGTAACAAAGGGTAGAAGGAAGGCAAGGAATGAAGAGAATGAGGAAGATGCAAACAGGGGTATACATGGCAAAAGACAATTTACAAGAGTAATAAACTTTATCTTTTCCGTAAAATAGCACTGTGCTCCAGCTATAACAGACAAAATATGTCCAACAAGCAAATGTAAACAATAAACAAGTGATGATGCTACTCTACGTATAACCTCCCTAGCCTTTACTAAGCAGGCCACACGGCTCCCATGTACTGACTATTGAAGCCTACACTAGGCCCTAACAGGTGCACCAAACAGGAACAAACTCACGGTGATGTTGGAGAATCAGGTCCAGTCCCAGGGGGCCCCCCAGCAGTCTAATATGGTGGTGCGCACGGCTTTCTGTCAGCTCTGTGAAACGTGGTCTTCTCCTTGCTTCTGGATCCTAGGGATGCTCCTGGAAACTGTAAATCCCTTTCTCTGTATCTTCATGGCTCTCTTGCCGCTATATCAGGACACAGTTCTTCTCTCTTTCAGCTATCAGCACAACAAGTCCTCTTTCCAGCAGCCTCAGCTCACACACGCTGCTCCAGCTCCACACCTGCACTCTGCACCGACTAGTTCATTACAACGATTATTGCAGGGGAGAAGCAGAACATTCCATCACGCCTGACAAGGGGGTGCAGCTTCTTAAAGTGACACAGTGTTCCTTACTGTCCATAACAGCACCACCCTCTTACATCAATATGGCCATGTGAGGACTTGTTTTTTTGCAGGATGAGTTGTACTTTTGAACAACATGGTTAGTTTTATCAAATAGTGTACTGGAATATGGGAAAAAAATTCAAAGTGAGGTGAAATTGCAAAAAAATGCAATTCTACAATTGGTTTTCATTTTTTTATGATGTTTCTTTTTTTTATGATGTTCATCAAATGCTAAAATTGACCTGCCTTTATAATACCCCAGGTCATTATGAGTTTGTGGATATCAAACATGTATAGGTTCTTTAAAAAAATGTAAAAAAAAAAGTTTACATTTTCCGAGACACGTAGCATTTCCATTTTCTGGGAACTGAGGCTGGTTTAGGGCTTATTTTTTTGCGTTGTCAAGCTGATATTTTTATTGATACCATTTGGGGATAGATATGATCTTTTGATCGCCTGTTATTGCATTATAATGCAATTTTGCGGCAAACAAAAAATTTATCATGGGGTTTTGATTTTTCGCGCAATGATGTTTACCGTTCAGATTAATTATTTTTATATATTGATAGATCGGGCGATTTTGAACATGGGAATAACAAATATGTGTAATTTTTTTATTATTATTGTATTATTTTGAATGGGGCAAATGAGAAGTGATTTACATTTTTACATTTTTTTAAATGTTTTAAAATATTTTTTAAAACTTTTTTTTTCACATTTACTTGCTTCAATAGTCTCAATTGGAGACAAGAAGCTGTTCTGTGTAGCCGAAATCTTTGCTTGCTATGAACTCAAACTGCTCGGCATCACTTATAGTTATTCGGCAATAAAAACCACAGGGGTCATGTAACACAGGTGGTCTGTGATGTGCAGATTAATGAGATCTCCGAGCTTATGCAGAAGCTGTCCATAGAGCAGCAAGCCCTGGTCCACTCGTGCCAATAGGTGCAGAGAGGTGTGGCAGGTGCTTTACAGTGGTCTGCTCTGTTGGGGTTCCAGGAGGGGTGCCCCACTTATGTATCCCTAGAGACCCCAAGCCACCAGTAAAGTTACCCACCAGATTTTCTGGAGATAAAAAAATGTTTAGGGTCTTTAAGGGGGGCTGTAATTTGTTATTTGAATTGCATCCCCGGGCCTCTGGAAATGAAAGGCAGAGGGTGGGGATCGTAATGTTCTTGTTAAGGGGGTTCCACAGGCATGGGCTTTCTCTTTGGCTTCCGTCACACTAGCAGTATTTGGTCAGTATTTTACATCAGTATTAGTAAGCTAAAACCATACTACTAGTGTGACGGCAGCCTTTCTCTTCCTCTGCTCCTGAATGTATGCCTGTGAACCTGTTCTTTGAGGCTCTGGGGCACATTTATGATGAGTTCATCTGGCAGAGGATATGGTGATGAGTGTGACACAGGGGAGGCACTCCGCTGAATGCTACAGCTCAGAATTTAGACATTGGGATGTCGAAGTATCTTGGAAAGACGCCGCTCTGAGGGGATTGTTCCGCAAAGGCTTGTCTGACCATCTGAAGGACACTCTGTCACTTCATTCTCCTCCTGATACTCTGGAGGACGTCATGATGCAGGTGGTCCGGATGGACCGGAGACTCCCTGCTAGAGGAGTGATGCAACAAGAGACTCCATTGTACTCCAAATTGTGTGACTCTGCACCTGTATCTGAGCCCATGGAGATTGGGTCAGTCTCGGATATGGAGAAAGAGACAAGACAACCTACTATGTGTGCCCTTGTCACCCCAGTCCGACACTGATTGCAACAATTGCAGAATTCTTAGAAAAGTGGTTTTAGGGTAATTTCCAAGAATTTCTCTGTTTTTTTACTCTTCATTCATACTTTTGAGATTTAGCTAGCCTTTACCGTAAACTTAAATGCTTATGTGCTGTTCAAATAAGTCCATTTAGTATAAATTAACCTTACTCTTTTCCACTAAAAGTAAAATTATTTCAGAATGAACACAGACTAAAATTCTTAGGGTTCACTGAAAAGTCTTTTTCTTAATGAAAATATCTTATCTAGTGAAAAAGGAATTTTATCAAGAATTTCCATATTTACAAAAAATGAAAATCCATTTTCACATTAATAGTGTCATCAACTCATCACTATCTATGTCTAGACATGTTATTTCCTTTAAAAATACAGCCATTAGACTTTGTCACATTAAATACTACAAAGTTAATTGTGTAGAATTATTGTTTTATTCTTCTTCCTGTTAAATTAATGCCACCTAAACCATGCATTAAATCATACAAGATATTAGTATTTCTATTGAATAAGGAGCTTTGAAATATATTATGAGTTACTAGATGGCAGCCCGATTCTAAAGAATCGGGAGTCTAGAATCCATATATACTTTATTTATTCAAATGTAAGAATAATACAATTAATAAATAATAGTAAGAAAGAACAAAAAATGGCTGCACTCACCAGCTCTTGACAATTCTTGTTATTTAAGGTACAGTTACACAGGATCCATGAACATGCTTATGAGGGGAGGGATGAAAGACATCAGACGACAACTTTGCGTGTTGTGGCAAATGCCACAACAACGGTTCTTTGCTTAAGAACAATAATGTAAATAATAAATAATATGTATCAATAACTATGTATATTGGTATGTTCTATGACATTTTAAAATATTTCATTATTATGTGGAAAGGCTCTTAGTACCCATACTGGCGCATACTTGTGTGCCCATCAGGTATTTTCACAGTAATTTTACATCTGATGGGTTGGTATGAAACGTTTTTAATCATCTCTTGGGCTTAGCTAAGCCTTCATTTTAAATAATTCTAATAGGTACAACAGAAATAAAAGCCTTTTTGTGTACCCAAATTTTTTGTGTTTATTTTTACAGAAGTGTAAAATTTAAGAAATCAACGTTCATAGTACACCGATGGGCTAATATAAGCATGCCCATCAACCACATCACGGTAGCCTTTGAACTGATGGGTCCTAACTAACTGATTCCTATTTCTTAATACTCAGACCTCTTTCACATCTGCATGTTTCTGATATTTGCAGAAGTAATGTTAAAAACAATACAACTTCCACACTTGGCACCAAAGAACTGACCTACAACACACTTTCAGCAAGTGCCATGCAATGTAGATGAAGCTTGGAGTTAACTTGCAGTAAATGCAGCAAACGCGGCTTCGGCAATTGCATTAAATGCAGCCACAACAAAAACACTGGTAAGTGGAGATTTTGTGGCGAAAACAGCAGAAACCACATGTGCCGCACCTGCTGCAAGTGAAGTACAAATTCCGTATACATTGCATGCAACTTACAGCAAGAGTGGCGTGGGTCAGCCCTTAGGCAGGAAGTGCAGAAATAGCCTTTTTTCCACCATAAATTCTCCAAATAGCAGAAAAATGTTGATGTGAAAGCCAAATCTCTATTCTTTCCCTATCTATCTAAAAATGTACCTATCTATATATCTATTTCTATGTACAGAACACACCTGAAGATAGAGATGTGTGTGAACAGCCATCCCACCCGTCTCTTACCTGTTCACAAAAACCTCACCCTTTTTAAAAACAAAATGAAATCTCTCAGCAGCTATACTGCTGGAGCTTCAAATACAGGTTCCTATCACCAAATACAGGCATTTGAATGATACACATCTTACATCTTGTACTTAATGTGTGTTCTACTTACCTATAAAAATATGTATTGATATATCATATTTCTAAATTTATGTAGATATGATATAGAGTTATTAACCCTATATGCTAATGAGTACGTATGTTATATACGTATTTCCTACATAAGTACTTAAAATCTATATGTCTATGGCTACACTAATTTTTTTTTATTTTATTTTTTTTCCTTACCTCTACACATAGAATTTGCCTATTGCTGTCTATGTTATTAGAAAAACTGAATGAAAAAAAAGAAAATTAAGTTTAAACTAAAATATTTTTGTACACAATATTACGTGTGAAGACTTTAGTACTATCAGCCAATAATTGTCCTTGAAGTGGTGTATTAACCACTTTAACCCTCACATTTCAACATTGCTTCACCCTGGAAAAAGCAACATACAATTGACCATGGGCAAAAGCAGGTTCTGGTAGATAAATGCCAACTCGATGGAGGGTCTGGCCTTGAGATTTATTTATGGTCATTGCAAATGCGGGCTTGATGGGAAATTGTCTCCGTCTTAATTTAAAAGGTAATCCAGTCTCTGATGGACACAAATCAATTCGTGGAATGAATACCACATTTCCTGCTGCTGACCCACTAATTACTTTAGCCAGTATGATATTGGCATGTAAAGCAGTGACAATGAGCCGCGTACCATTGCAGAGACCTTTGTTCGTGTTCACATTACGTAATAACATGACAATGGTGCCAATTTTAAGTTTCAGCCGATGTGAAGGCATACCAGTTGGTGTTAGTGAATTCAAAAACTCAAGTGGGTATTGATCGAGGTCATCAGCTTCATCAGGATCGATGGAATCATCACTGATATATTCAGTATAGTCACCTATCAATAAATCCATGACTTGGGAATTGACTTTCTCAACGTCCTCATTTTTTGGACATAAAATTGCATGAGATGCAGCTGTATTTATACTTTCGGTGTCATTCACATCAATACAAAGATTATCTCCAAAAATTTCAATTATTAAAGAGCCAGTACATACCATGTCTGGAGGAATTTCAATTACATCATCTCCAAGGTTATGTTCATTAGATAGTTCACCATTTCCCAGTTGCAGCAACCAACTGCTGTAGTGAGGATCAATGGAGCGCATGTTGTTAATAAGTGGCAGGCGAGTAAAATGTTGCCAGTGTTGTGAATATTTTATACAGCTCTCTACAACATCAGTTCTTGTCACATGAGGGATGACAGGAAGACATTGTCTAAAGTCGCCTCCAAAAACAATCACTTTACCTCCAAACGGTGTTTTTTCTTTGTGAGCTACATTTGTTGTCATGACATCACGTAAAACTCTATCAATGACACGCAATGCATATTTGGATAGCATTGTGCACTCATCAATAATAAAAAGTTTAGTGCTGTGCAAATCTTTTGCTGCATCGGTATCATTCTTAATCCTGGAAACAGATGTTTCATTCACAGGAATTGGAATCCCATAAAGAGAATGAATGGTTCGTCCACCTTGTAGCAAGTTGGCGGCAATTCCAGTAGTGGCAGCAGGTGACACAATGTCTCCTTGTCCTCTTAGCTGATGTAGGAGTAGATGATATAGGTACGTTTTTCCGCTGCCACCAGGACCATCAAGGAAAAAACACTTTGCTGTAGAATTAGTGTCTTCTAATGCTTGAGTGATAGCATCAAAAGCAAAAAGTTGGTCCTCATTTAGAGTAGCTTTCATTTCAGCAGCTGCTGATAACTCATAATCTTTATCATACTGTGGGAGGAGGTGTTGTTTCTTGACTGGACGTGGCAAATTAAAATCAATATAAGTTTTGCCATGAGCTTTAAGAACATGTTGGACATCTGTCATAGCATAGCCTTCACAATTGACACACTCCAGAGTGTCGGAGTGGTATGCATGGCAGTAGTCTTCTACAAAGTGTTCCTTAAATTCATCCCATAAGTCCCGAGGTTTAGCTGGAGGACCAAAAATACAAATGTAGGCAAACATGTCACGTAGCTCTGCTGGCATGTTGAGAATACTGGCATCAAGTAATGTATTTCTCCACAGACTATCATCAAATAGTAAGCCAAGAGCTAATGCCGCATCTTTGAAGGTTTCATGTGTGACTCCGTGTACAGTTTTTATGCTGTCAAAACTGGTTGCACCTTTGACATGTAACAATAACAATCTTAAATAGTAGCGTTCTTGGTCTTTCACACTGACAGTATACATTCGTCCAATCACAGAACCACCTGCTCGCTTTCTAACTTCCCAAGAACCTTCTTTCCAAACATAGTTTTCGGGAATTTCACGGTATAAATAAATATGAGCATGATGGTCGTTCTGATTAAGCTTGAAGTAGGCCATAAGTGTAGAATTTTGATGGAGCTTTTGATTGATGTTTCCAATAGAGTCATCCTCATGAAAATAGAGTGGCTGAGAATGCGGTAGATGTACAGCAAGGCGAATGATGCTATGAGATTGTTTATGCATTGGATATGAGAATATTCACCAAGCTGCCTCTGGTGCACTGACATATCTTGAATCCATGAATTGGTGTGTTTCATCATGTTGGATGTTAGTCTGGCAGATTTCAAGATTGGCTTTATCATGTCCTTTGTAGACGTATTTAAATAAATATTTCACAGCCTGAATGGAACCACAAACTTCGACATTTATATGGCACTTGTATTTTAATAGCAGGAACGGATTATATGGAACCACCCACGAATTATCAATCATGTTAGAATGGTGTTGAAAAGATGGGCCAAAGTGTCTGCGGTAAGTAGGATAGGCGTCCTTAGCTATGATGGTTCTTGGTTGCAAATCTTTAGGGAAACCTTTTGTACACTTCCCCAGATCCATACAGGGAGAATTTGGGTTGTGTTCTCCACACGGACCATGAATCATATGTTGGAGAACAATTTTATGGAGCTGAGGGTAGTGGGTAGGATTGGGAATTTCAGCCCACACTGTATTGTCTATGTCCTCCTCAGTCCTTAATTTGGAGTTGCTGTCCAGAATAATCAAAATGTGAGCGTGTGGAAGGCCACGTTTTTGAAATTCAATTACATGAACCATAGCGCAAACTTTCCCAAATAATCCATTGTTAATGTCTTTTAAGAGTGCTTCCAGTTTTATTTTGAAAACACGTGCCACCAAATCAGGTCTTTGTTCCACACGCTGCCAAGGTTCCAAATTCTCAGTAATCTCATTCCATTTCGGATTACAGGTCATGGTGATGAATAGATCAGGACGACCATATTTAGTCACAATAGCCATGGCATCCTGGTACCGCTGCTGCATATTCCTGGGACTGCCTTCAAACGAAGATGGTAAAATGACCGTTTTTCCAATGGGGATGCCCTTCTCAATGGATTTTTTCTGGAGATGTTCCTGGAGTACACAATAATCCTCTACTTTCAAATCCTTTTGGTGTTGACGGATATAATTTAGGCGATTTGCCTCGATTTTCACATAAGCATCCACTAAGTACTGCTGAGTGAGTTTGCCACCATTCAGGAGTGGATTAAACTGATTACGGACAGACAGCACATAGCAGTAATATTGCAGTTGTGTAACTCTGCGTGGACTTTGCCCTTGTTGCTTGAGGCCATCATGCCAGCCCTGGTCTCCGTAAGGGAAAAATAAAGGATAGAGTAAAGCATCTAAATTACTGTGTAGAATGCTGACCTGTTGTGTTCTTGGCGCCAAAGGATTTTTGGGGTCCGGTTGTAAATGTATTAAAATATCACGATTAAATGGTGGCTCTCCATTGTCATTTTCAAATACGACAGCAACTTCATTGACAGTTGGATTATTATATCGGCGAGGGTCTTGATTCCGATCTTGTTTAAGGGCCATGATGATATTTGGCATGGAAGTGCCATTAGCTTCAGCTTTAAGATGTTCTTCATGTTCCACATCTCGTAACATTTTGTAGGCAGCAACAAAGGGATTCGCATTGTCTAACTGAAGAGCAATTATACTCATCAAAGTGGGATGACATTTTTGATTTTGTTCACAGTTTAAACGTTGTTCATTCGCGGTAGCGATATCCAAAATATACAGTTGGGCATAAGCTGGAACTTGATCATCACTGGAATGTAGAGTTCCAGTACGATGATATATTTGTCCATGTATACGGAAACAGTAAGGGCCATGTCCAGGTGGAGGGGATATATTGGCACCCATGGAGGCGAAAGCAAATGAGCTGTTAATACTACGAATATTTTCCATGAGATTCTTACTGAACTCACTCTCCCCTGTCAGCAATCGTTTAAAGACCTCGGGATATTGGGGTATAGGTATGTGCACTTTACTCTTGTGACAACACAGAGTAAAATTTTTATCTGCTGGTATCTCAGCATTAAAATGTAATGCTTCATAATGTTCACATAAATAGTTCATAGGACCACAGGAGTGTTCTACTACGGTACTGTCATCATTAGTAAAACCTGTAGGATGTTGAGGTACAGGTTGTGATAATGGAGCATTGGAATGTTTCTGTAAGCCAACATATATAAAGCGTGGACCTGGTAGAGGATCTTCACTGTCCACAGATTCAATCACTGAGGAGTTGGAAGGTGTATCGTGGTCAGAGTTTATTAATATGGAGGTGCAAGCATTTTTTTTGCGCCATTCACGGCGTGCACCAGCTGCATTTGGTAATGGTTTGTTTGTTGCCTTAGAAGAGTCAGGTGTGAAGTATGTCTTATAAGCAGACTTAACAGTGTGCAGGCGACGGCGTTTATCATTTGGAGTGTAAGTAGGACAGTGTTTACGCTTACGTGCAGATTTACCAACGGTTAAAGGAGCTTCAAGCTGCACACATTCTATGAATGGAGACAAAGAAGCTGTATTGTGGGCAGAATCTATGACTGAGGACGTGGAAATATTATGTTTGCAACGTTGAGAGCGTGCAGCAGCAGCTTTATTACTTAATCGATTAGTTTTGTCCTCAAAAGACTCATTAGTAATGCGTTTATTGCAAGCAGCATTAACAGTGTCCAGGCGCTTATGTCTGTCCTCTGTAGTCTCGTTAGCACGCTGTTTGTGCTTACGTGCGGCATCGGCGGCTTTTCGCTCAGCGTCATTGGTATAGTTATTATCAGACCTGATGTTACGTGCGCCATCAGCAGCTTTGGGCTCTGTGTCATTAGTATACTTAACAGTGTCCAGGCGCTTGCATCTCTCCTCTGTACTCTTGTTAGCACGCTGTTTGCGCTTACGTGCGGCATCGGCGGCTTTTCGCTCTGCATCATTACCATACTTTATATCAGACCTGATCTTACGTGCGCCATCAGCAGCTTTGGACTCTGTGTCATTAGTATACTTAACAGTATCCAGGCGCTTGCATCTATCCTCTGTACTCTTGTTAACACACTGTTTGCACTTACGTGCGGCATCGACGGCTTTTCGCTCTGCATCATTACCATACTTTATATCAGACCTGATCTTACGTGCGCCATCAGCAGCTTTGGGCTCTGTGTCATTAGTATACTTAACAGTATCCAGGCACTTGCATCTATCCTCTGTACTCTTGTTAACACGCTGTTTGCGCTTACGTCCGGCATCGGCGGCTTTTCGCTCTGCATCATTACCATACTTTCTATCAGACCTAATCTTACGTGCGCCATCATAAGCTTTGGACTCTGTGTCATTAGTATACTTAACAGTGTCCATGTGCTTGCATCTATCCTCTGTACTTTTGTTAGCACACTGTTTGCGCTTACGTGCGGCATCGGCGTCTTTTTGCTCTGCATTATTAGTATACTTTCTATCAGACCTAATCTTACGTGCGCCATCAGCAGCTTTGGGCTCTGTGTCATTAGTATCCTTACTATTAGAGCTCATGTTGGCTAAGCTAAACAGCTTTAAGCATGGTGGTGGCAAACAACAGGTTAATAAGAGGCAGTGTCAGGTAGTAGGAAAATAGCCAGTTAATAATAGGCAATAGTTCTTTGCAGGAATGCAGATATTAATAAATAGGCAGTTTACATTGCAGAGAAATTGCTGGGCAATAATGGACAATGTCCTTATGTGGCAAATAATAGAGCAATATACCCAATGTGGCAAAGAAGAGGTTAATAAACGGCAGTCTCTCAGTATAACAGTCAGTGAATAATAGGCAGTATATGGAGAAAACACCAAACAAAAGTTCAAAATTGGTGTGAAAATGTCACTGAACCACTTCACAACTAAATATATATAGTTTTGGTAAATGGTATTATCATTTTTTGACGAAATTCGGCAGGAGCTTGAAGAGCAACGTCACTGGGCCCGCCTCCACGCAGTAGAAACTTGCTGTGAGGTAAAAATTCAAAAATCACACCAAAATGGCGGGCGGAGTGTGTCACAGTACGGCACGTTTCTGATTGGTCGCTCGCAGCAGGCGGCAACCAATCAGACACTGGACACTGTTGACGTCACTTATCTCCGGACATTAGCTCCGGACATTAGCTCCGGACATTAGCTCCGGACAAAGCCACGGAAGTTGGCACAAATTGCAGGAAGTAGTATTCTAGGCAATTATATATTAGATTGAATTTTTATTCAAATTTGAACTTCCAAAAAAATAAAAGAAATTAAAATTGATGACATCTACAGCTACATATTTTGCCATTTTTTCCAATAGAACAGATTATTTAATGCCTATAAGAAACAAAACCGCTCAATAAAAGTCTGAAAAAACTTTACCTTAACAGTTAGTCCACACCGTTTCTCAATTGAGAATGACCACAACCAACAAAAATAAATTTCAACCATAACCAACAAAATTACATTCAATATCCTTCTGTTTTTTTTCCATATGAAGGAAGGAACCCAGCGCCTTAACGCATTCCTTTATTAGATGGAATCAAATATAATACAATGATGTTAAAAAGAAAGTAGGACCATGTAAATTTAAAGAGAATCTAGCATTACTTTTACTTATTATTTTCTAAGCTTGAGGTAATGCTCTCCACCAAACACAAATCAAGTGTGACAGTGGCTGTAAGGGAAAAGCTGGGAGATCCCACTGATATCTCTTTTCTATTGCCATTTGATCACAAGTCAGCACTCTGCCAACTCCAATTGTCCAGATAGTTTTACAATTCTACTGTAGAATGATGGATGAGGTCGCGGATGCTTTTCATACTAGGCTGGATATAAGGGAGCGCAAATTGAAAGTATAGTATATATATATACAAATTCGATTCCAAAGCATGTAATGTACATACTCCAGTAAGTCACCATCAAGCTTCCCAATAACCTATGAAAACTAGCTGCCATGACCAATCATTTATACAGGCAAACTCAACACTCAGCAGGCAGTGTATGGCTTCAGTGATATTTTCCCTCTCTGGAGATGTCTTTAGGGATTTAATCATTTTCTCTATGTCAGTGGCACAGAAAATATGCATTAGGATGCCCACAAAGGAGAAGAGCTCCCAATAACGTTTTCCTATTCCTCCAGATCAGAAGGCAACAACAAGTGTCATGGATCAGTGAGTGGCCATTGCCAAAACTTAGGGAGAACTTATTATTGTTCTTCCGGCATCCACCTGTACTTCCACCCCAGTGGAATCAGGAGCCCAGTCTTAAGTATCTTTCCTCCCAGTGAAGAAGAACTTGTAGTTTGCAGGAGGGAGCAGAATTTGAAACCACACACTTTCCTTAATACCATTCAGTGAAGAACCTATAATGGAGCTTCACGCTGAATATTTGTAATGACAAAAGGTAGTCAAACTGGAAAAAACAAATAAAATAAATAATGTAGGTGTTCACGGTGTAAAGCTGGCGTGACCTTCCAATAGGAAATTTGTAAATTCCCCCATCCTATTGAAGAGGCCTGTAATAAGTGTGTGTGCTTAGGAAGAGCCATGGAAGAATTGCATGCAATATGCCATGAATCTCAGTTGGATTCTCACATCCAGTAAGTTCAGGCACCCCAGGGTCAACAATTCTGGAGTACTTTCCACAGTGGGCTTTCAAAATTGACAGACCTAATGGTTTTAATCCTCAGAAGTGATGTCACTTGACTGAATGGCTATTAAAGTAACTAAACATAACTTTAAAATAAGTGTGACAACAAAGATCTATTTCTTAATATAAAATGTTGAGGAATTTGGATATGAGTGCCTCTTTAACATTCTAATTTAATGTGAATAAATGCATTCCTTCAAGTCATTTTAGCCAATGTATTAAGGCAGATACTTGTGCCACTGTTTAGTTAAGTCTGCCTTTCATAATTCTATGTTAACACAAAATAAAAGTTTGAAAGCATCACTGATAATGGAACTTTTCTCTGCTTCTCCACAGTTTATGCCAACAGCATAAAATTTGAACGTAGCTCATCCTTGAATTGGAACTTGAAGCTGTACATTATGCACCATCCTTAAGATAAAAAAATAAACAGACATAAGCAGATTTGCTTTGTGTGGAAAATAAAGGGAACCTTTCACTAGAAATAAACTCTATTAACCTGCAGATACGAGGTTAATCTGCAGGTTAATAGCATTACTAACCTGCTTGATACCTACACTTAGAAAAGCGCTGTGCAGACAAAATTAACTTTATTCCTTCAGGCAGCATTCAGGTTTCAATAACAGGGGTGGTGCCGGTGCAGGTTTAGTCACTGCTCTGAGAATACAAAGCGGCAACTGTAACTGCGCCCTCAACCCTGACTGATGCTGGCTGTACATTAGGATCGGCTGTCAGTCAGTGCCCGTATGGCGCGGTTACAACCATAGGCTGCTCTGAACCCATGCTGGCACAGCTCCTGTCAATGAAACCAGAATGCTGCTGGGGGTAATAAAATTAATTTTTCTCTCCAAAGCATTCAGAGAAGTGTGTGCCCCGACATTGGACATTTCCATACATTATGGTCGGATGCTACTTACAGACCTTGGATATATGGATACATCATATCTTTAAGGCGGCACCACAACTGCATTAAAATTCCAGTGCCATCTTGGAGCTGATTGAATGGAGTCGTCCCAGGGGGTGGTGGTGACACACCAACACAACAATTGCTATGATTAGCTGTTAAATTCTGAACAACCAATTACAGCATTTGTCAGTGTTTCAGGCAATCAAATTGCCGGAAATACTGATGTCCAGCCTAGGATCTGAGAGCACTGATCAAAGGCTGGAGCCTAGTAATGCCAGGATCACCAGGGCCAGCTCTGGTTGGTGCTATTGATGATGACATTGATCGCACCAATCAGAGTGCACAGATGTGGAGTGACATGACAGTGAATGCCCTGTACTTCCTTATTCTAGCTCTAGTTTTGTACATGGTAATCACTCTGTCTCTCTATGCTCCTTGCTCGGATTTGTGGTGCCACAAAAGGCAGTGATATCACAATTCTAGCTGCTGCTTGCTTGAGCTCCTGCTGAAAGAAGAGTTCCTGCCTTTCTTCTTGATCCATGCCTGATCTTTCCTAATTCACGACAATCCCCCTCTCCCCATTTCCCTCCTATTCCCTTTCTTCCCCCTCCAACCCTCCCTTCTACCACCGAACGCTGATCAGTACTTGATTGCTCGATTTTTGGCAGGTTTTTTTATGTTAGTGATTCCTGCAGCCATCCAGTGATGATCAGTGATGCAAATCACAGATCAACGTTTGTGCTTGCTATTTTCCAGGGCTTTTGTTTGTTCTATACATTTTTCTCCCCTCCTTTGCACCACCTTAAGCAGCCACCAAGTATTGATCTTTGATACTAATCCCTGATCTGCACTCATGCTTCCTGTTTTCCACCATTTTTTTTCTTCCCCTCTGCTTTGCAATACTCATTGTGTCCATCCTACAGCTGTCGAGCCACTGATCAGACATACACCACTGATTAGCACTTGCTCTCATTTTTGTCAAAGACTCTTTTTCTGTCCTTTTTTTTAATCCTCTCTCTTCACCACATCCGTGCCTCCATCCTACAGCACCGAGCGCTGGTCAGTGACGAACATCACTGACAGGCCTCAGGTTGTTATTTTTTTCATTAAAAGAGAATCGAGTAAAACATAATTCAGAATAGTTAATAGGATTAGATTAGGCACAGTAAAATTATACTGTATTATCCTCGTCAACTACAGTATTTTTTTAATGAATTGAGAGATAAGTGTCAGATAGTTAAGACTAAAAAAAGTAATAAAGTAATTTAGATTAGGAACAGTAAAATATACTCTAGTAATTGTCATCTACAACAGTATTTTTTGCTGAATTGATTTAAAGTTAGCATGGAAAAAAAGAATCATCCATGCATTCTACAGCAGTCGAGCGCTGATCACTCATGCACATCAGTGATCAACCTCCGGTTGTAGCTTATTTTTTGTTGGGACAGTAGATTAGGGACAGTAGATTATGCTGTAGTAATCATTGTATATTACAATATTTTTTACTGAATAGAGATCCTGTCAATGCAAAAAAAAAAGAATCACAAAGAAAGTTTACACCAAGCACTAATTCACACACAACTCAATAAAAAAGTTTGGTGTAGACACAAACACTGTATATGTGAAAAAATGTCATCCTGCTCATTCCAAACATGGCATTCAGTGGAGGAGGCATACACTTTCCTTGCCTCTGACACTTACAGTGAGGGAAAGGATGCCACCTTCTTGCAGAAATGGATTTTTTCAAAGTCTTTTTCTCTAAGGATTTTGAAAACATCATGGTGGCTCAAACATATTCGTGCACCCAGCAATTTTTTGGCACAAAACTGCCCTTCATCATTTTCTTACTGGACCCCTATAAATGCAGTAGAAATTATGATGCTTTGGGGCCTGGTCCTTCAAATGGGAAAAGTAAAGAATCCAGAGCTTCGGCAATTTTGGAGTGTTGTCATTTTGTATAACACTCCCGTGTTCAACATGGCAATGACCCATAAACAATTTGAGGCAATCCACAAATTTTTGCATTATAATGATAATGCACAATGTCTTCTCTGAGATGACCCCAACTTTATCCGAATTTTCAAAGTTCAGCTGGTCATTGATCACATCAGCATCAAGTCGGCTGAGATGTGCGTGCCATAAAAGGACATTTGCATAGATGAAATCCTTAATCCATTTCAAGGGGAGTCTCAAATTCCAGCAATACCTGCCTATTAAGAGGGCCAGGTATAGAATTAAGCTGTACAAACTGTGTGAGAGTACCTCAGGGTACACACACAAGTTTAGGGTTTATGAAGGAAAGAACCCCGGATTGAACCCAATGAATGACCCGCTGCCCTGAAACTGTGTGGGAAAATTGTATAGGATTTGGTGCACCGACTGCTGGATCAAGGTTATCACCTCTACATAGATATCTTTTATACCGCTCTTCAAGTCCCTTTCTGCATGAGATACTGCAGCCTACTCTATTGTTCACAAAAATCAGAGAGGCCTCCTAAGACATTAACAGGGCAGATGCTCAGAAAGAGTAAGAGCAGCACCCAATGTAGTAGCAACATGCTGGTAGTCAAGTAAAAGGACAAGATGGATGTCATTTTCTTGACCACTATACATGGTGATGGCAGCACCCCCACCACTGTATGAGATACCTCTACACAGGTCACTAAACCAGACTGAGTACTGAGATACAGCCTGAACATTGGGGGAGTTGATCTCTCTGATTAAGCTGATGCCAAACACCTTCCTACACTTCGCAGATGCCTTGCTATACTTAGTAGATGCCTGGATAAACTCATCAGGATTGCTTTAAACTAAGGCAATATGGAATGGCAAATATACGGCTAGGAAAAAAAAATCAACTAATGAATTATTTTGAGAACCCTGATATTAGAAGTGGAAATAAAAGCAAAATAAAATCAAACTGTGAATGAAAATATAAAAACAAGAGAAACTGACTACAAACTGAAATGTGTCTAAAAATGTATGGCAAACAAACAAGAAGATTTGGAGTTGCTGACACCATCAGAGAGATATCAAGTCATTAGTATCACTGAAACTTGATGAGATGACGGATGACACACATGATTGGAATACAAACCTTGAAGGCTACAATCTATTTATTCGCAATAGGATTAGCAAAAGTGGAGGAAGTGTTTCATTGTATGTTAGGAAAACATGCATCCACAGAGATCCAAGCTTCAGAGACTGGTAGTTACTGTTTGGGTAAGAATACAAGGAGAGAAGAATAGAAAGGACACTATTGTAGGTGTTTACTATAGGCCACCTGGACAGACTGAAGATATGATTGAACTATTTTTACATGAAATGTCTCTGTTCTCAAAAACGTGATCATGGGAGATTTGAACTATCCAGATATTTCTTGGGAATCTCTCTCAGGTAAAAGTAATGAGTCCTGAAAATTCTTATCTTCTCTTGCTGACAACTTTATCTTTCAAAAGATAGAAGAGAGAACATGGGGATCTACAAATAAATTGTAACATCAACTGATCTTCATGGTGTCATCGAAAAAATAAAATAATTCGCACTATCAATAAACAGAGAGATGATGAGGGAACACTTGGATAATTGAAATGAATTTAAATCTCTTGGTCCAGATGAACTACATCATAAGGTATTGAAAGAGTTAGCAGAGGAAATTGCAGAACCACTAGCCAGAATCTTTAAAAAATCCCGGTGAACAGAAGTCCCAGAAGGAGAAGGGCAAATGTTGTCCCTATCTTCCAAAAAGGAAAGACGCCGGAGCCAAGAAATTACAGGCCAGAGTAATTGACCAGAGCCAGCATGGGTTTTTAATAAAAAAGGCCAATTTCCTTCTACTGTATGATGGAATCACTTAATGAGGGGATCAAGGAAATGCGGTACATATTGTACACCTTGACTTCAGCAAAGCATTTGATAAAATATCTCATACTATCCTTAATGAAAAGATGACCAAATATGGGATTAACAAGGCTACGGTTAGGTGGATTTATAACTGGCTCAAGGATCGCACTCTAAGAGTGGTAATAAATGGTTGCACATTCAATTGGAAGAGTGTTTCAAGTGAGGTACCACAAGGCTCTGTCCTGACCCCAGTGTTGTTCAACATTTTTGTAAATGATATACTGTAGATAAGTTAACTGAAAGTAAACTGATCAAATTTGCAGACGATAGATAGCTAACACTAGAGAAGAAAGGGAAAGGATCCATAAGGATCTAAATAAGCTTGAACAATGGGCAGCGACTAATAGAATGGTATTTAGCAAGGAGAATGCACTATTCTACATCTGGGCAAGAAAAATGAAAATTCAACAGAATGGGAGGAATAGAACTAAGACACAGCACGTGTGAAAAAGACTTAGGTATACTAACAGATTACAGACTACACTTGAGTCAACAATGTGATGCAGCAGCAAAAAAGGCAAACAGTTGTTGGATGTATTAAAAGAAGCATAGAGTCTTGATCACATGATGTAATTATTCCCTTCTACTCCTTCTTTGACAGACATCATCTGGAATATTATGTTCAGTTCTAGGCACCACATTTGAAAAACTAGAGCACATTCAGAGAAGAGCTACCTGGATGATAATTGGACTGCAAAGTATGTCCTACAAGGAACGGTTAAAGGATCTGTTAATTTTTAGCTTGCAAGAAAGAAGACTAAGAGGATTGTCATGATACAGACCATGTTTTGAGTCCTATTTTCCCTTTTTCCAGGTCTGGTCATGTCAAGAGTTAACTTTTCCCATTTTCTGTCTGGGTTCAGTTTGGCTATTTATTGCCGCTGCTTCCTGCAGGTGATGTCAGTTATAGTTTTTTGCCTAGGGCTGCTGTAGCTGACTCTGATTGCTCTGATTTGTCTTTCTGCATTTTCTGTCTGAACCTATGTCTCTGTTTTCCCCTATTCCCGTCATGTCTCAATGTTTCCCTTCAGTGTGCTGACTTCTTGGTTTTGACTTGGCTTGTATCCTGATATGCTTCTGTCTTTTGTCTTCTGGCTTATCCGCTCCTGACCGTTACTGATTCCCTGGCTTGCCTCTTACAGTAAGTTTGCTTATTCCTTTGGTAATGCGCTACAGTCTAGGATCTGACCCAGCTTGTTTTACTATTCTGCTGCCTCCAGTGGTAGCCTGACTGCTGCACTGCAGGCCAGCTCTGTTTAGGTGCAGTCCTGCTTCCACTCTACTGCCATCTAGTGGAGCCTGCACCTACCTATATTGCAGCAGCATGACAAGGAAACTTAATAGCTGTCTACAAATATCTGAAGGGCTATCACAGTATACAGGTATCATCCTTATTCTAATTTGCACATGGAAACATGAGAAGCAATGGAATGAAATAGAAAGGGAGAAAATAAAGATTTTTTGACAGTGAGTGTGATCACAAAGATATGAAAAATATTCCATTTCTTATATTATCATCTATTGTTGTTTTGATCTTAAAAGCATGTAAAAAAAATTTTTTTTGTTAAAATTTTGGTAATATTTATTTGATGCATGCACATTACAATATCTTTATCGGGTTATGTGTTTTTTCTATCTGACCACTGCGGTTGTGGTGCGCATGCGCCAACTTGCCGTCCATTGCTGCCCTGCGTCATCCGGCGTTCTGCCGTCGCTAGTGTCTGACTGGGGGTTTGGCCTTCACTCGGATGTTGGACACCAATATGCCGGGTCACATGTGATACACACATGACCGGTTACCATGGATATAAAAGGTCTTGTAGGAGACCATTAACACACCTCCCCTTGAGAAACCAAGGCTATAGAGCAGCAAAACATGCATCGGGGTGCGTCCAGCTGTGTGCCTCAGTCTGGGTAAGATGACCCTTTTATTCAACTTAAAATAGGTTGATTTTTATGACCATATCTATTAAGGGGGCAGTATGGGAGAGGAATCCCTAGAGAAGATTCTACAACAGCCACTGGGCTATATTGATTAATGACCTCCCTTCATTAACCTTTGGGAGCAGGTGGATGGACATTGCAGGTGATGCGGTCCTTAAAATATCATGTTGAGTGAAACCCTTTAGTATTACATTTAGTACTGAGTGCGGCCAGTGTTGGTGTCCTTTTTAATCATATATTTTAAATCTTGTTTGTTAATATATGTTTGGTGGTCTGCTTCAATAAAGGTTGGTATAGACATTTTTCCAAAAACTGCAGTGTTTCTCGTTTTTGAATACCTCACTCAACCATTGTAGATTCTGAGCCCTCGTGGACAGGATCCTCCCTTCTCCTGTACCACTGTGACTTGCATTGTACAGTGCTTGTTTTAAATATGTATACCCCTCCTCACATGTAAAGCACCATGGAATAAATGACGCTATAATAATAAATAATGATAATAAATTCAGAGTAAATAGAAGAGAAGTTAAAAGCCTGGCAATATATATATATATATATATATCTATATATATATAGATATATATATATCTATATATATATATATAATTGTCTAAGGGTTTTTCCATCTGTCTGTCTTTCTGTCTGTCTGTTTTCTGTCTGTCTGTCTGTCTGTCCTGGAAATCCCGCCATATGATGTCATAAAGGTTGCCTCAACCAATCAGCGACGGGCACAGTCTGCCGCGAATTCTGGAATCATCATTGTCCATATACTACGGGGACATGCATATTCTAGAATACCCGATGCGTTAGAATCGAGCCACAATCTAGTATATATATATATATATATATATATATATATATATACTGTATATACATACAAAGAAAGTATAGTGTGATGGGGTCCAAGTGGACAAGTAAATAGTATATAACAAGGTATCAAAAATTGTGCTAAGGTGCTGAGGTATATAGAAAATAATAATAGAAGGTAAGTATATGTCAAAAGCCAAGGAAGCCACTCTATGGATTAAATATACATGTGGAAAACTAAAATGGCAATATCGTGTCATGTCGGTCGCTATTCACACTA
The DNA here is from genome assembly GCF_032444005.1 of Ranitomeya imitator. NCBI lineage: Eukaryota > Metazoa > Chordata > Amphibia > Anura > Dendrobatidae > Ranitomeya > Ranitomeya imitator. The sequence goes on from NC_091284.1 coordinate 143,043,439, forward strand.
GGGCGTCCGACAGACAGCGGTAATTCCACTTACATCCACTATACGCTCAGTGGCACCGGCTAGACTTTATCCAGGTTTCTCGGGGTTAATTTAGTTGGTAATCAGGTTGGAGGTTGGGTTACGCCCATGGCCTTTAAATAGTCTTGCTGGACTTTGGGCTTGTGCCTCGTGCCTAGTGATTCCGGTCTGGAGTGGTGGTTTTGGAGTAGAAATATCGTATCTGGTGGTGTATTATCCGTTGTTATATTTCTCCTTCCTATATTTGTATTTGTGTTGACCTGTGCACATTATCATATTTTCCTGTATGCTTGCGGCGTGGTGCGTTTTTAGTTTTCCCTGTCTGTGCTTTCTGTGGGGGTTTGGTGTGTGGTCTCTTCACTGGGTGGCGGGTGGTGGTTTCAGCATAGGGCTGAAACAGGAGTTAGGGCCAGGCCTGGTGGCCCAGACAAGCACACCATCAGTGTAAATTCTGGGAGAGGGACAGACAGGGTTTCCCCCAGTCTGAGGGATAACACAGGGGCCCGGGTAACCAGCCTTAGTCTCTCTTGGCAGCCCAGTGACATTACAATCGGCCCAAAAAATGTTGTATTCCATGGATCCCATAACTTCCATAACCCGTCAGTTGGAGGCACTGTCCTTACAGGTCACTGAGTTGAAGGGGCAGTTCAGCAACAGGGTCTAGTAGTGTCTAATGTGCAAGCCGAAACTGCAGAAAGAGTTGCAGAGCCAAAGGTCCCTTTACCTGAAAAGTTTGCTGGAGAACGCAGTAAATTTGTTATTTTTCATGAAGCTTGCAAATTATACTTTCATATGCACCCGATCTCCTCAGGTAATGAGGCTCAGCGTGTGGGCCTGGTGTTGTCATTACTGAATGGGGACCCCCAAGCGTGGGCATTTTCTTTGCCATCTGATTCAGCTGCATTTAACTCAGTGAAGAGTTTTTTTTCTGCTCTTGGAATCATATATGATGATCCTGACAGAATGGCTTTAGCAGAATCTAAAATACGCACTGTCCGCCAGGGCGAGCGAATGGCGGAGGATTACTGTTCTGAATTTCGCTGCTGGTCATGATGTTAATGCTTGTCCTCTGTTATTGAAGAAAAGTGCAATGGCGGAAAACTTCTAAGCTCAGAGGGTGTGGAGGAGGCCAATCTGAGATTATGCATATCCTCCATGGTGGTCTCTCAATGTATGCTACCTGCCAACGTTATGATCGCTGGCAGAGAGCTGTTTATCACTGTTTTTGTGGATAGTGGTACTGCCACTAATCTCATTGATGAGGAGTTTGCGTGCACAGCTGGTTTTAGGATCGAAAAACTGCCTCATCCTATTCGGGTGGTCACCATTAATGCCGCTCCTCTCCCACAGGGGGAGATTACTGAGTTTGTGGCTGAGGTAAATCTTCACATTGGGGTCCTACATTCTGAGCAGGTTACATGTAAGGTGCTCAGTAATCTTCCTGCACAAATGGTTCTGGGTTTTCCATGGTTGTCTATGCACAACCCGGTGATTGACTGGAAAACCTAGAACATAATTCAGTGAAGCAGATTCTGCCAGGAGAATTGTCTGGCCACATGTGTGTCTGCTGTGACTTCTAGCATTCCTGAGTCCCTGTTGGATTTCGCGGATGTGTTCTCTGAGAAGGGTTGCGCAGAATTGCCACCACATCGACCCTATGACTGTACAATTAGGTTAAAGCCAGGGGCCAAATTGCCGAAAGCTAGGAAGTTTAACATTTCTGGTCCTGAGAGGCAAGCCTTAAAAGACTACATTGCTGAGAGTCTGAGCAAAGGGCATATCAGACCTTCATCTTCACCTGTGGCAGGGTGATTCTTTTTCATTAAAAAGAAAGATGGCGGATTACGCCCGTGTCTGGATTTTAGGGAGTTAAACCAGATTATGGTTCATGATCCATGCCCAATACCATTGATACCTGATTTGTTCAACCAGGTGGCTGGTGCTAAGTGGTTCTCGAAGCTTGACCTCAGGGGGCGTACAACCACATAAGAGTTCGTCAAGGGGATAAGTGGAAGACGGCTTTTAATACCCCTGAGGGTCATTTTGAGAATCTGGCAAAGCCATTTTGGTTGACAAACGCGCCTGCTGTATTTCAACATTTCATAAATGATGTATTCTCTCATGTCCTGGGGAAATTCGTTGTTGTGTACCTAGATGACATTCTTATTTATTCATGCGACCGTGATACTCATTTAGAGCATGTTAGGCAGGTGTTACAGCTACTCAGAGAGAATAAGCTTTATGCAAATCTTGAGAAATGTGTATTTACAGTTCAGGAGATGCCTTTCTTGGGTTATATTGTGTCCGTTTCAGGTTTTAAAGTGGACGCCGCTAAGGTGCAAGCGGTGCTGCGTTGGGAATGGCCTGATAACCTAAAAGCGCTTCAGTGATTCCTTGGGTTTTCAAACTATTATAGAAAGTTTATCAAAGATTTTTCTACCATTGCTAAACCGCTCACTGACATGACAAAAAAAGGTACCAATCTCTCCGTCTGGTCTGAGGCTGCTGTGCGCGCATTCGAGTTTCTGAAGAACAGTTTTGCTTCGGCCCCCATTCTGGTGCAACCGGACGTATCGAAACCATTTATCATGGAAGTCGATGCGTCTGAGGTTGGAGTGGGGGCGGTGTTATCACAAGGCTCATTATTTGGCGAGTTGCGTCCATGCCCCTACTTATCCAAGAAGCTGTTGTCCGCCGAACGTAATTACGATAACAGCAACAGGGAGTTGTTGGCTATCAAGTTAGCTTTTGAGGAATGGCGTCACTTCTTGGAGGGATCGGTCCACCAGGTTACAGTTTTCACTGACCATAAAAATCTACTTTATTTGGAGTCAGCCAAGCGTCTGTCCCCCAGGCAGGCTTGCTGGGCATTGTTTTTCACACGTTTCAACTTTGTTGTTACTTACCATCCTGGGTCTAAAAACACTAAGGCGGATGCCTTATCCAGGTGTTTTCCAGGGGGAGAACCTCGGGAAGATCCGGTACTTATCCTCCAAAAGGGTGTAGTGGTCTCGGCTCTCATGACCGAGGATGAGGCTGAGATTGCCGAGGCTCAGGAGGAGGTACCACCAGGGCTTCCCATTAACAAATCATTTGTACTGCTCCATCTTCGCCTAAAGGTGTTGGGTGAGCATCATGATGCTGTTCTGGCCGGCCATCTGGGGGTGAGGGGTACCTTGGAGTTGGTGTCGCGTCGGTTTTGGTGGCCTAAAATCCGACAGGACGTGGTCTCGTATGTGTCAGCATGCACCATGTGCGCTAGGGCTAAGACGCCCCGTTCCCATCCTGCTTGCACACTTCATCCTCTCGGGGTACCCAGTAGGCCATGGACGGAGATCTCCATGGATTTTATCACAGATTTGCCCTCCTCAACTGGGAACACGGTCATTTTGGTGGGTGTTGATCAGTTCTCAAAGATGTCGCACTTTGTGTCCTTGCCTTTGTTGCCTAATGCTAAGACTCTGGCTTAGGTATTTGTGCAGGAGGTGGTCAGACTTCACGGGGTCCCGTCTAACACTGTGTCTGATAGGGGTACTCTGTTTGTGGCAAAATTTTGGAAGGCATTTTGCTTACGGTTGGGGATCAAGTTGTCACATTCTTCGGCGTTTCATCCTCAGTCAAATGGTCAGACCGACCACATGAACCAAAATTTGGATCAGTATTTACGCTGTTTTGTTTCTGACCACCAGGAGGAGTGGTCGATGTTCCTTCCTTTGGCTGAGTTTGCCATAAATAATCACCGCCAGGAATTGTCTGGGGTGTCCCCGTTCTTTTGTGTTTACGGGCACCATCTTCAATTTTGTACTCTACGTCAGGGGGGCTCTGCTGGCGTTCCGGAGGAGGAGAGTGAAACAGCGCTTGCTAAGCATGAGTGCAAGGTACAAACGTGTGGCTGACAGTAGACGTGTGCTAGGTCCGGACCTGAGTGTGGGTGACTGGGTGTGGTTGTCCACAAAAAACATAAAACTCAAAATACCATCTTTGAAATTCGGTCCAAGGTTTATTGGTCCATTTAGGGTCGCCGCCATAATCAACCCGGTAGCCTCCCGATTGGAGCTTCCTACGGTATATAAAATACACAACGTGTTTCACAGATCTTTATTAAAAAAGGTGGTGGGTTCCGTGGACATGGCGCTGATGCCACCTCCAGTCTTGGTGGATGGCAATTTGGAATTTGAAGTCTCCAAGGTGGTTGACTCTCGAGTAGTCCGCACATTACAGTATCTGGTACACTGGCGTGGTTATGGGCTAGAGGAGAGGTCCTGGGTACCAGTCTCGGACATACATGCGGACCGGCTGGTCAATATGTTTCACCGCCATCATCCGGACAAGCCGGGTCCCATAAGTCGTGAGGGTCCGGGGGGCCACCATAGAAGGCGGGGTACTGTCATGTCAGACGCTATTCACACTAGGGCATCCGACAGACAGCGGTAATTCCACTTACGTCCACTATACGCTCAGTGGCGCCGGCTAGACTTTATCTAGGTTTCTCAGGATTAATTTAGTTGGAAATCGGGTTGGAGGTTGGGTTACGCCCATGGCCTTTAAATAGTCTTGCTGGACTTTGGGCGTCACCGATTATAGCTTGTGCCTAGTGATTCCGGTCTGGAGTGGTGGTTTTGGAGTAGAAATATCGTATCTAGTGGTGTATTATCCGTTGTTATATTTCTCCTTCCTATATTTGTATTTGTGTTGACCTGTGCACATTATCGTATTTTCCTGTGTGCTTCGCGTGGTGCGTTTTTAGTTTTCCCTGTCTGTGCTTTCTGTGTGGTCTCTTCACTGGGTGGCGGGTGGTGGTTTCAGCATATGGCTGAAACAGGAGTTAGGGCCAGGCCTGGCGGCCCAGACAGGCACACCATCAGTGTAAATTCTGGGAGAGGGACAGACAGGGTTTCCCCTAGTGTGAGGGATAACGCAGGGGCCCGGGTAACCAGCCTTAGTCTCTCTTAGCAGCTCCGTGACACATGGCACACATGGCATTAAAGTAGACTTGAGAGCAGCAATAAGGACAGGTGATATAAGGACTAGGTGAGAGCAGCAATAAGGACAGGTGATATTACATGGTAAGCTGTGTAGGCATTACATGAACCCTTACATGCGTTTTGGACAATGTCCTTCATCATGTCCAGTTGCAACCTTACACATTTTGTCCTGCCACAGCCTTACACATATTGGAACATGGTCATTGCCATGCTAAGGCTGTTAGCTGAGCTCTGTAGCACTGCCTGTAACCTGAATAATACACTCCACAGACCTTGTCACTCTCTGGGACATATCCTGTAATTACTCCATTGTTGCTCAAATTGTTGTTGGGTAGAAGTGAATAGGCTTATGCAGATTGGTCAATGGCACTCCTCTTTCTTTCCCTTGAGGAGGCTGCGTCTATGTAAAGTGAAGCTTGTACATGTTCCTGACATGGGTTTCAGGCCTGACAGACTGACCACAATACAGGCCCTTGCTTCATACACTGTTTTCAGAATTTAATTCCAATGCTTTTGGTGTCTGGTACAATCCAATTTACTGACATTGATCATTCAGCTCCCCCCAACTCCTGTATTATATTTTCCTTACAGCGGCTTTCCCGCTATGACATTGGCTCCATTGAGATCCAGTGGCCAAAATGAACTGTGGAGCACTTAAAACTCATTTCTCATGGCACCCACTGGCCCTCTGAAACTGTGAAGCGGGGGCTGCATAATGATATGGTAGTGGATGTGGTGGTGGTGGCTGGTGAAGCCCAAAATTCAAATGAGCATGCTTTAGCCAGCATTGTAAAGTTCTGGGTAATATGTATTCCACTATCTAGTGAACAATTTTGAATGAGGGAGGGACCTCCCAAATGTAGGAGTGACAGCTCTCCCAAATGTATGATACAGGGCCACCTGAGGGCCCTTCCCAAACTCATGTTTAATGGCACCTGCTGGCCCTCTGAAAATGTCAAACGAGGGCCACGTAATGATATGGCGGTGGACATGGCGGCGTGGCAGGCGAAGCCCAAAATTCAAATGGGCATGTTTTAGCTGGCATTGTAAAGTGGTGGGGAATATGTATTCCACTATCTAGCTAACAATTTAAAATGAGGGAGGGACCTCCCAAATGTAGGAGTTAGAGCCCCCACAAATGTAAAAGGAAAAACTAAAGCCAAAACACTTCATGTGAACTTGTGCTAAAGGGGAGGTATATATATATATATATATATACGCATATATATACATGTATATATATATATATATATATATATATATATATATATATATATATATATATATATATTAGGTTACAATATACAGAAGTCATTACAAAGGAAAAAATGTTTCCCAGCATGTTTCCCTTAAATAAAATTAGGTTTGGTTTGGTAGGTCTTCTTATATATCCATAAAACTGGTGCAGTAGTCTGACAACATTATTCCCAGCTACCATATGTGAGTCAGAAAGGCATGCACTCATTTTTACCATGCTGTGTCTATTAAGTTTCAACACTTTCCCATCTAGTTCAGCTTTTTTTTCAGGCCCCCAGACTTGTTTGTTGGGTCCAACAGAAAAATTTTCGTCTTTCTCATAGACTTACATTGGATTAAATATTCAGTATGAATAATATTAGAAATTATTTGTGCTGATTTTCTTAAATCCGAATATTTCACTATTAAGGAGCCAATGCCATACATTTTTTCAATTCTGCCATTAATGCATTTATACATTTTTTTGAGGATTTATTTTAATGTTGCTGGTAATTTGTGTTTCGGTAGCTAAATTTGCAAGTTTGATTCTTATTTTAAATTCCTTATTCAGATCTTTATACTCCTGAAATGCTATTTCTGATTTATCTGTCTTTATGGTTTTTAATGTCCTTTGTTTTTGCCTGATAATACTGTGTGATCTTATTTAGCCATAATGGTTTTGTTTTATTCTTAGACATTTTGTTACCAGATAGTGAAAGCTTTGTACAGGATTCTAGTAGTATATCTTCAAACATGCCCCATTTATGTTAGGTATCCCCAGTTATCATGACATGATCCTATTCTACAAGATTAAGCTCTTCTCTTTAGTTGTTGAAATCAGCTTTCCTAAAGTCCCAGGTTTTTGCATTTCATTTGAAATGTTTTATTGAATAGTAGTTGGAATTTACCATACTATGGTCACTGCATCCTAGAAGCTTCTGGACCCTTAGATCTGAAATTGCATCTGGTCTATTTGGCAGCCAGAGTTAAGCATACTATCGAGGTGAACATATTTGCTTTATGTATTTTTCATTGGCCACTCTTGAAACCCTTCTTACAGATATATGGGACTAAGCAGCAAACAAAAGCAACTTCAGGTAGCATTGTGTATTTGATAGTATTAATATTCACTGTGCATTATGCAATGCTATAATATATGAATTACAATTTTAAAAAGTAATATAAAGCAAGGTGAATCAGATATACTGTATTTGAACTGGTTCTTCAGATTAACAATTGGTTACCTTTTCAGCAGAGAGTGTTGCAACCAGTTACCCAAATGTATTTCTATTTTTTTCCACATTTTATTTTTGTATTAAAACCTTGTAAAACTTTACATCATATACTTTGATTTCTTCCAAGCTTTCATTTGTCTTTGTCTTTATTTGATTTATGTGGAAATTAACATGAGATCACTATTAAAATCATATGTAATTTTGGTGAGTATTGTCTAGGGAGAATAAATTTAATTATGAACTGAAAATGCCTATAATAAATGTATAATGCTGCAGGCATACAAGCCAAGTAGGTCTATTTAGGACATTTTTTTCTTTAAATAATTTATTGGCATGAGCTAAGCCTGAGATCTTAGGGACAACATAGATAGAAAGGAATTCTGCAGCACTTTGAAATTCAATATATACCTGAATCTAGATAAAGCAAGCAGTGCTGAAAAGTTTGAGCATTTGAAAGTATCTGCTACTGTAATAGTTTCCTCATTTTCTTTGAAATACAAGACAAAAAAATTCTACATTTATGATTCATTTGCAATAATTAGATACCCTAAACAATTTTACATGTTTAATATATTTACCAGTTTGAGCTCTCAAAAATGTATTTTGGATTTCAGAACCCATAAATGAATTAGTGTAGCCATCCAAACATGTAATATTAAAGATGATAACACCGTGCTGCAGCACCAGTGGCCAAAGCTACATCCTGGCTTAATAGAACTTTAGATGCCACAATCAATAGCCACGGCAGCATCTAAGTAGACAAAGTAAGGTGACTTTCTACGTAGACAAAAGCATTGCAATGTATTATACAAAAAAAATATTCTGTTGTTTAGCAAACCCCATAATGATGCAAAAAAGTTTAAAAAAAGTAAAATAAAATGCTTGAAGACTTAAAATGAAGGAAAATGAAAAAACTAAAAAATCAGTACCACCGCTTCATCATGAATGTATTATTATTATTAAAAAATTTAAAGTAACAAAAAATACATCAAATTGTGATTCCCTCTCCTGTAATGACTCAAATTTAAAATACATTTTTATGAAACCAACAAGCTGAGTACCTTAAAAATCAATATAACTTTGATATTGTCATAATCATACTGACCAGAATGTTATATTTCGTTACTGTAAGAATAAAGGGAACCATGGGCTACATTAATCAAGCCAGGCTGCACAATGGCATAAAGGTAGGTTGTTCTCTGAAATACAGGAGCTAGTTTGGAGAGTCAACCATGGACTACAGAGAGAAGATGAGACTAGACTAGCATTGCTCCCTGGCAGGCTTCTCCCTGCCAATTATTGGTGATTAGCAAGTCATTCCCTAAGAACATACAATGGGGTGGGGACTGGGAGTAGTCTGCCAGAAGTCATGGTCTAGCTTCTGCCTATATATGAACTGTTATTTAAACAACATTTTCTCTAAAACACCAGAACATTTCAGAGAAAAATGTGTCTGACTGCCATCATGCTGCCAGGCTCTGCTTCATTCTGCCTGTAGTTTGAGCAACATGAATCGAGTGACAGATTTGCTTTAACACTGTAAACTAAATGGCAAAATAGCTGTTTTAGTTCATTCCATCTATCAATATTTATTATTGCAGAAAAGTAGTCAAGCATAAAAAAATAATTGGCTGCAGCACAGTTGATATGATGTTGGCACTACAGACAAACAATAGAGAGGCATATCCAGACCCTGGGAGGGTATGTATTTTATAGATTGTTATTTTTGATTGAGCTGAGCAAATGGAGACGTTTTCTAAAAGGAGACAGGATGCATTAATGCTAAATCATGACCCAGACTAATTTACACATCCAGAATATTTCCAAAATTGGATGTTATCATTTGCTAGACCTCACTGATGAACCCTAATAGATATAAAGGAGATGATGACATTTTGGGGTCTCCTGCTACATGTGCAATGAGTAAAAAAGCTAAAGATTATACAAAACTTAAGAGAGTTATCCTCTTGGGGCTAGGAACCGACAGGACTCGACAGACCACTCCTACTGGCAATTATGCTGCTCACATCAACAGAGCAGCACCTTCTGGGCATGAGCCATGGCTGCCAATGTCATGCGGGGACCCGACTGTCAATGAACATGACATAGGCAAGCACCCCTCATCAAGAGAGCAGAGCAGAATAGAATAAGCTGCTTTGCTGGTGTCAACATCAGGAGAAACTGCAGAATTGCTGGCAGAAGCAGTCCATGGCTGCTGTGAGCTGGCAGAGATGACAACTGGCACAACAGGCAAGCAGTTAGCAACAAATGGCTTGTATTGTAAGTTCTTAGGCCCATAAGAAAAAAAAATAAAATAGTACTGTTAAATCCCTTTAAGCTAGAACAAGACCCTAATTTACCAAACAATTCATGCCTTGGCTGAACATGACCATGCAGTAAATAAAAATAATGCTCTCGGTCTAACCACAAATGTAGTTCATATATGATTATCTTTAGTTTCCTAAATGGAGTATCTTCCATGGATTTTTTAAAATGCTTCGCTTTAACCTTTCAAAATTGTGGGGTAATACTTAGATTCAAGTCCCAGTGACACATTTTGCTGCTTTCACAGATTTTCAGAGATTTAGTTATTTTGTTTCATACACTTGCCATCGTAAAAATAGTAATGAAAATAAAATAAGCTATATTCATCCAGCACAGGTCCAGCACTGCCTGTACGACATTACTCCTGACTTTTGTTGACAGACAAGTAATGTCACAACTACAACACAAGTGAGCACTAAAGACAATCCTTGTCTCTGCATTGATGTAGTTATGATTTACAAGAGATTGCAAATTGCCTAATGTGAGAACAGTGATTGAAAGCAGTGGTCACATTTCGTGAAATCACCAATGTCTGTCAACAAAGACCAAGGTAAAATGTGGAGACGAAGTGCCGGACTTGCTATAGTTATTTATATCATCTTTACATTGGGAAAACACATAGAATAAAACCAATAACTCTTGGAAAATCCACTAATGCTTGTCATGTGTCTAATCGCAATATTAGGAATAGGAACATTAAGTGTTCGTAAAGTACAGAAAACACAATTTAATAATTATGCTCTCTTTCATATTGGCATGAGCTGTTCACAAATTTATTGGGTACCGAATTGCTATATTTATGGAAAAATTGCGAAGTATACTATGTTTTAATTTTTGGAAAAAGATCTGTGCTTGCTAAACCCAGTGATGAATACACTGCAGGGTGTAGTTTACAAAATAGAGTCTCGTCTTGGGGATTTCCACTGTACCTCAGAAGCTTTGAAAATTGAACATGGTGACTGAAAATAACATTCATAAAAGCTATTGTTATCCCTTCTGAACCTTATAGGGGCTATCTGATCTTAAACCACAAATTTGCAGTCACTCTATATGATTTCAGAATTGTGACACTTCACTTGGTGGGCAGTGTGCTCTGTGAGTGTTCTCTGATGACATCATCGGGAGAGGGCAGTGATATGACTGTAAATATGTGATATACATACTGCCATCCACATTCTGACTAAACTGTCTAAGGCCTCGCTCAATACACTTGCATTGAGCAAGGCCTTGCCCATTTAGTTCGAATGTGCATATCTCATACTTGCGGTCACATGACCACCCGTTACTATCCGCTCCATCACCCGGAGAGCCCTGACAGCACACAGTCACATAGAGTGACTTACAAAAATAAAAAATCTTGAACTGAAATGAAATATTATTGGAATGTATTTTTATTTTCATAGCCCAGTGATTAAACTTTATGCAAAATATATATGGAGTAAAATTGCTAGAATAATATTAGGAGAGGTGTACTTTACAAAATTGTATGTTTTATGGGTGTTTTGATCCGAGTGATGCTACACGCAAAATGGGTGCTGAAAAAATTCCTAATAAAAGCTGCAAAATGTGCAAGTCTCTCTTATTTCTGAAGAAACTGTTTCCGGCAAATGACATTCCAGTGTCCCACAAGAGAAAAAACCTGCAAAAAGTTATACATTTCATGTCCACTTTTTTGTAATTACATTTAAAGCTAGTAAAATTATTAAAAAATATTTTAATTCTCTGATTGCATTTTTAAAACATTAAATGGCACACACTTAAAAATGTGCTGTTTTTCATGCAATTTTAAATGAAAACTCATGAATTTTTTTTATTATTACGTGGAGTAAAATTGTGAAAAAACATAATTTTGCCATGGTTTCTAACGTTTTGCTTTTAACAGTAGTCATTGTGCTGTGAAAATGACCTATAAATAGCATTTTATAAATCAATCTGACAATAGTAAAAACTTATTTTTTTTTTACATTTTGTGTTGCCATTTTCTCAGGTTCATAACTGTGCACATTTTTTATTGACAGAGTTGTACTAGGGCTTGTTTATTGCAAGCTGAAGTTTTCAATAGTACCATTTTGTGGAACATATGACCTTTTGATAGTTTTTAATTGTATTTTTGGATAGGAGGTTTGCATTTCATTATTTGTTTTTCATCATTTACCATATGGAAAAGCTAATTTTATATTTTGACAGATTTTTATGGATGCAGCAATACCAATATCACAATATAATCTTTTTATACCTTTTTTTGGTGGGGGGGAAGGGCACGAGGAGAATGGGTGATGATTTAAACATTTAGGGTCAGATAATATCTTACATTTCTACATTTTTCATATTTTTAGTCCCACCTAAACGACTTGAGTCAACAATAGTGTTGAGCGATACCGTCCGATACTTGAAAGTATCGGTATCGGATAGTATCGGCCGATACCCGAAAAGTATCGGATATCGCCGATACCGATATCCGATACCAATACAAGTCAATGGGACACCAAGTATCGGAAGGTATCCTGATGGTTCCCAGGGTCTGAAGGAGAGGAAACTCTCCTTCAGGCCCTGGGATCCATATTAATGTGTAAAATAAAGAATTAAAATAAAAAATATTGATATATTCACCTCTCCGGCGGCCCCTGGACATCACTGCGGGTAACCGGCAGGCTTCTTTGCTTAAAATGAGCGCGTTTAGGACCTGAGAATGACGTCGCGGCTTCTGATTGGTCGCGTGCTGCCCATGTGACCGCCACGCGACCAATCAGAAGCCGCAACGTCATTCCTCAGGTCCTAAATTCCTAGAATGAGGAGTTTAGTGCCTGACAATGACGTCGCGGCTTCTGATTGGTCGCGTGGCGGTCACATGGGCGGCACGCGACCAATCAGAAGCCGCGACGTCATTCTCAGGTCCTAAACGCGCTCATTTTAAACAAAGAAGCCTGCCGGTTACCCGCGGTGATGTCCAGGGGTCGCCGGTGAGGTGAATATATCAATATTTTTTATTTTAATTCTTTATTTTACACATCACTATGGATCCGATACCGATACCCGATACCACAAAAGTATCGGATCTCAGTATCGGAATTCCGATACCGCAAGTATCGGCCGATACCCGATACTTGCGGTATCGGAATGCTCAACACTAGTCAACAATCATTTGGTCACATGTACTTTATACTGCTTTATTTTTGTTTTGCAGCACACAGTGAAATTAATAATCTCTTAACACTAGGACTACTGGTATAATCATCTTGACTACTTACTTGCAGTAGTTATAGTCAGGGTTCACGAGTCCAGTAGTCCTAGTGTTAAGAAGCTCAGCCACAGGTGCACCATCATGGTGGCAAAAGGGACCTTCATTAAATGGACTATTGCATTGCGATGAGGTAATGGGTGTCTACTAGATGCTCATACCATTTTGAACCATTTCAAAAACACTATTGGAGATTGGAAATTGGAATCTTAATGGTTAAAAGTTTGGTCTTTTAGCTTAAGGAGTGCACCACTCCCAACCTCCCAACTTCCAGGTTTCTGAGTTTCCAGGCACTCTTTCTTGAATTACAATTTAGGACAGAAGCATGTATGGCCACTTACCTAGGTTGTGCCCTCCTGATGCTACTATATGATGAAGCATCTTGGCAGTATCAAAAATAAGACTGAAGGTACTCTGGATTAGGAACTAGTAATGTGCTCCAGTAAGCCCGGTCAGTTTCAATGCAATGCTTACAAGTTCGATAAGAACTATAACTTGCCATAGGTTCACCCTCTGCTGCTATAGAGCAGCAGTGGTTGGTCTTCTTGGCATCAAGCAATGAACCCCCCCAACAAGGTAAACTGGAGAAAGAGGGCAAACTTTAGTAAAAAATAAATTGCAAAGTTGCTTGTTTTTACAAGCTTCAACTATTTATACCCATCTGTGAAGATGGGAACAACCATTCAAACTATTAGTAATGAGAGCTGCCCTGTAGGTGCAGACTTATGAGTTGATACACTCTGTGGCCATATCTATATGTCCTCCTATGTCATAAGTAGGCAAATCATAAAAAGACAACCAAATGTATAAAATGATGCAAATTGGGGCTACACTAGTAGATAAAGGAGGGGGAAGGGGGTTTCTCTAAAAACAAAGCTGCTGGTGATGTACCAGGGTCTGTGTAAAGCCCTGTTTGTAGCAAATCGTAAAAGATATATAGATAAATTATCACCTGTGCTATAAAAGTACGTTGGTGGTTGGAAAACAAAGGTGGCCCCAGGGAGAAATAATGCCCACACTGAAAGGAGGGAGAGGTATGTAGTTCCAGTGATCAGGGAGCGATATAGTATCATTGTGAGATCCTTCGTTATGCCTATGACAGAAAAACAGTTTGCTCTCATGTACTTACTATGTTAAAGGGAAGGTGCCATCAAAAAAAAATTTTTTCAGAAATTGTAAAAATGTAAAGAATTAATGATTACATTTTCTTAGAAAATATTATCATTTGCTTATAATTTAGTAAAATATGAAAAATAATTTGAAAAGTTTTGGAATTTCCACTTTTAAACACAAGGGGGAGCAGCTGCTGAAATTTCAGAAAAACCTAGTGTACAACTAGCTCACATTACTGCACTGCAGTAATTATGGGCGGAGTCTGCTGATGAGTGGGATGTCTCCTCTCCTCCCCTTATGGGTGTTTGCTAAGGGATTAGAGAGGATGATATTCAGGAACCCAGTGAGCAGCCATTTTGTTGGTGACTGCAGAGTATGGCTGCCGTCACACTATCAGTATTTGGTCAGTATTTTACCTCAGTATTTGTAAGCAAAAACCAGGAGTGGAACAAATAGAGGAAAAGTATAATGAATGCAGAAGTGGTGCATATGTTTCTATCACCCACTCCTGGTTTTGGCTTACAAATACTGAGGTAAAATACAAACCAAATAATGATAGTGTGAAGGCAGCCTTATACTGACAAGTAGACAGTCACCAAGGATGGCAGGCAGCAAGGATTCTGGGAGATATGTGGTGGAGGGAGCAGGGTGACAGCAGCACAGAGTATTTCAGGAGAGCAGTGTGCTGGTCTATGGGGGCCCCCTGTTCGGTGCGCGGAGCAGCCAGGGATTGTACATAGAGCGCTGTCTTTTATACACATGGATGGACCGTCTGCTTCACAGAAATCCAGGAAACATTTCTGCGGATTGATGGCCTGGTCTGATCCAGACTTTGCATGCAGACTCCATTCCCCTCCTCAGATCCTGTCTTCTCCATCCTGTCCTGGCGATGTGTGAAAGCGAGGCGACAGGCGCAGTCTGGGGTGACGCTGGGTAGGAAATGTAGCCATATAGTAACGATAAAAATGAGACCCCTCTCTTCAGCTGCCTCACCAGCCTTCCCCTGACTGCACCTAACTGGAGGTCACGCTGTCCCCTCTATTACCCCAGACCCGCGTGCAGGTGCTCAGCCAGAACCACCATAGAATGGGTCCGCTTTCTGAAGATAATACTGCCATAGTGTTCTCACATAATACCGCCATATAGATCACACATAATACCGCCAGTGTTCTCACATACCACCATATAGATCACACATAATACCGCCAGTGTTCTCACATACCACCATATGCTTCTCACATAATACCGCCATATAGATCACCCATAATGCCGCCACATAGATCTCAAATGTATTGTAAATAAAGACTCGGCCAGAATAAAGTCCTTTATTAATCTTTTTTATACCATACCGAACGTATAATCCTCGACTCCCTCATCTCCAACAACAAAAATAATAAACCACAATGGGGAAAGACACGCAGGGGGGAGAGGAGTGCATAGGAGAGGATTAGATACTGACTGCTGAGCCGTGTATCTAATCCTGTCCTGTGTGATACTGTGCTGAGTCGTGTATCTAATCCTATCTTGTGTGATACTGTGCACAGGACAGGATTAGCTACACAGGACTAGATTAGCTACACAGGACAGAGGTAGCAGTGGTAGATGGTATATAGAGGCAGGCAGCAGTGGTAGATGGTATATAGAGGCAGGCAGCAGGGGTAGATGGTATATAGAGGCAGGCAGCAGTGGTAGGTGGTATACAGAGGCAGGCAGCAGTGGTAGATGGTATATAGAGACAGGCAGCAGTGGTAGGTGGTATACAGAGGCAGGCAGCAGTGGTAGGTGGTATACAGAGGCAGGTAGCAGTGGTAGATGGTATATAGAGGCAGGCAGCAGTGGTAGATGGTATATAGAGGCAGGCAGCAGTGGTAGATGGTATATAGAGGCAGGCAGCAGTGGTAGATGGTATATAGAGGCAGGCAGCAGTGGTAGGTGGTATATAGAGGCAGGCAGCAGTGGTAAGTGGTATACAAAGGCAGGTGGTGGTGCTATACAGAGGCAGGTAGCGGTGCTATACAGAGGCAGGTAGCGGTGCTATACAGAGGCAGGCAGCAGTGGTAGATGGTATATAGAGGCAGGCAGCAGTGTTAGGTGGCATACAGAGGCAGGCAGCAGTAGTAGATGGTATATAGAGGCAGGCAGCAGTGGTAGGTGGTATACAGAGGCAGGTAGCGGTGGTATACAGAGGCAGGTAGCGGTGGTATACAGAGGCAGGTAGCGGTGGTATACAGAGGCAGGTAGCAGTGGTATACAGAGGCAGGTAGCGGAGGTAGGTGGTATATAGAGGCTGGTAGCAGTGGTAGGTGGTATATAGGGGCTGGTAGCAGTGGTAGGTGGTATATAGGGGCTGGTAGCAGTGGTATATAGGGGCAGGTAGCAGTGGTATATAGGGGCAGGTAACAGTGGTATATAGGGGCAGGTAGCAGTGGTATATAGAAGCAGGTAGCAGTGGTATATAGGGGCAGGTAGCAGTGGTATATAGGAGCAGGTAGCAGTGGTATATAGGGGCAGGTAGCAGTGGTATATAGGAGCAGGTAGCAGTGATATATAGGAGCAGGTAGCAGTGGTATATAGGGGCAGGTAGCAGTGGTATATAGGGGCAGGTAGCAGTGGTATATAGGGGCAGGTAGCAGGGGTATATAGGGGCAGGTAGCAGTGGTATATAGAAGCAGGTAGCAGTGGTATATAGGGGCAGGTAGCAGTGGTATATAGGAGCAGGTAGCAGTGGTATATAGGAGCAGGTAGCAGTGGTATATAGGGGCAGGTAGCAGTGGTATATAGGGGCAGGTAGCAGTGGTATATAGGGGCTGGTAGCAGTGGTAGATGCATAAGAAAATAAAAACTCTGTACTTACCTTCAGTCCTCTCCCAGGAAGTGCTGAGTCATGTTCAGGGCAGAGCAGTGTGACGATCTCCCTGCTCTGCTCTGAACAGGGTGGCTGGCACCAGTGATTGCAGCCTGTGCTGTAATACTAAGTACAGGCTGCAATCACAGCTCCTGGCTGCAGATACTCACCCCGAACCTCTCTTCCCAGCAGCAGCTTCTCCCTGGCAGCTCCTGCTATGATCGCACGCACTGAGCTGTGTGTGCGATGACAGAGGAAAAAAACAAAATGGCCGTGATCTCCTCTCACAGCTGTGACGTAGCAGCCCAGTGGGCGTGCCCAAGTCACAGCTGAGAGGCAGGAGGATCGGTCGGAGCCCGACTGTTGGCTCCTTTGCCCATGGCTGCCGTAAGTGAGGTGTGCAAGTGTCGTGCCCAGACACTTACACCCACACTAATGAAAATGGCGGCCTCCAGTGGCAAAAGTAAAAATGAATAAATAAAAAAGTATTAAAGTAGTACATTTACTTTTGTATTAAAAATAATTGATTATATAATCAATAATTATTAATACAAAAACTAAAATCACGGCACCCTCCCTTTAATCTGTAATGGTGCTTCAGCTGGATCTTTCTCCCGATGGATGTTCAGTGTGCGGTCCCGCAGCGCGAGGTTGTGGAGCTCAGGAATGATGTGAGGGCTGCCGCCCACTGTGTTCCTCCTTGCTGGTCACAGGAAGCTTAACTAGGCCGCCTGCCTCAGGCGTGCCCCGTCCGGGAGCAATGGTGAAGTGGTAGCAGAGTATGGAAGGGGCGTAGAAACAATGTGACATCACACAGGTAGATGGACAGGCACGTAGGGGACAATGCAATCCAACACATTTCGAAGGATGCAATCCTTCTTCATCAGGGCTGCAGTTCCCTGTGGGGCCCATCCTTATATAGTACTAGGTCACTAACCCTTTCCTAGCCCACTTGAGTGACTTGCAGAGGGGATCAATTGAATGCTCCACTTACTACATTTAGAAGTGATCACTCTATCCATTTGCCCTTTTTTCCTTGTTGCTTCCAGGCCCATTTGCACCATTCTAGCCTAGTGTGTTGACTTTCATCTCATCGCTCCAAATCACCCATTTCCTCTCTTCTGTTGTCCACTTTTTGCACTTTTTTTGCAAACTCAAGCTAATGCTTCTTATGGCAATATTGAAGTTGAGGCTTCTTCACCTTTTTTTGGGCCACCATTCCAGACTTGTGAAATGTCCATAGTACAGTGCTTGCATGGACATCTGTGATCTCACTGTTATGGAGCATACAAGCCACCTCCATATTTGTGTTTGTTGAGTCAGAACTGATAGACCTTGAGAAGAGCCGCCTTGTTGATGTCCACCTCTTGGTTTTTGAATGGATGGAATTACTTCATTTCATATTCTTCCAACAGTCATGACACTCATAAGATCACGGTGGTGACTCTGTGGTTAGCACTGTAGCCTTGCAGCGCTGGAGTCCTAGGTTCTAATCCCACCTTGGACAACATCTGCAAGGAGTTTTTATGTTCTCCCTGTGTTTGCGTGGGTTTCCTCCGGGTACTTCGGTTTCCTCCCACATTCCAAAGACATACTGATAGGGAATTTAGATTGTGAGCCCCAACGGGGACAGTGATTGTAATGTGTGCAAACTGTAAAGTGCTGCGGAATATGTTAGCGCTATATAAAAATAAAGATTATTTATTTATTATTATTATAAGATTCAGTTTTGCAATTTTCTTGACCAAGAGACCTCAATCGATGAGCTGAGTTCTTTGATTCGAACCAGTGACCTTTTGCTTGGGAACTAACCTAATAGCACACTGAGCTATTACGTAATGTGAGAACATGTTGCATTTTGTAGTAAACAGGAAGAAAAAGATTTTTCCACCACCATGAGCAAAACAGTAACAATGCACTGACATGACAAGAAACTGCATAACTAATCATATGCTAAATAGTTGCAAGTTAAATTTATGCATGAGATATCCAAAATGATTGTCTATAAAATGGTGGTAGCCTCACATTCGAAGCAGTAGTGGATGGTAAGATTTGGAGCCTCAAAGTCAAAAGTTTAAAACATTGTTGGTCTTTTGCTCATCAGTGAAACTCAGAAGGCTGTATGTATGCTCAAGCATCACATTTTTCCCCAATTTTTTCATGCATTGTTGCCATGAAGAATGCAGCATTTTACTGTCCCAGCAAAGTGAAAGAAATTTCTGAAATTTCATGCGCATGTTACTTGTTTTTTCCCTGCAGATTTGAAGCAGTTTTAAATCTGTAGAATGTCACTTCTTTCAGTGTTTGTGCAGCTATTTCCACCCTTTATAATGAATGGGAAAAAGGTACATTAAAAAGGCATAAAAAATGCACAGAAAAACACATTTATGTAGCATTTTTCTGCCAAAATGCAGAAATCAGAGAGTTAAAATTGTATAAAGTAATAATACACCAAGAATATGCAGAAAAGGAAAGTTTTTTTAATTATTTTTATTTTTCTCTGAAGTATAACAACTTTTTGGTTAATGTACTCTTCTTCAGGTTGGAGTGAGATATCTGTGGAATGTCTTTCTTTAACAAAAAAAAGAAAAAACTCCACTTATATCAGTATATGAAGAGATGGTATAGGTTGGTCATCGAGGGATCCAAAGACAGAATTTGGAAATTACTATTACCCATGGCAGAAGAGACCCATGGTTCAAGAAATGCAGTGGAGGTAGACCAATGCGCTGTCAATTCAACAGAATGTAGTCTCGATTCAAAGACCATGTAAAAGATGCTTTTTTATTCATACTGAGTCTTATAAGGTTAAACTTTTCTGGGATCTGTTGCCCATCATCAGACCAGACCATAAAACATTTGTCTTTTTGGTCGAATGAAGGGAAACAAATTCCCAAAACACATATTCTGTTAACATACAGTATGATTTTTTTTATTTTTTATTTGAATTTCTTTTTATGATTTTAAAAGATATATAGATAAATTATCACCTGCACTATAAAAGTACGTTGGTGGATGGAAAACAAACGTGGCCCCAGGGAGAAATAATGCCTACACTGGAAGGAGGCAGTGGTTTGTAGTTCTAGTGATTAGGGAGCGATATAGTATCATTGTGAGATCCTTCGTTATGCCTATGACAGAAAAACAGTTTGCTCTCATGTACTTACTAAGTTAATCTGTAATGGTGCTTCAGCTGGATCTTTCTCCCGATGGGTGTTCAGTGTGCGGTCCCGCAGCGTGAGGTTGTGGAGCTCGGGAATGATGTGAGGGCTGCCACCCACTGTGTTCCTCCTCGCTGGTCACAAGAAGCTGGACTAGACCGCCTGCCTCAAGAGTGCCCCAGCCAGAAGCGACGCCGAAGCAGTGGCGGAGTATGGAAGGGGCGTGGAAACAATGTGACGTCACACAGGTAGATGGACAGGCACGTAAGGGACGATGCAATCCAATGCGTTTTGAAGGATGTGATCCTTCTTCGTCAGGGCTGCAGTTCCCTGTGCGGCCCATCCTTATATAGTACTAGGTCACTAACTCTTTCCTAGCCCACTTGAGTGACTTGCAGAGGGGATGAATTGAATGCTCCACTTACTAGGCTAGAACGGTGCAAATGGGCCTGAAAGCAACAAGGAAAAAAGGGCAAATGGATAGAGAATTTGAAGGAACTGTCAAGTTCGATGGAGGAAGCCTGATGATATGAGGTTGTTTCATAGGTAAAGGCGTTAAATATTTGACCAGAATCGATGGTGGTCTAAGTGATGAGCTATATGTGAGTATGCTACAAGATAAGTTACTTCAGACACTCAAGTACTATGAGTGTGAAAAAATCGAAATAATTTTCCAGCAAGGACAACGACCAGAAAAATAAATTGAGATTGGCCAAGAAATTGTTCAGTGATAGTGAACTAGAGGTGATGGATTGGCAGCCATTGTCCCCAGACCTCAACTCAATTTAACACATGGGTAGAGTTGAGGAAAAAAATGTATACATTCTAAAGGGAGATGTCCAGTATGCTCCAACTTTGGGAACATGTTGAAGAGACCTGGGATCAGATTTCAGTTGAAAAATGCTTGAATATGATCGAGAGCATGTCTAGAAGGTTCCAGGCAGTGTTGAAATCGAAAGGTGGATTTACAAAATAATAAATTAAATTAAAAAATTTATTTTTAGTAGCAAGACAGTAATGATGCAGTGACATGACTAGAATCTACATAACTAATCATATGCTAAATAATTGCAAGTTAAATTTATGTATGAGATACAAGCCAGACTGATGTCTATAAAATGATGGTAGTGTCACGTATGAAAGCAGTAGTGGATAGTGAGATATGGAGCCTCGTAGTCACAAGTTCAAAATATTGTTAACCTTCAGTGTATCTATTGTTCTTGTAAGTAACTTACATTTGGTAAAATAACATGGTGCTCTTACAGTACATGATTTCTACACTGGAGTTTCTTGCTGTGGCCATTAATGCTGCCCCCATTTACTGTACGGCAGAACCAGGAGACTGTTGCCTTAGGCTGTCTGAAAACCAGGCTGTCCATTGGCCTATTCAGTATTAAAGTATATTGTATTTCAGGCTTAGGCCGGGGTCACACTAGCATAGAATACAGATGAGTGCTATGCGGGAAAACATCAATAGCACTCGGACCATTGTTAATTTGTGGGGAAGATCACATCTGCAATTATTTTCTCATGCCGAATAGACATGCAAGAACAATTGCAGCATGCTGCGATTTTGTCCCGGCTCACTCGCACCCATATAAGTCTATGGGTGTGAGTGACACAACGTACATCACTCCGATATCATCCGAGTGTGGTGCGATATATGCCGACGCCGGCAGTGGAAGAGATGAAGAAATTACTTTTTACTCCACCTCTGCAGCTGTGCTCCGCTTCTCTCTGTGTGAGATGCTTGGAGCACAGTATCATGTCACTCGGCTCCTGCTCGCAGCAGAGCACAAGCCGAGGGTCATTAGCATATCACATCCGATGCTCTCACATCAGATGCCATTCGCTAGTGTGACCACGGCCTTAACTGGACTTTGATACTCTTTACTGAGGCTGAATTTTCCTTCTCTGCCCCATTGACATAAAACCATGTATTTGCTTTCCCTTCCACCAAACCCTCAGCATTCTTCTCTTACATAATATTTACCATCATTACATAAGTCTGGATGGCTTTTTAAATATTCAAGTGAAATGAAAGGGTACATCCGCAAAAGATGTTAAGTCTGGCAAAATCAGAGATGAGTTGTCATAGACTTCGTAGCAAATTTCACCCTAAGCATCATAAAAGGGAAAATCTATTGTATAATTTGGTAAGATGCAGAGTAAAATCAACACAGCAGGTCAATTCCCACATGAACTCTGTGCTAATTGTTCCTACAATCTGTGGATGATATCTCATTCACTTTACTGCTACTGTAATACACTGTAGTATGTTCACACAGAGAAGGAATTATGCACATTTTGAAGCAAATGTTTTGTCAACAAAGACAGGGGAAAAAAATTATTCTTAAGGTACCGTCACACTCAGCAACTTTGCAACAAGAACGACAACGATCCGTGACGTTGCAGCGTCCTGGATAGCGATCTCGTTGTGTTTGACACGCAGCAGCGATCTGGATCCCGCTGTGCCATCGCTGGTCGGAGCTAGAAGTCCAGAACTTTATTTCGTCGTCAGGTCGGCGAGTATCGTCATGTTTGACATCAAAAGCAACGATGCCAGCAAAGTTTTACATGGATCTAACAACCAGCGAGAACGATAAGTGAGTCGCCGTTACGTCACTGGATAGCTCCTGCATCGTTCTGGAGTTGCTGTGTTTGACGTCTCTACAGCGACCTAAACAGCGACGCTCCAGCGATCGGCTCGTTGTCTATATCGATGCAGCGTCGCTGAGTGTGACGGTACCTTTAAGCTCCTTGGTGCGTCTGTGTATTCCATGGTCAGCTTGATCCTTTGCCTGTCTCTGTATTATCAAAGATTAGAAGCTACAAGTTCTTTTTCCATCTGAAAAGTTAGCAATAACTGCAAATAAATGAAACAGTTAGAAAAAGTTGAATTTAAAAATTGGATGACTGTATGCATTATTTCTTAGCCATTGTGGACCCGTTGAAGCACATTCAGTTGCGAAACGGCCGTCGTCCAGCCTCCATCACCGCACCCTCCGTCCCACCTGATGTCCTAAATGGATGTATGCACACAATTTTTGTTCCAATAAAGAGCACGTGAATATAGCTTCTTCTGGGTGAGTGCCGCATATTTTTCTGCTTTCTTGGACTATTTCTTAGCCATTGCATACCATTAACATTTCCCTTTTTACAAGTATCTCAGAAATATTTTACAGGCTAGTAATTTGCAATAAAGATATACTTTACTCAATGTGAACAGATGTCTTGTAGACTGTTTTTTGTCTAGAATTTACCTGTGATGTGAATTAAGCTGAAACTTTTGTTGACACATGAATATTTTGTTCAGTAACACAATAATCAAAACATTCCTGTATCTGATGTATATTCGATCCACTTCATTCAGATTAAAAAATGTTGGTACAAACTAGGGAGCACAACATGCAATTGAGATTGAGTTCTTACAATGTTCCAAAGTTAAACATTACTTTTTTAAAATTTGTTTTCATTTCAACATAGAAAATAATAGTTGTGTCTTTTCATAAGTGAAAATAAATTATTAAATGCTGTGATAAATATTCTGTTTCACTGCATTAGTCCTAAATTAAAGTTAGTTCAATTCAAATATAAGTACAAATACACCAGAAAATCACTAAATCAAGCCAAAGCCATGGAAGATAGATGAGCTTTTCTGTTCTTGAGATACAAGAGCTGCCCTTGACTGACACTGACATTGATGTAGACACAAAATATAAAATAAGCAGTAAACAAAAAAGTGAAATGACTCAAACTGAATCATGAACGAAGAGGAACTTCAGAAAATGACAATAAGAATAATGACATTTATATAGTTCTGGAGATATGACAGAGTTAGGATGAGGTAAAAGTGGTTGTGACATTTTCCAGTACTGACAGAAACATGAAAAGTTTGAAGCCAAAGTAGCATTGTACAGCAAAGAAATATGTGTGCAGGTGTAGATTTTATTCCTTTATACAAAAAGCATTGACACTTTAAAGACCAGACACACAAACACCCATTGACGCATGCATGCCATTTAATTAAAATACGGTATACCTTTTTGTCTTTAGAGTAGTTTATTATCCTGTTAGAAAATCAATCAATCAATTGTAATATATTAGATAGAGATGAAAAATTGATTTAATGCTAATCAAATTTGAATAAGATTTTAAGAAATGTAGGAATATGTAGGAATTTAGAAATAAATACCCAGTATTCACTTTCAGCTCCTGCTTTGATCCCAGTTTTTCCCCTGCTGGTCTTTGCTCACATTGTAGGAATAATGACGCGGTGTGCCAACACATCATTTCTGCTTCCTCTCTTTGGTTTCAGCATTTGCAGCTTGGCCACAACCTCAAAGTAAAAGTGAAAACCAGCGAGGAATTACAATAGCAATTGTGCCGGAGTGATAAGTGGTTTATGGAGTGATTACATTGTGTATTTTTATGTATGAAGAGACATTTTTTCTTTTTTTTTTTTTAGTTTTGGTGCAACTTTTTTTAAGGGAGGATTGAAGTCTGGGGCAGGACAATGGGTAAGCGGAAGAGGCGGTCGCCTAGATCTCTATAAAGCCCAGGGTGAACACTAAACATTATTCAGTATTTGTGCAAATAATATTATCAGAAATTGGTCAGAAAAATTGTAATGTGATGACCACATGTTTTATTTAATCATCTGATTGTTCATGCTGAGCTTTAAGGATTGGTGATGGTTGGATGCGTTGCGAAATCTCCACAAAAGCTTGTTTTGTTTATCTTTATCATGAAGCAAATCTATCGTTATTAGCATATGCAGATGTCCCTAAAGAAACTATATACATCACTCTGGTCTTATATGAACTAACTTACTAAATTTATCTCAATATTTCTTCTTAAATTGAACATTGAGGAAAACTTAGGCCAAAGCACGGTTGATTCTAGCTTTTCTGAGGCAAAACTTAAAATGGTGGCCACTCAACAAAAAACCCCTCTCAAATATACAGTTTATATATATTATAAAGATTCACTCTCTCAAATCGGCATTAGGGAGCATTCTCACCTGTAATCCGTTTGGTCCAAACAGATGCCTTCATAAAACTCCAAGGAATTAAAAAAACAAAACTGTCTCTTCTGGGCATGACGGAATCACAGCAAAAAAAAGTTTATTTAGGAGGGTACATACATTAGTGTGAGCTCACCCAATCAGAGTACAATCCTTTCCTCTGGAGTAAACTTCATACACAGCAGACGCTCAATCCCACCAGTCTCAGTATCCCCTTCAACTCAAGTGCCAGCAGCTTCCATTGCCAAAAAGAAGTGTTCATTTCCCAGCAAAATTCACACTGAACACGCTGCAGCTTCCACACGGTTCTCTGCAGCTCTGACAAATAGACTGCTCAGCTTTCCTAGCTGACCTGTGTAATCTCTATTCAGATCACATTTTGGCTGAACATAACTCCATTCTACCTGGCTCTGCTACCTATTCCTCTTCCTCTGCCAAAAGCTGGACTCTGGTGAAATATGGAATTCACCGCACACTCTAGAGAATTTTCATGCCAAATTTATATAGATTTATTACTTCATAATCTGGGAGCATAACAGAATAAATGAAAACTACAAGGAATGTGATATATAAGAGACGTTTCGGCTCCCCGGAGCCTTTTTTCACAATCGCTGTGAACAAAAAAAGCTCCTGACCTGAGCTTGACAGCTGCATAGTAATCCATCACGCTGTCTTCTCAGGTCAGGAGAGGTGCCAGTCCAGTCCATGCGGTGCGATGCGATTCTCGCAGGCGAAATACAGCAGTCTGACTCTGCCCTAACAGTGTGTCTAGAGTCAAATGGTTTATTACTAGGTTTTCATTTTCAAAGTATGCACGCTTGATAAAATTGAGATTTGTGTATGCACTTGGCAGTGTACAGATGGGTTATTTATTTAAATGACCTACAGGTATGTCACTGCTGATTTACCACCACCCTTTTCTTTACTTGATTTATCCTCTTTTTTGAATCCTCATGGATGTTTCATTTTTGCATGGTTCATGTCTTTAAATCTGCTTAAAAAAATAATATTGATTATAAATATTTTGGTGAGTGGTGAGTGCTCTGTATACCTATATAGGAGACATGTGATATTGAATAATTTTCACAATTAACAAAACATGACAAAATTACCATATTTTGCGGATTATAAGAGGCGCCTGTTTATAAGTCGAACCCCAAATTTTGGGGATTAAAATAGGAATTTTTTTTTTTTAAATAAAATGGTGCATGTTATAATCCGCTTTTGCAGGAGTTTACCTGGGGGGCAGCGGTGGTGGAATGGTGTCCCAGGTGGCTGAATTTCTACTGGCGTGAGATGCTGCAGGCTCCAGGCTAGTAGAAAGGGGTGCTCGGTGGCAGAAGAATTTGGGCCATAGATGCGGGCCCCAGGCTGGTACAATGAGGCATTCAGTGGTGAGGAGGCTTAGTAGACATTTTGTGACAGCCTGTAACTTGCACCCTCCATATTTTATAATCCTGCTGGGACTCTGCTCCAGCCGGTAAGCTCCACCGAAGCTATAATTTAAATTATAAGACGTAACCCCATTTTCCCCCAAAAAAAATTGGAAAAAAGTGCGGCTTATAATCTGAAAACGATAGTATTTTTGACTTATTTGTATAATTTTTTTTCTTCAACTACTTTCAGGAATTGTGTGAAAATCTCATGTACTGACATTTTAGGTCAAATTTATGCAGAAAAAAGGAAAATTCTCAGATGTCAACAAAATTATATACTAATAGATTTTGGATCAATGTCATATCACTGGACCATGGTATTTTTGACTTTTTTTTCTCAGTTTCTAAAGTCTGTACTAAGTTTGGATTAAAATTGGAGAAGTGTCAGACTTTTTTTTTTTTTACAGTTTTCTACTTATGATTCCTTCCTGACCGTGTCTTCAAAAAGGTGCATCGACAATCTGAATCTGAAAGGCCATTATTAAAATAAATGTATTTGCTTTTATTATCTAACAATTTCAATATTTGTAAAGTTCAATAATCATATGTTTCACTAGCTGCAATGTTTTCTAACCTGCATATGATTATGAAAATAGTGTAGACTATTGCTTAAAATATTTTTAACACATAGGCATTTGCTATTTCTGAAATATTAATGAAAAATTCCCATTATGTATGGCTTGTTCCTTAATTAGCATTTATGCTGAAGGTAGTGGTATGTAGCACTTTTATGTTCCCAGAGGACATTTCCCACTTTGTAGAAACTGCCAACAATAAACCTGGCACAGATGACAGGAGATAAAAGAAATCAGTGCTTGTCATTTTGATTGCTGTCTTTTCACTTACTTCATCACAATTTGGGTTTCCTCCAACTCACTGAAGCAGCAGTTCTAGAAACCATACTTCCCATTCACAAGAAAAATCTTCTATTTTATCAATTGAAATCTATATCTATCTATAATGTGATAATAAACTATTACTTATTTGGTTCTTATATAACCATGTGTCTAAACAACTAAACTGCAGTGGCCATTTTTCCATTATAAGGGTTCTGAAATCATTAAATGAGCAGAATATCTCTCAGTGGTTAGCACGGTTACTTTTGCAGCACTTGTATTCTTAGGTTGAATCCAGCGAATACTATACCATGTTTGTTTCTTCCTACATTGTAAAAGGTACAATATAGTAAAGGTGAGAAAATTAATTAAAAGCAAATCAAATTTGTGTAGAATTTTAAGAAAATCTGACTGTCTACAATAGGGTCATTCTTTGTAGACAACCCTGGAGTGAGGAGCTCCATTGTATCGGTGGTGTTTCTGCTGCTGTTGGAGTTCAGAATCCTGGTGCTGTGTTGCCTTCAGCTGATTATTTTGTCCCTTTATCTTTGTCTGTCCTGTGTTTATCACTTCCCTTGTGTTTTTACCATCTGCAGTGGTGGGGATGGTGTCCTTACTGGCCAGTGCACTAGCCAGGGTAAATTGAGGTGACAATCAGGGGCAAGGCATCTGACGGCGGCGGGGGGAAGAACAGGCATAGGGCGTTATGGGAGCTTAGGGAAAGGGACAGGTTGGTGTCAGGAAGTGTTCCATGTCTCGCTCTCTACTGTAGGGACTTCCTCTCACTTTTTCATCCCGTCGTTGTTGTATGCTGTGGCTTCCGCCGGACTTACCTGTGTCCGTGCATGACATATAATATGAGGTATTGTTCGATATTTTGGCCAAGATATGTAAGCTCACAATCAGCATCAAGGGTCCTCACATTATACTAAATAGCAAAGCCACAAACTCCCTTCCAAGTTCCATCAAAAACAGTACAAGTGTACCGAGAGGAATTGATGCTTTCATTCTGTTTTGAAAGGAAAGTGTGGTCACATTAAATATTAATTTGATTTAGGTTTTTCTTTTGCTCATTTACTTTTCATTTTTTAATTGATAAAAATAAACTACTAACACTTATTTTTTTTAAGCAATTTTATTTTGCAACATTATTTCCACTCCTGCCTGAAACTGTTGAACAGTACTATGTGTGTTATCATGGCAATTGGAGGTTTTGCACTGAGGAATCAATTCACTAGAAATCAAATTTTGGGGGCAAATTTGACGACGTAGCCAAGCTCGAATTCAAAAAGATTTCCTTATCTCTAATTAATAGTCTATAACAATTCCCATGAAATTGGCCCTTGTGCATGTGTGAGTTGATGAAATTTGATTGTGAATACTGTGGGGGATACCAGATAGGGACAGTAAATTATTTGAATAATGACATCTGTACAACACTAAGGAATATGTTAATGTCAAATAAGGAATAGAAATAATTTAAAATTTGAAATATTGGAAAAACATCAAATAGCACATTGAAGAAAAGCAAAAAGAGAATCCATGTGATATGAGCATAATTGTCACTGTCACAGCACATGCATCGACAGCCCAACACACAGGCTATCCATGCATGTGCTGTGACAGTGACACAGCCGCAACACATGCAGCTGTGGCACTGGACAGCTGCTCAGCAGGCACGCTCCATGTATCCAGGCTCCCTCACAGCATATTCGGCAAGCGCTATAACTTGCAGAATAAGAGGGGCCCAATCAAATTTGCTCAACTCTAATTATAAAGAGCAAAAATAAGTCTAATGAAGTAGATTGTAAAAAATGCAAATTTCAGGGTGGAAAGAATGCAAGGGAGGGATAATAAACAAATGTTGCAGTAATCCGTTTCAATCAGCTTATTCATATAGCAATAACAGAAAATGAGGTAAGTCATTGGGAGGTGCCACATATAGTAGTTCGGTCATATCATGAATACAAAAAATGTATAACATAAAGGAAGCACTAAATCAAGACTCTCTCAGGTATTGCATACTCTTGCAGAACCCTTGACATGGGTTTTGAGCTTGTGTATTTTGGCCAAAATATTGACCAATACCTACTGTATTATATACATTTTTTTTTGCACGTTTTTATGCAGGATGCTGGCTTGGTCTTTCCAATGATGATTGGGTAATGTGGAGAGTCTGGCCTATGGGTGCACATAAGGTATTTGCAGGCCACCTGATGTAATAGTAATGGTGTAGGTCATAGGCTGCTATGCAGACAGAGGTGTATGACACCTTATGCAGACCTGTGTGCAATTATAAAACTAGGCAGCCACCTAAAGGATTATTGGTGAGTTAGTAAGTGGTTCTTTTCAGTATTTTGCACCTTTGCTGCCCTCACCTTCATCATGGTGGACCTGTTGCATCCTGTTTGTGCACTTGTGCCTGGACGTGGTATTGCTAGTATGACTGCTTTTTCTCTTTTTCAGTGATGCTTTTATTGATTTTTTAGACCTTTTTCAGTTATTCTTTTTCATCTGAGAGCAGCCTGATGTAGGCAAAGAGAAGCTGAATCCAACAGGTATCACTTAGATTATTTTGTGCAGCCGTTCTGACACAATCAGAGCCTTTAGATTTAAAATGAAGTAGAGCTGAGAAAGGTAACCCCTCCTACACTAGGCTGTATATGCACAAAATCCATAGAGAGTGTGGTGCTTATCACAGGAGGTTTCCATATTAGCCCAGCAATATTAATCAGTGATAAATAGTGTTGAGCATTCCGATACCGCAAGTATCGGGTATCGGCCGATATTTGCGGTATCGGAATTCCGATACCGAGTTCCGATATTTTTGTGATATCGGGAATCGGTATCGGGATTAAGATTAATGTGTAAAATAAAGAATAAAAATAAAAAATATTGATATACTTACCCTCTGATGCGCCCTGGTCGTCACCGCTGCAACCGCCTTGCTTTCGTTCTGAAGAATGAGCGCGTAAAGGGCCTTCGATGATGTCGCGGCTTGTGATTGGTCGCTGAGCGGTCATGTGACCGCTCACGCGACCAATCACAAGCCGCGACGTCATCGAATGCCATTAACGCACTCATTCCTAAGAATGAGCGCGTTAAGGACCTTCGATGACGTCGCGGCTTGTGATTGGTCGCATGACCGCTCAGCGACCAATCACAAGCCGCGACGTCATCGAAGGCCCTTAACGCGCTCATTTTTCGGAACGAAAGCAAGGCGGTTGCAGTGGTGACGACCAGGGTGCGTCAGAGGGTGAGTATATCAATATTTTTTATTTTTATTCTTTATTTTACACATGAATATGGATCCCAGGGCCTGAAGGAGAGTTTCCTCTCCTTCAGACCCTGGGATCCATTACAGGATACCTTCCGATATTTGTGTCCCATTGACTTGTATTGGTATCGGATATCGGTATCGGCGATATCCGATATTTTTCGGATATCGGCCGATACCATCCGATACCGATACTTTCAAATATCAGACGGTATCGCTCAACACTAGTGATAAATCTTTCACAGTAAACAGCATCACACACTTTGACCAGTGACACATGCCTGATTTCTGTGTTTCAGCCTCTGTCTCCTGCTGTCTTCAGATTACATAGCAAAAACCTGTTGTCAGATTCACTTTAAGAAGGTTATACACTGTTTGTTTATTTTAACAACTGTGTTAAGGACATGATTTTTTATATGCATTAGTACTGCAATATTTGTTACTAGGCATGCAGAATTTTAAACAATGTCTTCCTTTGTGAAGGACATCTTGATTTTTAGTGTAGCATTCATTGTTCTCAACATGGCCCAAAAAGGGGAATGGAACCATATTTGTTTATCATTGTTCCCTGTTGAAACACTGTACATGGTAAAGTGCATATGCAGTCTTTTTCCTAAATACTGATGGACAGATCTGTTCACATACCCACCTATAAACTGCCATTTTGAGATCAGGAATGTAGTTTGTTAAGAAGACATTGCAGAAAAGCTAGTGGCTTTACATATAAACCTTAATTCATTAAAAATTTTGTTGTGCACACCAGTGTTAATGAACGGGGTGCACGTCACTTATTGAATTACATGCATCTTATAAGTGCCATGTTTGTTAAGCAAAAATGCACTCAAGACAATGGAGTAATTTTCTAGACTAAGTTATGCCACTAAGTAGTGTAACTCTTCATGAATTTGATGGATAGGCGGATCCTGTCCCGTCCATAATCCATCCATGCTCCATCCATATTGGTGTAGGGACTGGCGTGAAAACATAAAAAATTGCAATACTATTGTGCAACATCTGAGTTGGGCAAAAATATTGAAACTTGTAGCATAAAAATCTTAATGAATTGGTCCCAGAATTTGTGTTCATGACAACACAAACTAAGTACAGTATGTCAGGAGTGGACATATCATTGAAGCAACCTGTGCAGCAGTATAAAGTTTCAATGGGATGAGGGCTCCCAATCGCATCTTAAAAGCAGATTCATATTATCAATTAGATTGCACTTAAAGGAATGAGCTAATAAGCATCATAGCTGACAATTAGCAGTGCTTTATGATGTGATATAGGATAAGATGTGGCCAGTATAAAATTCTTATACAAAGGTCCGATGCTGTCTGTGTTTATCCTTGATGCACATATTATAGAAATAGATCCCGAGACTTCTGGGTTCTTGGGAAGAGGGGCACAATCCTGGGTTGAGCTTACCCATTTTATTTTAGATCAGTGTTTCTCAACTCCAGTCCTCAAGACCCCACAACAGGTCATGTTTTTAGGATTTCCTTAGTATTGCACAGGTGATAATTTCATCACCTGCTCAAGCATTAATTCCATCACCTGTGCAATACTAAGGAAATCCTGAAAACATGACCTGTTGTGGGGTCTTGAGGACTGGAATTGAGAAACACTGCTTTAGATGATGGTAACCAATGTAGGACTCCTGTTGCCAAAAAGACTGCATTAATATCAAGTCAGGAATTATTCCAAGGGTCATTGGAAGGACAGTGGAGGAGAAGGAAACACCAGTTTCTTCTGGTTGGATGGAAAAGTCTGTCATTATACCAAGACACTGAAAGATATTGTGAGTCAGAATGCTATAGCTGAATGCCTAACACCACAAAAAACATACAACATGGTAAGTTAGGTATCAGATTATATTTTTTGCAGTAAGATGTCTTTTTTCTTCATGGGATGCGTGTCTTCGCAGGACATGATAGAACAGTCATTTTGGGCCTTATTTAAATTTTTAATTTCACCCATAAACTGCTGTAGTATCATGAATTTTGTTAGGTGGGAAATCTACCAAACCTATAAATCTACCAAACAATAACCGTACCTATTATACCTTTAAAAGTGTAGAACATTATTAATGTTTTATACCAGCAGAATAACTTTTTTATGCATATCATCATTAACATTTTTAAAGTTTCAAAGTTATCTCCTATCCAAAAGAAAAAGGATAACTTTCTGATTACTGCTGTCCTGAGAACCAGGACTCTTAAGAGCGTATGCCGAATAGAGCAGAGATCGATCATATGAACTGAATATCCATTCATTCTAAAAAGATCATTGCGCTTGTCAATCTCCGACGCTCACATTAAGGCCGGGGTCACACTAGCGTAGAATATGGACGAGTGCTATACGAGATAACATTGGATAGCACGCGCACCACTTATAATCTATGGGGCAGCTCACATCACCGTTTTTTTCTCAAGCGTATTCAACATGTGTGTAAAATCATAGCATGCTGCAATTGTATGCATATATCGTCCAAGACTCGCCAATGCAAGCCTATGGGTGCGAGGAAAATTCGGACACTACATGGACCATTCGTCTAGTTTGCAACAAATATGCACACATTTTCCTCATTTCAGCCCGTTGAGCAATTTAATTCAATGGTGAAAAGTAGTCAGAAATGTAAAGCCATACGGATGTCATACGGATGCATAGGTGTGAGAAATTCGCATCATCAAATTGCAAACAGATTACACACAGACGAACATTATTATTATTATTATTCATTTTTATAGCGCCATTTATTCCATGGCGCTTTACATGTGAATGGGGCAAATATAGACAAGTACAATAAACATGAGTAAAACAAGGCACACACAAGTACAGGAGGAGAGAGGACCCTGCCCGCGAGGGCTCACAGTCTACAGGGGATGGGTGAGGATACACAAGGTGAGGGTAGAGCTGGTCATGTGGCGCTTCAGTAGACTGGGGATCACTGCAGGTTGTAGGCTTGTCGGAAGAGGTGGGTCTTCAGGTTCCTTTTGAAGGTTTCCGTGGTAGGTGAGAGCCTGATGTGTTGGGGTAGAGAGTTCCAGAGTATGGGGGAAGCACGGGAGAAGTCTTGGATGCGGTTGTGGGAGGAAGAAATGAGAGAGGAGTAGAGTAGGAGATCATGAGATGATCGAAGGTTGCGTGTAGGTAGATAGCGGGAGACCATGTCACAGATGTATGGAGGAGTCAGATTGTGAATGGCTTTGTATGTCATTGTTAGTGTTTTGAACTGTAGCCTCTAGGCAATAGGAAGCCAGTGAAGGGCCTGGCAGAGAGGAGAGGCTGGGGAATAACGGGGAGACAGGTGGATTAGTCGGGCAGCAGAGTTTAGGATGGATTGGAGTGGTGCCAGAGTGCTAGAAGGGAGGCCAGAGAGTAGGAGGTTGCAGTAGTCAAGGCGGGAGATGATAAGGGCATGTACTAGTGTTTTTGTGGTTTCATGGTCAAGGAATGTACGGATCCGGGAAATGTTTTTGAGTTGGAATCGGCAAGAGGAGGCAAGGGCTTGGATATGTGGCTTGAAAGAGAGGGTAGAGTCAAGGATCACCCTGAGGCACCGAGCGTGAGGGACCGGGGAAAGTGAGCAGCCATTGACATTGATGGATAGGTCGGGTGGAGGGGTAGAGTGAGGTGGGGGAAAGATGATAAATTCAGTTTTGTCCATGTTCAGTTTTAGAAAACGAGCGGAAAAGAAGGATGAAATAGCAGACAGACATTGCGGGATTTTGGTCAGTAAGGAAGTGAGGTCGGGTCCAGATAGGTAGATCTGCGTGTCATCAGGGTAGAGATGATATTGTAAACCGTGGGATTCTATGAGCTGTCCCAGGCCGAAGGTGTAGATGGAGAAGAGTAGGGGTCCTAGAACTGAGCCTTGGGGAACACCAACAGACAGGGGGCGAGATGAGGAGGTGGTGTGGGAGAGGGAGACACTGAATGTCCAGTCTGTTAGATATGATGAGATCCAGGATAGGGCCAAGTCTGTGATGCCAAGAGATGAGAGGATCTGTAACAGGAGGGAGTGGTCCACAATGTCGAAGGCAGAAGACAGGTCCAGGAGGAGGACAGAGTAGTGTCGCTTGCTCTTGGCGGTTAGTAGGTCGTTGGTCACTTTAGTTAGGGCAGTTTCAGTTGAGTGATGTGTTCGGAAGCCAGATTGTAACTGGTCAAAGAGGGAGCAGGAGGAGAGGTGGGAGGACAGTTCAAGATGGACATGCTGTTCCAGTAGTTTTGAGGCAAAAGGGAGAAGGGATATTGGGCGATAGCTGGACACAGAGGATGGGTCGAGGGAGGTTTTTTTGAGGATAGGTGTGATTGATGCATGTTTGAAGAATGAGGGGAAGACACCGTTTGTAAGTGAGAGGTTGAAGAGTTGTGTTAAGGTTGGGATAAAGACTTTTGCGAGGTTAGGGATGAGGTGGGATGGGAGCAGGTCAAGAGTGTAAGTGGTGAGGTGTGATCTTGATAGAAGGGGGGAGAGCTGATCGTCTGTCATGGTGGAGAAGCTGGCTTTGGAACAGGGCTGAGAAGTCAATAGTAGGGGCATTGGGGGCTGTGGGCCAAAGCTTTGTCTGATGTTATCTATCTTCTGCTTAAAGAAAAAGGCAAATTCTTCAGCTGAAATGAGAGGGGAGGGAGGAGATGCTGGGGACGGAGTAGAGAATTGAAAGTGTTGAAGAGCTGTTTAGGGTTGTGCGACAGGGAGGATATGAGAGATGAGAAGTAAGTTTGTTTTGCGGCAGTGAGCGCGGACTTGAAGCTGGCGAGGGACTGCTTGTATGCAGTGAAGTGCTCAGCAGAACGAGATCTCTTCCATCGCCGTTCAGCGATCCTGGAAGCCCGTCTCAGTTCTTTGGCCAGGCTGGATAGCCAGGTCTGCCTGTTGATTCTACGAGTTTTGCTATGCATGAGTGGGGCGGCCGAGTCAAGTGTTGCTGTTATTGTGGTGTTATAAAAAGAGGCAGCAGCGTCTGTGTCATGGAAGGAAGCTATGTTTGTAAGAGGGAGAAGGGACTCAGAGAGTGATTGTAAATTGAGGCGTTTGAGATTTCTGCGAGGGTGAGTGAGTTTGTGGAGTGGAGGTTGTGTGCTATGAGGGTAGAGAGAAGAAAATGTCAGTAGGTTGTGGTCAGACAGGGGGAGGGGTGAGTTGGTGAGATTAGTAAGGAAACAAAGGCGGGTGAAGATGAGGTCCTGTGTGTGGCCATCTTTATGGGTGGCTTCAGATGACCATTGAGTGAGACCAAAGGAAGAACATATGAAGAACACTTGTGCGAATTTCAGCACTGAAAATAGAACCCATTTTTCATACGTTAAGTGTGACCCCAGCCTAAGAATGAATGATCTAGCAGTGCGCATGGTAAAGCAGGGATCTTCATGAACAGTTATTGGGATCAGTGGGGTCCATGTTAATGTGGGCGTGTTTGTCGCAAGTTAGACGGATGGTCTGTGTGGTGTCCAAGTTTTTCTCACACCCATAGGCTTGCATTGGCGAGTCTCATCCGATATAAGCATAAAATTGCAGCATGTCAAATATGCTTGAGAAAAAATATGGTGATGTGAGCTGCCCCATAGATTAACACTGGGCCGATTGCTATGCGATGTTTTTTCGCATAGCACTCGTCCATATTCTATGGTAGTGTGACCCCGGTCTTATACCCATAGTAATCGGAAAGGCATACCCTATATCATTGATAGGGAATACCTTTAACACTTAAAAACACCCTTTTAAGACAACAGAGTAACAAAATGATTTAAATTTAGTATGCACCTTTTTTTTAAGTTTACGTTCTACAAAGTTTCTCTATGTTCTCGACTTTTATTGCACAAATTATAAATATAATCCAACTTCCCTAATATATCAATAAGCCAAGAGGAGACTACATCTGTCAGTGTAATTCATATAAGCCAGTCTATATTAGTACTAAGCTGCTTCTCGGTTTTTGAACACTATTTCTTCATCTGACCTTTGGAATCGTAATCCATAAACAATCTGGTATTAGCTGACATTACTTATAGGAATTAAATAATGCTGCATCAGTGTTACCTAAGCTGGCCTTTTATGTGAGAACAGGCATTTTAACAATTTTGGAAAGTTTGAATCAGGAAAAGATGATCTTTGCTACTCTACATTATAAAATGTCAATATATATAACAAAGCCACAGCCTCAGGACAGTTTCCAGAAAGTCACAGATGATTCTTTAGTCTGAGGAAGGAGCCTTTGTCTGAATGTGCCTCTCTAGAACATAGTGACATTGACAAGCATGACATTTTAAAAAATATGTTTTTTGCAGATCACTGAATGATTGTCCTTTCCTTAAAACAGATGAAGCAGTATCTACTTGTTCATTGAGTCTTAATATTAGGCGACAGACCAGTATTGTGAAAACCTGTTGCTTGCTAAAAAATAATTGTATGTAATGATGATAGGCAATAAAGCGAATGTCTAATGAAATTTATTTTAGTATAGCTAAAAATATTAACCCCTTTAGGGTTAATTTTTTTCTTCCTACTTAACCATATGAATTCCTAATTGTGTGGTATTAGTTGAAGTTTTGAGCAACACTATTCATTATAGCTAATAATGTACTGGAAAATCTGAAAAACAATTGAATTTTGTTGAATTGGCAAAAAAAGCGGTTCTGACATTGTTTTTGGGATTTTGCTTTTATATGTAAATTGTGTAGTGATGTTCGTCCTTCGTAGTCGAAGATGACCATGACTTCAGGGTTAGAAGAGAATTAGTAGTTATGGGTCCGGAGGCGGCTGATGAGTCCAATCTGAGCCCTGAAGGTTCGCCCACATGCTTGACATAAGGAAGCAGATGTAGTCAGTACATCAGATTATACTTGTGCCTTGCAGACAGCACACTCTCGTTTTGCGTCCAAGATTTTCCTATCTTCAGCTGCACGTGCTCCTGAGGTGATCCTGCCCCGCCAAACTGGACGATCCGGGGCAAGCTCTTCCCATTCATTGGTGTTGACCTCCAGGTTTTTGAGAGACACCTTAAGGCAGTCTTTATAGCACTTCTTCTGCCCGCCAACTGCTCACATTCCTTGGCATAGTTCTCCGTACAGCAGTTGTTTCGGTAGTTGGCTGTCAAGCATTCTGATCACATGTCCAGCCCACCTGGCTTGGGCTTTTAGCAAGAGAGTGTAAACGCTGCAGAACCCAGTTTGTTCCAGAATTGCCGTGTCTGGGACATTGTCTTGCCACCTGATGTGGAGGAGTCTGAGGAGGCAATTCATGTGAAAATGATGAAGCTGTTTAGCATGCGGACTGTAGACTGTCCAGGTCTCGCTAGCATAGAAAAGTGTGGTAAAAATAATTGTGTAGTAAACATGGCCTAGATACATGATTCTCCATGTGAGTATGATTATGGTGACACCAAATTGATGAAGATTTTTTTTTCAATTTTAGCCATAAATAAAACTTAAAATTCTATAAAATATAATTGTACTGTATATGTATTGCCATTTGTTGAGATGCATAACTTTTTCTATTTTTCATTGAAGGAGCTGTGTGAGGGCATTTTTTATTGTTTGACAAGCTTTTGCTTTGGTTGATACTATGTTAGTACACATGCAACGTTATGAAAGCTTTTTATTGCAAAAAAAAAACTTAATTCTGGCATAATTATTTTTATTCATTATGGCATTTAATGTTTGAGTTAGGTGATTTTATATTTTGAAATATCAAACATTTACCTACATGGCAATACCAAGTTATTTGTTATAATTTCTTTTGTAATAATTAGTAATAAAAGTAGATTTTGAAATTTTAACATTTTTATTATTTTCCTGTTTTTACATCTTTTGCTTTATTTTCACTTCTTTATTTTTTAGTCCCTCTGGATACTGCAATTTACTGATCGCTTGTTCTATTATACTGTACAGCTGGGCTTCATAGGAGTACAATGAAGGCTTCCCTGGTGGCTTTCAGCAGGTCCCTGCTTACCATGAAAAGCACTGGAATGGTAATCAAGGGATGATGGGACCAAGTATACCGACATGCTATACTGTGCAATTTAACCCCTTTCCAACCATAGACATATAGTTACGTCTAAGGTTGGCTCCTCCTCTTTGCTGTGTGCACCAGCAATTAGCCTGCAACGTTTCCAGCACGTCAGCTGATTTCATTAGCTGACATATGCCTCTAACAGCCACAGGTGGAATCGCAATCCACCCATGGCTGTTAACATGCTAAATGCCACAGTCAATTTCTCTTAAAACTGTTAAGGATCTCAGAAAAGAGCAATGCAAATATTTTTTCTACAAAATTCTGATATTTTTTTCACCTCTAAAATAAAGAAAAATCTATGTAAGTTTGTTACTGCACTGACCTGGAGAATGATTTTCATATTGTGGTTATTACTACTATACTCTGAATACTGCGGAGACCTCAGAGCATAATAAATGACATTAAGTTTGCAGAAAATAATTTCTCTGCAAATCGAATTTTCAGAGAAAAACCACACAAACAGGCAAGTTCGAATTGTGCCTGATCTGCTTATATATAGTATTAACATATCACAATACTGAGTGTTTAGTATTAACATAACATCCACATTCAAGGAAGACTATTCCTCTTTTTTTGTCTCTATAGTCAACACAGCAGGGTATGTATGGATACAGTACGTGCAAATTTAATTTTTCCTGTTGGTGTTTTCCCTGAAGTATTATTTTACATCTCTTCTGACATCTCAATGGCAGCTTTGCGACTGGCTTTTTTTTTTTAAATGTTGCTACTTTACTAACATATATCCTTATTCTTGTGCAGAGAAGCTGTAGATTTTCACCTCGGATTATGCAAATTGTGAATACTGAGCAAAAGTCACCCAAAAATCCTCCTCGAGATCCGCCTGAAAAAAGATGTTTTATGCACATACAGTTAAAATTATATTTTCATGTGGCAGAAAATTTTGTGTTACATGTGAGTTTGGCTGCGGATTTCACCCTACTGCATTAAAAAGAATTGTAATCTGAGGAATGCTACTTCCAATAGGTGGCACTAGAGTTCTAGTCCTCTTCCTCTCTGAAGAGACAATTTGCATATTTCCCAGAGAAGAATTATGGCTTAAGTCTCCTCATCTCAGCATGCTTAACATGTTACTCTCCGCAAGGAGAAAAGATACTTCTTGGATCCCGGTCAGACGCCTCTCATACAGCCAAACCAGATATCACACTTTGCATTGACACAGGGCAGTATCATGAAACACAGTGTCTGCAAATTGAGATTCTGGTTTGGGCTTTTATCTAAGTCATGTGACAAGGCTCGTTAAAGGGTTGACATTGACTTTAAGGATTACTACATCCAATAGGTGGCACTAGAGTTCTAGTCCTCTTCCTCTCTGAAAAGACAATTTGCATATTTCCCAGAGGAGCATTGCAGCTTTAACTCTCCTCATCTTGGCATGCCTAGCATGTTACTCTTCACAAGGAGAAACTAAACTTCTTGGATCCTGGTTAGATGCCTCTCATACAGCCAAACCAGATCTCACACTTTGCACTGACAAGGGGCAGTACCCTGAAGCACAGTGTCTGCAAACTGAGATTTGGGTTTTGGTTTTTATCCTAAGTCATGTGACAAGGCTCATTAAAGGGTCCACATTGACTTTTAGGATTGCTACTTCCAATAGCTGGCACTAGAGTTCTATTCTTCTTTCTCTCTGAAGAGACAATTTGCATAATCTGAGGTGAAAATCCACAGCTTCTCTGCACAATAATGAGGGTATATGCACATTATGTATTTTTTAGGTTGATTCTGCCTGGAATCTGCATGAAAATGCAACAGAAAATCGCTCGATAAAATGAATATAATGATCAGCAATATCAAAACATCATTGCTATTCACATGAACTATCTTATGTAACTTATGTCAGAATCCTGTTAAAAGAAGTGACATGCTCATTCTATATTTAGTACAGAATAAGGCTATGTGCTTATGTTGAGAATCTAATTGTAGAAATTTCTGCAACGTTTCTGCATCTCTAAGAATTTGTTGGCAGCAAAAACACACTGGAAAAAGCATGCATTTTTGATGCATTTTTGCATGTGCTTTTTATGTTTTGGTATAGCAATGAATGCTTTTTGGAGCTAAATAAAGATATTTGAAAAAAAATTCCAATGTAATTTCCTTGTTCAACACTTTCTTTTTCATGCTTATTCTGACACTTAGCCCAGGCTCTTCTTGATCCCGCATTGGGTTTTGGGATTAGAGGTTGGAGTCAGCAGCTGTCACTGACACCAAGCCCTAGGTTTAGTAATAAAGAGCTGTCAGCCAGAAAAGAGTTAACTAAACACATTTACACAGAGAATAAAACACTTTATTTGAAGTAAAATGGACACATTCTTTAATCATTTAAATTAACCCAATATAATAACCTCAGGTCCGATGGTAATCCAAGGGTTAAAGCAATTTCCCACATTGTCACCAGTCTATGTAGTAGGGTTCACAGAATGAAGCTATATAGGTTGAAACTTAACAGCAAACCGCAGATCTCAGCACACACCACAATTTCTGGCAGCGGTGACACACGTGGGGTTATTAGTGCTGATACTCATTTGTGAGAAAACCAGAAAAATGCAATCTGATAAAAAATTGGATTGCATTCTGACCAATGTTAATCTATGAATCCCTTCTCATCTGCGATTGTTTTTGTAAGCTGAATTCGGACAAAATCGCAAAATGCTCCAATTGTCCTGGAATATTAGAGATGACTCACCAATGCAAATCAATGGGTGCAAGAAAAAAAACGAACGGCATACTGACCATTCGAGTGCCGTCCAATTTTTACACACCCAATAGTTACATAGTTACATAGTTACATAGTTATTAAGGTTGAAGGAAGACTATAAGTCCATCTAGTTCAACCCATAGCCTAACCTAACATGCCCTAACATGTTGATCCAGAGGAAGGCAAAAAAAACCCATAGATAGACATACATAGAAAAGTGACATGTATAATTAGTACAGTGATTGTGTAGCTTATCAGCTGATGAACTCTGGTGAACTTTCTCACTGAAGCTCAGCACTATACACTGCAAGAGCACTTACACGCTCATATCACTGTGTTACCAGCTGCCGGGTAGATCAGTCACATCAGCTGATGTGACTGCTCTACAAGTGATCCAAATTGTCATGGAGCAGTATGGATTATGGCGGCTAGGTGATGAATATAGTGGTTTATTATTTTTTCCTTTTTCATGGGCAACGGGGATTAGGCGTTACGGTGAGTATAAAGTGTTTTTTAATTTTTACAGGAGACAAGAGCTTCATTGATTAGGTGTAAGGTGAGTATAGTGTATTTTTTATTTTTATTTCAATATTAGTTATTCATTATAACTTTTTTTAACTTTAATAACAGTCATCGACTGATTACTATGACCATCAGCCACCACCTGCTTTTAGTTACTAACAACAGCTGGCTTTGGCTGATTGGAGTAGTAGTCTCTCATCAGCCGACGCCTGTGACCTGTGATAATGTTTTTATTGTGGGTCGCAGTCACAGCTGTGGGGTCATGCTGATATCTGACAGCATTACCCCGCAGTGCTCTGACCGGTGGTAACGATCTTACCGGTGGTAACATTACCGCCGATCAGAACCGCAGATGTTTCTCACACTGTCACTCAAATGACAGCATGGGAAACACCATAGATAGTCTGTAAAAATGCAAGCAAAACTCAGCAAATTCACAGCAAATCCGCAAACATTTTTTACCTGCGTTTTTACTGCGTATTTGACTGACTCGATTTAAGTCAATGGGTGGAAAACGGTGCAAAAAACAGAATAGAATTGACATGCTGCACAAATCCTGAAAGGAAAATTACTGATCATGTGCACAGCACTTCTGAATTCTAATTGATATTGCTGGGATTAGGATTCCATGTGGAAAAACCACCCCAAAAAACCATCAAGGTAGTTTAAGTATTTTTAATTTTTCTTTGTGGAATCTAAATCAGTGTCCATTATATAAATTCCTAAAGGA
The DNA here is from genome assembly GCF_032444005.1 of Ranitomeya imitator. Lineage (NCBI taxonomy): Eukaryota > Metazoa > Chordata > Amphibia > Anura > Dendrobatidae > Ranitomeya > Ranitomeya imitator. The sequence continues at coordinate 143,086,158 of NC_091284.1, forward strand.
AGGATTTAACTCAGTTTTGTCACTCACAGTTATACCATGTCCACGCTCTGCATGCAGAATTTTAGATATTTTAAATGTTAAGCTTAATCAAGCAAACATAGGAAAATAATCTATGTAGTTTCTCAGACAACTGTGATGTGTTGGTTAGTTAGTGAACAAAAGGAACCCATAGCCATAGGAATTATGGCAGAAGTAATTGAATGCTAATAAATTCTTAATAGTGAAACATATCTGTTTAATTGTTTCCATGCTGGGACTTGACTGATTTCTGCCTTTGCTGAATTGTTCAAAGAAACAAAGCAATTATTTTTCCTGTACTTTGGCAGTCTAGATAACTTGTGAATTTATTTAAATACAGTGTTATAACTGCAATCTGGAGAATCTTAAACAAAAAGTTCTATACAAACAATTAAAGTACATACCAAGCAATTCTGCCTACTCATTGGCAGTTTTAGCTTGCATATCTTCAGAAAATGTAATTTGGAATGCTCATCTTTGTGGAAATTTTCTTATGTACCTAATTAAAATGAAAAACAGTCAGTATGAAATTAACCCCTTTACACCCCAAGGCTGTTTGCACCTTCATGACTAGGCCAAATATTACAATTCTGACCAGTGTCAATTTATGTGTAATAACTCTAGAACGCTTCAACGGATTTCACTGATTGAGATTTTTTTTTCATGACAAACTGTAATTAATGATAGTGGAAAAAATTCTTTGCCATAACTTGTGTTAATTTCTAAAAAAAATGGAAATTTGGGGAGAATTTTGCAATTTTCAAACTTTTAATTTGTATGCCCTTAAATCAGAGAGATATGTCACACAAAATACCATACGGTAGTTAATACATAATATTTCAAACATGTCTACTTTTCAGCAGCACAATTTTTGAAACTTTTTTTGTTAGAAAGTTATAAGGGTTAAAAGTTGATCAGTGGTTTCTCATTTTTTCAAAAAAATTTACAAAACTGTTTTTTAACGACCACATTACATTTGAAGTGACTTTGAAGATTGTAAGATTGTACATGACAGTAAATGCACAAAAAGACCCCATTCTAAAAACTGCACCCCACAAGGTTTTTTTTTTCACAAAAATGTACTTTGACAGGATGGTAACAGGAGAAAATGGACACAAAATGTGTTTCTCATGAGCATGCCGATACCCCTTATGTGAGGAAAAATACTGTTTGGGCACATGTCAGAGCTCAGAAGGGATGAAGCATCATTTAACTTTTTGAATGTAAAATTTACTGGAATAATTAAAGAGTAACAGGGTGCACCATACAATTTGTTGTACAATTTCTTCTAAGTACGCTGATACCCAATATGTGGGGAAAAACTACTGTTTGGGTGCACGGTGAGGCTTGGAAGGGAAGAAACACCATTTGACTTTTTGAATTTAAAATTTGCTGGAATAATTAGCCAATGAGTGGAAACCCCCCATAAGTGACACAATTTTTGAAACTACACTCCTCAGGAAGATTATATAGATGTGTGGTGACCACCCTGAACCCCCTGGTGCTACATAGAAGTTTATTGTTAGGGCTGGTGGAACGCACCAAATATATATATATATATATATATATATACAGTCATGGCCAAAAGTATTCACACCCCTGCAATTCTGTCAGATAATACTCAGTTTCTTCCTGAAAATGATTGCAAACACAAATTCTTTGGTATTATTATCCTCATTTAATTTGTCTTAAATGAAAAAACACAAAAGAGAATGAAGCAAAAAGCAAAACATTGATCATTTCACACAAAACTCCAAAAATGGGCCAGACAAAAGTATTGGCACCCTCAGCCTAATACTTGGTCGCACAACCTTTAGCGAAAATAACTGCAACCAACCGCTTCCGGTGACCATCAGTGAGTTTCTTACAATGCTCTGCTGGAATTTTAGACCATTCTTCTTTGGCAAACTGCTCCAGGTCCCTGATATTTGAAGGGTGCCTTCTCCAAACTGCCATTTTTAGATCTCTCCAGAGGTGTTCTATGGGATTCAGGTCTGGACTTATTGCTGGCCACCTTAGAAGTCTACAGTGCTTTCTCTCAAACCATTTTCAAGTGCTTTTTGAAGTGTGTTTTGGGTCATTGTCCTGCTGGAAGACCCATGACCTCTGAGGGAGACCCAGTTTTCTCATACTGGGCCCTACATTATGCTGCAAAATTTGGGGGTAGTCTTTAGACTTCATAATGCCATGCACACGGTCAAGCAGTTCAATGCCAGAGGCAGCAAAGCAACCCCAAAACATCAGGGAACCTCTGCCATGTTTGACTGTAGGGACCGTGTTCTTTTCTTTGAATGCTTCTTTTTTTCTCCTGTAAACTCTATGTTGATGCCTTTGCCAAAAAAGCTCTACTTTTGTCTCATCTGACCAGAGAACATTGTACCAAAACGTTTTAGGCCATTTCAGGTAAGTTTTGGCAAACTCCAGCCTGGCTTTTTTATGTCTCGGGGTAAGAAGTTGGGTCTTCCTGGGTCTCCTACCATACAGTCCCTTTTCATTCAGATGCCGACGGATAGTACGGGTTGACACTGTTGTACCCTCGGACTGCAGGGCAGCTTGAACTTGTTTGGATGTTAGCCGGGCTTGTTTATCCAACATTCGCACAATCTTGCGTTGAAATCTCTTGTCAATTTTCTTTTTCCGTCCACATCTAGGGAGGTTAGCCACAGTGCCATGGACTTTAAACTTCTTGATGACACTGCGCACGGAAGACACAGGAACATTCAGGTCTTTGGAGATGGACTTGTAGCCTTGAGATTGCTCGTGCTTCCTCACAATTTGGTTTCTCAAGTCCTCATACAGTTCTTTGGTCTTCTTTCTTTTCTCCATGCTCAATGTGGTACACACAAGGACACAGGACAGAGGTTGAGTCAACTTTAATCCATGTCAACTGGCTGCAAGTGTGATTTAGGTGCCACAGGTAAGTTACAGGTGCTGTTAATTACACAAATTAGAGAAGCATCACAAGATTTTTTGAACGATGTCAATACTTTTGTCCACCCCCTTTTTTATGTTTGGTGTGGAATTATATCCAATTTGGCTTTAGGACAATTCTTTTTGTGTTTTCTCATTTAAGACAAATTAAATGAAGATAATAATACCAAATAATTTGTGTTTGCAATCATTTTCAAGAAGAAACTGACTATTATCTGACAGAATTGCAGGGGTGTGAATACTTTTGGCCATGACTGTATATATATATATATATATATATATATGTGTTATTAAAGGTGCGTTCGCAGCCCGGGGTCCACCGTGCAGGAGAGGAACCTGCTGCTAGCAATTGGCGACACTATATGGCGGTATAAGCAAACACTGTTACTTCGCAGAGTCACCTAGGTAGGAAAACGCTGTGCCCTGTTAACCTCACAGAGGATCAGAAAGCAATTAGTGGTCATGCAGTCAGCTTAGCACACAAACAACTCCTCTCCGGTGGAGCCGGAATTCTAATGGCTATATGCCTGCCCTGAAATCAAACACACACACAACTCCTCACCGGAGGTGCCAGTATTCTAGAGGCTTATTTCAGCCGAACCTGACCACAAGCAGACATGACCACCAAATAGCAAAGCTCATAACATAAGCTGATACTAGCGCATGGCCGTGCGGCCATGCAAACCTTTTATAGCTGCAGCAAGCAAGGACCTTCCTAGAGGTCCAATGGGAGTTGCTTGTTGTGAATTCCGCTCTTGGGCTCCCTCCGGTGGTTGTAAGTGGCACTTTTGTGAGTTCTGCTCTTGGGCTCCCTCTTGTGGTTTCTAGTGGTATGGCTGCTCCTTGGAGTTAGCTGTCATCAGCTGCCTCCACTTATCTTCTCTTCTGCTCGGCTATTTAGGTCTGGCTCTATCTTCAGCCAGTGCCACTTTTAAATGGTTTTTGGTTGGATTCACATCTCTTTGGAGTTCCCTGTTATCCTGACCAGTTCAGCTAAGCTAAGTTTTTGCTTGCTCTTTTCTGTCCATAGATTGTGGACTTATCCATTCTGTGCTTTCTATGTTTGTCCAGCTTATCAGTGTGAATTTATTCTGTCTTGCTGGAAGCTCTGGGAGGCAGATTTGCCCTCCACACCTTTAGTCAGGTGTGGAGATTTTTTTTGTAAACTCTGCGTGGATTTTTGTAGTGTTTTATACTGACCGCACAGTATTCCATCCTGTCCTATCTATTTAGCTAGACTGGCCTCCTGTGCTCATCCTGGTTTCATTCTGTGTATGTCTTTTCCCTCTCCACTCACAGTCATTATTTGTGGGGGGCTAATCTATCCTTTGGGGATTTTCTCTGAGGCAAGATAGTTTTCCTGCTTCTTTCTTTAGGGGTAGTTAGCTCTTTGGCTGTGACGAGATGCCTACGGAGAGTTAGGAGCATCCCACGGCTACTTCTAGTGTTGTGTTGAGCTTACGGACTGCGGTCAGTACAGTTACCACTTCCTTCAGAGCTCGTTCCATGTTGCTCCTAGACCACCGTATCATAACAGTTGCTACAGGTTCTGAGCGTGTAACCCCCGACCTCCAAAGAGAAGTCTACCTTTTGGCATGCTCAGAAGGGGAAAAGCAGGACTTAGTCCCAGAGGCGTCAGCTCGCCACTGATCAGTACTGGCTACAATAGCTGAGCCTGGAAGAGCAGCAGCAACCAAGTGCAGAGTATCTGCCTGAGCCAGACGCTTGGACTGACATCTCCGCTGAGCAGACTCCACTGTGGCTGGAGAAGAATGGGAGACCGCAGTGGGGGTGGTTCAAGATTCCCCCTGTGCAGCGGTGGGAGCTTGACTGTTGTGAATTCTGTGGCAGAGCTCCCTCCTGTGGTCACAAGTGGTACTTCGGCTGGTTCTCTCTGTGAGCTTCCGTTGGTGGAGGAAAGTGGTACTGCGGCTTCTGAGTTTCCTTTCTCAGGTGATGTGGTGAAGTCGTTAGGTGCTGCTCTATTTAACTCCACCTAGTGCTTTGATCCTGGCCTCCAGTCAATGTTCTAGTATTGGACCTGTTTCCTCCTGGATCGTTCCTGTGGCCTGCTGCTCTGCATAGCTAAGTTACTCTTTGCTATTTGTTTGCTGTTTTTTTCTGTCCAGCTTGTCAATTTGTTTTTTACTGCTTGCTGGTAGCTCTGGGACGCAGAGGGTGTACCTCCGTGCCGTTAGTTCGGTACGGAGGGTCTTTTTGCCCCCTTTGCGTGGTTTTTGTAGGGTTTTGTGTTGACCGCAAAGTTACCTTTCCTATCCTCGCTCTGTTCAGAAAGTTGGGCCTCACTTTGCTAAATCTATTTCATCTCTACGTTTGTCTTTTCATCTTAACTCACAGTCATTATATGTGGGGGCTGCCTTTTCCTTTGGGGTAATTCTCTGAGGCAAGGTAGGCTTATTTTCTATTTTCAGGCTAGCTAGTTTCTCAGGCCGTGCCGAGTTGCATAGGGAGCGTTAGGCACAATCCACGGCTGCCTTTAGTGTGGTTGGAAAGGATTAGGGATTGCGGTCAACAGAGTTCCCACGTCTCAGAGCTCGTTCTTGTTTTTTGGGTTATTGCCAGGTCACTGTATGTGCGCTGACCTCTATGTCCATTGTGGTACTGAATTACCTTTCATAACACTTGACACCTAACATTGAACCGTTAAAATACAAAAAAAAACATTTTTGCCGCAAAAACGAAGGATTCATGTCCTGGCCTTCGGCTCGAAGACACCCCGTGGCAATACCGGATAGGTAACATATATACATATCATGTGCTGCTACCATCTTGCACCCCATCCTGTCATGTGCTGATACCATTCTGTGACCCCATTCTGTCATGTGCTGCTCCCATCATGGCCGCCCCATTCTTGCATGTGCTTCCCCCATCCTGGTATGAGCTACTTCAATTTTGCGCCCCTATTCTGTCATGTGGTGCTCTCATCCTGCGTCCCCATCCTGTCATGTGGTGCTCACATCCTGTTATGTGCTGCTCCCATTCTGCACCCCATCTTGTCATGTGCTGCTCCCATCATGCACCCCCATTCTGTCATGTGCTGCTCCCATCTTGCGCCACCATCCTGTCATGTGATGCTCCAATCCTGCGCCCCATTCTGTCATGTTCTGCTCCCATCCTGGGCCCCCATTCTGGTATGTGCTTCCCCCATCCTGGTATGTGCTACTTCAATTATGCGCCCCCTCTTCTCATGTGCTGCTCCTATCCTGCACCCTCATTCTGTCATGTGCTGCTCCCATCCTGCACCCCATTCTGTTATGTGCTGCTCCCATCCTGAGCCACATTCCATAATGTGGTACTCCCATCCTGCGCACCCATTCTGTCATGTGTTGCACCCATTCTGCTCCCCTATTTTCTCATGTGCTGCTCCTATTCTGCACCCCCATTCTGTCATATCCTGCTCCCATCCTGTGCCCCATTCTGTCATGTGCAGTAAAAAGTCACTGGCTTGGTGCGCTGACATATTTTCTCTATATGTTCATTAGAAAGTGGCTGGATTGCTCCGCTAATTCATTTATATATAGATTCAGTATATAAAAAGGGCGGCGGAAAGCGTGGACTGTGAATGCGATGTTCCGGCGCCACAACCCTCCTGGGCGATAATCTTTATACACAGATGCAGAACTTACAAAATGCTATGCGCATGCGCCATTTCCCACAGAGGATTCATGTCTCGGTCTCTGGCTCTAAGAGACCCCTTAGCACTACTGGATAGGTACCATATATACATGTCATGTGCTGCTACCATCTTGCGCCCCTTCCTGTCATATGCTGCTCCCTTCCTGCACCCCCATCCTGTCATTTGCAGCCCCCATCCTGCGCCCTCATCCTTTTTTGTGTGCCTCCATCTTGTCTTGTGCTACTTTCTTCCTGTGCCTTCATCCTGTCATGTGCTACCATCCTTAACCCCAATCCTGTAATGTGCTCTTATCCTGTGCCTCAATCTATCATGTTGTGCTCCCATACTGCGCCCCCATCCTGTCATGTGGTGCTCCCATCCTGCGTCCCCATCCTGTCATGTGGTGCCCACATCCTGTCATGTGCTGCTCCCATCCTGCACCCCATCTTGTCATGTGCTGCTTCCATCCTGCACCCCCATTCTGTCATGTGCTGCTCCCATCCTGCGCCACCATCCTGTCATGTGCTGCTCCATCCTGCACCCCTAGTCTGTCATATGCTGCTCCCATCTTGCGCCCCCATTCTGTAATGTGCTGCTCCAATCCTGTGCCACCATCCTATCATGCGCTGATTCCATCCTGCACCCTCATTCTGTCATGTGCTGTTTCTATCCTGCGCCCCAGTCCATAATGTGCTGCTCCCATCCTGAGCCCCCATTCTGTCATGTGTTGCACCCATTCTGCTCCCCCATTTTCTAATGTTCTGCTCCCATTCTGCGCCCCCATTCTATCATGTTGTAATAAGATTATGCTATTGTTCTATGGAGACCGATGACATGAGTCAGAATGACGACAAACACGGTATATCACAGTTCAAGATATATATATATTGTAGGAAGATGAACTTCAGATAACTGATGCAAACTGCAGCTTTACAGATAAGTAGGGTTGAGCGAAACGGGTCGTTCATTTTCAAAAGTCGCCGACTTTTGGCAAAGTCGGGTTTCATGAAACCCGATCCGACCCCTGTGCGGGGTCGGCCATGCGGTATGCGACTTTCGCGCCAAAGTCGCGTTTCAATGACGCGAAAAGCGCCATTTCTCAGCCAATGAAGGTAAACGCAGAGTGTGGGCAGCGTGATGACATAGGTCCTGGTCCCCACCATCTTAGAGAAGGGCATTGCAGTGATTGGCTTGCTGTCTGCGGCGTCACAGGGGCTATAAAGGGGCGTTCCCGCCGACCGCCATGTTACTGCTGCTGATCTGAGCTTAGGGAGAGGTTGCTGCCGCTTCGTCAGAAGCAGGGATAGCGTTAGGCAGGGTCCATTAACCACCAAAACGCTTGTGCTGTAGCGATTTCCACTGCCCAACACCACCTTCGGTGTGCAGGGACAGTGGAAGCTACATTTTTTTTTTTTTTCCCCTCAGCGCTGTAGCTCATTGGGCTGCCCTAGAAGGCTCCCTGATAGCTGCATTGCTGTGTGTACGCCGCTGTGCAAACCAACTGCTTTTTTCAAAGCACAAATCCTCTTGTTCCTTCCTTTCTGCACAGTTATCTTTTTTGTTTGTCCACACTTTTTATTTAATTTGTGCATCAGTCCACTCCTTATTGCTGCCTGCCATACCTGGCTGAGATTACAGCAGGGAGATAGTAATTGTTGGACACTCCCTGTTGTTTTTTTTTTTTTTTTTTGTGGGAGATTAAGATTGACATTTCTGCTAGAGTGCCATCCCTGTGTGTGCCATCTCTCACTCAGTGGGCCATAGAAAGCCTATTTATTTTTTTGCTTGATTTGGGTTATAAAATCTACCTGAAAAAATCACTACATCAATCAGTGGGAGAAAAATATTGGCCTCAGGGCTTGTGTGCCACTCTTGACTCCTGTGTGTGCCATCTCTCAGTCAGTGGGCCATAGAAAGCCTATTTATTTTTTTGCTTGATTTGGGTTCTAAAATCTACCTGAAAAAATCACTACATCAATCAGTGGGAGAAAAATATTGGCCTCAGGGCTTGTGTGCCACTCCTGACTCCTGTGTGCATCATCACTCACTCAGTGGGCCATAGAAAGCCTATTTTTTTTTTTTGCTTTATTTGGGTTCTAAATTCTACCTGAAAAAATCAATAAATCAATCAGTGGGAGATTAATATTGGCCTTTGGGCTTGTGTGCCAGTCCTAAGCGTGCCATCTCTCTCTCTCAGATAGTGGGCCATAGAAAGCCTATTTATTATTTTTTTTATTGGGTTTATAAATTTTCCCTGGAACAAAAAAAAAAAAAGTGGGAGATTAATATTGGCCTCTGGGCTTGTGTGCCAGTCCTGAGCGTGCCATCTCTCTCACAAATAGTGGGCCATAGAAAGCCTATTTATTTATTTTTTTTTGGTTTTATAAATTCTCCCTGAAAAAAAAAAGGGAGATTAATATTGGCCTTTGGGCTTGTGTGCCAGTCCTAAGCGTGCCATCTCTCTCTCTCAGATAGTGGGCCATAGAAAGCCTATTTATTATTTTTTTTATTGGGTTTATAAATTTTCCCTGGAACAAAAAAAAAAAGTGGGAGATTAATATTGGCCTCTGGGCTTGTGTGCCAGTCCTGAGCGTGCCATCTCTCTCACAAATAGTGGGCCATAGAAAGCCTATTTATGTTTTTGGTTGATTTGGGTTCTAAATTCTACCTGAAAAAATCAATAAATCAATCAGTGGGAGATAAATATTGGCCTCTGGGCTTGTGTGCCACTCCTGACTCCTGTGTGCGTCATCTCTCACTCAGTGGGCCATAGAAAGCCTATTTTTTGTTTTATTTGTTTTATAAATTCTCCCTGAAAAAATCATTTTTATTTTATTTGGTTTCTAAATTCTTCCTGAAAAAATCATTTTTTTTTTTATTATTTTTTTTTTCTAAAGTCTCCCTGGAAAAAAAAAAAAAAATCAAATCAGTGGGAGATTAATATTGCCCTTTCTGCTTGTGTGCCAGTCTTGACTCCTGGGTGTGCCATCTCTCTCTCTCTCTCCAATTGTGGGCCATAGAAAGCCTATTATTTTTTTAGCTTGATTTGGGTTCCAAAATCTACCTGAAAAAATCACTACATCAATCATTGGGAGAACAATATTGGCCTCTGGGCTTGTGTGCCACTCCTGACTCCTGTGTGCGTCATCTCTCACTCCGTGGGCCATAGAAAGCCTTTTTTTTCTTTAATTTGTTTTCTAAATTCTCCCTGAAAAGATCATTTTATTTTATTTGGTTTCTAAATTCTTCCTGAAAAAAATCATTTTATTCTATTATTTTTTTTTCCTAAAGTCTCCCTGAAAAAAAAAAAAAAATCAAATCAGTGGGAGATTAATATTGCCCTTTCTGCTTGTGTGCCAGTCTTGACTCCTGGGTGTGCCATCTCTCTCTCTCTCTCCAATTGTGGGCCATAGAAAGCCTATTATTTTTTTAGCTTGATTTGGGTTCCAAAATCTACCTGAAAAAATCACTACATCAATCAGTGGGAGATAAATATTGGCCTCTGGGCTTGTGTGCCACTCCTGACTCCTGTGTGCGTCATCTCTCACTCAGTGGGCCATAGAAAGCCTTTTTTTGTTTTATTTGTTTTCTAAATTCTCCCTGAAAAAATCATTTTATTTTATTTGGTTTCTAAATTCTTCCTGAAAAAATCATTTTATTCTATTATTTTTTTTTCCTAAAGTCTCCCTGAAAAAAAAAAAAAATCAAATCAGTGGGAGATTAATATTGCCCTTTCTGCTTGTGTGCCAGTCTTGACTCCTGGGTGTGCCATCTCTCTCTCTCTCTCCAATTGTGGGCCATAGAAAGCCTATTTTTTTTTAGCTTGATTTGGGTTCCAAAATCTACCTGAAAAAATCACTACATCAATCAGTGGGAGATAAATATTGGCCTCTGGGCTTGTGTGCCACTCCTGACTCCTGTGTGCGTCATCTCTCACTTAGTGGGCCATAGAAAGCCTTTTTTTGTTTTATTTGTTTTCTAAATTCTCCCTGAAAAAATCATTTTATTTTATTTGGTTTCTAAATTCTTCCTTAAAAAATCATTTTATTATATTATTTTTTTTTCCTAAAGTCTCCCTGAAAAAAAAAAAAAATCAAATCAGTGGGAGATTAATATTGTCCTTTCTGCTTGTGTGCCAGTCTTGACTCCTGGGTGTGCCATCTCTCTCTCTCTCTCCAATTGTGGGCCATAGAAAGCCTATTATATTTTTAGCTTGATTTCGGTTCCAAAATCTACCTGAAAAAATCACTACATCAATCAGTGGGAGATAAATATTGGCCTCTGCGCTTGTGTGCCACTCCTGACTCCTGTGTGCGTCATCTCTCACTCAGTGGGCCATAGAAAGCCTTTTTTTGTTTTATTTGTTTTCTAAATTCTCCCTGAAAAAATCATTTTATTTTATTTGGTTTCTAAATTCTTCCTGAAAAAATCATTTTATTCTATTATTTTTTTTCCTAAAGTCTCCCTGAAAAAAAAAAAAAAAATCAGTGGGAGATTAATATTGCCCTTTCTGCTTGTGTGCCAGTCTTGACTCCTGGGTGTGCCATCTCTCTTTCTCTCTCCAATTGTGGGCCATAGAAATCCTATTTTTTTTTTTAGCTTGATTTGGGTTCCAAAATCTACCTGAAAAAATCACTACATCAATCAGTGGGAGATAAATATTGGCCTCTGGGCTTGTGTGCCACTCCTGACTCCTGTGTGCGTCATCTCTCACTCAGTGGGCCATAGAAAGCCTTTTTTTGTTTTATTTGTTTTCTAAATTCTCCCTGAAAAAATCATTTTATTTTATTTGGTTTCTAAATTCTTCCTGAAAAAATCATTTTATTCTATTAATTTTTTTTCCTAAAGTCTCCCTGAAAAAAAAAAAAAATCAAATCAGTGGGAGATTAATATTGCCCTTTCTGCTTGTGTGCCAGTCTTGACTCCTGGGTGTGCCATCTCTCTCTCTCTCTCCAATTGTGGGCCATAGAAAGCCTATTTTTTTTTAGCTTGATTTGGGTTCCAAAATCTACCTGAAAAAATCACTACATCAATCAGTGGGAGATAAATATTGGCCTCTGGGCTTGTGTGCCACTCCTGACTCCTGTGTGCGTCATCTCTCACTCAGTGGGCCATAGAAAGCCTATTTTTGTTTTATTTGTTTTCTAAATTCTCCCTGAAAAAATCATTTTATTTTATTTGGTTTCTAAATTCTTCCTGAAAAAATCATTTTATTCTATTATTTTTTTTTCCTAAAGTCTCCCTGAAAAAAAAAAAAAAAATCAAATCAGTGGGAGATTAATATTGCCCTTTCTGCTTGTGTGCCAGTCTTGACTCCTGGGTGTGCCATCTCTCTCTCTCTCTCTCCAATTGTGGGCCATAGAAAGCCTATTATTTTTTTAGCTTGATTTGGGTTCCAAAATCTACCTGAAAAAATCACTACATCAATCAGTGGGAGATAAATATTGGCCTCTGGGCTTGTGTGCCACTCCTGACTCCTGTGTGCATCATCTCTCACTCAGTGGGCCATAGAAAGCCTTTTTTTGTTTTATTTGTTTTCTAAATTCTCCCTGAAAAAATCATTTTATTTTATTTGGTTTCTAAATTCTTCCTGAAAAAATCATTTTATTCTATTATTTTTTATTCCTAAAGTCTCCCTGAAAAAAAAAAAAAAATCAAATCAGTGGGAGATTAATATTTACATTTGTGCTTCAGTGACAGTCCTGCGTGTGTGGCATCTCTCTCATTTGTTGCCACCAACAACAGAGTGTGTAACATTGTGCCTGATTTTCGTTGTGGTCTCACTCACCTGTAAAGGGGTAGCTAAATCATACTGAAGTTATAGCTCACCGTGTAAGTTGTGTGACAGCAACAAATACCGTTAGTTTGGTTACGTTTTTAAAACAATGAGGAAGTCTGGTGGAAGAGGTCGTGGCCGGGGGCGTTCATTGTCAGCTGGTAATGAGGGTAGTGGTAGTGGTGGAGCATCAGCTGGTCGTGGGAAAAAAAATATTGCACCTAAGTCTGGAGCTGTGGAGCCAGGTTCGTCGTCTGGCTACACAAGGCCTCGAACGCTCCCTTTTCTGGGAGTAGGAAAACCGCTTTTAAAGCCGGAGCAGCAAGAGCAAGTTTTGGCTTATCTTGCTGACTCAGCCTCTAGCTCTTTTGCCTCCTCTCGTGAAACTGGTAAATGTCAAAGCAGCGCGTCGTTAGTGGATGTTCACGGTCAGGGACAAGTCGCTTCCTTGTCCTCTTCAGCAAAAACAACAACAGAGAAGAATGCAGCAGGCGACACAACGGGTTACTCCATGGAGCTCTTTACACATACCGTCCCTGGCTTAGAAAGTGAAGCAGTTAACAGTCCATGCCCATTACAAGTTGAATCTGACATGGAGTGCACTGATGCACAGCCACAGCCAGACTACTATGCTGGTCCTTTGACTCAGACCACAACATTGCCCTCGCAGGGTAATGATCAAGAATCAGACCCTGATGAGACTATGTTGCCCCATCACGAACGCTATACCACCGACCGACACGGTGACACAGACGAAGTTGCACACGAGCTACAAGAAGAGGTAATAGATGACCCAGTTCTTGACCCCGATTGGCAGCCATTGGGGGAACAGGGTGCAGGCGGCAGCAGTTCTGAAGCGGAGGAGGAGGGGCCGCAGCAGGCATCAACATCGCAACAGGTTCCATCTGCCGGGCCCGTATCTTGCCCAAAACGCGTGGCAAAGCCAAAACCTGTTGGAGGACAGCGTGGCCATCCGGTTAAAGCTCAGTCTGCAATGCCTGAAAAGGTATCCGATGCTAGAAAGAGTGCAGTCTGGCATTTTTTTAAACAACATCCAATTGATCAGCGCAAAGTCATCTGTCAAAAATGTTCAACTACCTTAAGCAGAGGACAGAATCTGAAAAGTCTCAATACAAGTTGCATGCATAGACATTTAACCACCATGCATTTGCAAGCCTGGACTAACTACCAAACGTCCCTTAAGGTTGTAGCACCCTCGGCCAATGAAGCTAGTCAGCAACGCAACATCCCTTCCGGCAGTGTAGGGCCACCATTTTCCGCACCACCTGCAGTATCTGTGCAGGTTTCTTTGCCAGGCCAAAGCAGTCAGGGTCAGGGAATCACCAGTTTCGTAGTAGGAAACACTGCATCTAGGGCACCGGCGGCAACAATACCATCTCCCACCGTCTCTCAGTCTGCCATGTCCACCGGCACCCCCGCTAGTTCCACGATCTCCAGCTCTCCAGTCCAGCTCACCCTACATGAGACTATGGTTAGAAAAAGGAAGTACTTAGCCTCGCATCCGCGTACACAGGGTTTGAACGCCCACATAGCTAGACTAATCTCGTTAGAGATGATGCCCTACCGGTTAGTTGAAAGCGAAGCTTTCAAAGCCCTGATGGACTACGCTGTACCACGCTACGAGCTACCCAGTCGACACTTTTTTTTCCAGAAAAGCCATCCCAGCCCTCCACCAGCATGTTAAAGAGCGCATCGTCCATGCACTCAGGCAATCTGTGAGCACAAAGGTGCACCTGACAACAGATGCATGGACCAGTAGGCATGGCCAGGGACGTTACGTGTCCATCACGGCACACTGGGTGAATGTTGTGGATGCAGGGTCCACAGGGGACAGCAAGTTTGGGACAGTTCTGCCTAGCCCACGGTCTAGGAAACAGTTGGCTGTAGCCGTTCGCACCCCCTCTTCCTCCTCTTCGTCCTCCTGCAGAAGCGAGAGCTCGTCCACAGACCGCAGTCGCACAACCACTCCATCCGCAGCTGCCACTGTTGCACACCAGGTCTCCCATTATGGGGCAGCTACTGGCAAACGTCAGCAGGCTGTATTGGCTATGAAGTGTTTGGGCGACAACAGACACTCCGCGGAAGTTCTGTCCGAGTTCTTGCAGAAAGAAACGCAGTCGTGGCTGGGCACTGTAGATCTTGAGGCAGGCAAGGTAGTGAGTGATAACGGAAGGAATTTCATGGCTGCCATCTCCCTTTCCCAACTGAAACACATTCCTTGCCTGGCTCACACCTTAAACCTGGTGGTGCAGTGCTTCCTGAAAAGTTATCCGGGGTTATCCGACCTGCTCCTCAAAGTGCGTGGACTTTGCTCACATATCCGCCGTTCGCCCGTACACTCCAGCCGTATGCAGACCTATCAGCGTTCTTTGAACCTTCCCCAGCATCGCCTAATCATAGACGTTGCAACAAGGTGGAACTCAACACTGCACATGCTTCAGAGACTGTGCGAACAGAGGCGGGCTGTTATGTTTTTGTGGGAGGATACACATACACGGGCAGGCAGTAGGATGGCAGACATGGAGTTGTCAGGTGTGCAGTGGTCGAAGATTCAAGACATGTGTCAAGTCCTTCAGTGTTTTGAGGAATGCACACGGCTGGTTAGTGCAGACAACGCCATAATAAGCATGAGCATCCCCCTAATGCGTCTGCTGATGCAAAGTTTGACGCACATAAAGGATCAGGCGTCTGCAGCTGAGGAAGAGGAAAGCCTTGATGACAGTCAGCCATTGTCTGGCCAGGGCAGTGTACAGGACGAGTTAGCGGGCAAAGAGGAGGAGGAGGACGAGGAGGATGATGGGGATGATTATATTTTTAATGAGGAAGCTTTTCCGGGGCCACTGGAAATTGGTGGCGCGGCAAGGCCGGGTTCTGGTTTTTGGAGGGACACAAGTGACATGGATTTGCCTGAAACTGCCCCTCAACCAAGCACAACCGCAGATTTGAGAACTGGAACTTTGGCCCACATGGCGGATTATGCCTTACGTATCCTCAAAAGGGACACACGCATAACTAAAATGATGAACGATGACGATTACTGGTTGGCCTGCCTCCTTGATCCTCGCTATAAAGGCAAATTGCAAAATATAATGCCACATGAGAACTTGGAACTAATATTAGCAACCAAACAATCAACTTTTGTTGACCGTTTGCTTCTGGCATTCCCTGCACACAGCGCCCGTGATCGTTCTCACACGAGCTGCAGGGGCCAGCAGACCAGAGGAGTTAGAGGGGCAGAAATCAGAAGTGGCGTTGGCCAGAGCGGTTTTCTGACCAGGTTGTGGAGTGATTTTGCTATGACCGCAGACAGGACAGGTACTGCAGCATCAATTCAAAGTGACAGGAGACAACATTTGTCCAGTATGGTTACAAACTATTTTTCATCCCTTATCGATGTTCT
Organism: Ranitomeya imitator; assembly: GCF_032444005.1. Classification (NCBI taxonomy): domain Eukaryota; kingdom Metazoa; phylum Chordata; class Amphibia; order Anura; family Dendrobatidae; genus Ranitomeya; species Ranitomeya imitator. Next base: position 143,101,941 of record NC_091284.1, read on the forward strand.
CCCTCAACCGTCATTCCCATTTGATTACTGGGCATCAAAATTAGACACCTGGCCAGAATTGGCAGAATATGCATTGCAGGAGCTTGCTTGCCCGGCAGCTAGTGTCCTATCAGAAAGAGTATTCAGTGCTGCAGGTTCAATACTAACAGAAAAAAGGACTCGTCTGGCTATCCAAAATGTAGATGATCTAACCTTCATTAAAATGAACCACAACTGGATTTCGAAATCTTTTGCCCCACCTTGCCCGGCTGACACCTAGCTTTCCTATGAAAAGGTCTTGCCTGTGGACTATTCTGAATGACTTTTCCAATCTCGTAATTTTCTGCACCTGATTGTCCAGCATACGACATGTTTACACCTCACTAAATGGCCAAACTCCCCACACTGGGCCGTGGTATCGACACTTGGCGCCAGCACCCGTGAGAGTGCTGTTTGTCTGAAGAGGTGGGTGTGCCCGCTTTTGGTCGACGGCACTGCCACTGGGTCCCTCCTAGTACAATAAAGTGTCTCTGGCGGTGGTGGTGCGCACCCAACGTCAGACACACCATTGTAATATGAGGGGCCCTGGGCCTGTACCGCCGGCCACAAGACAGTTCCCCCCCCCCCCAGCTCAAACAGTGCTCTTCCACTTGCAAAATTATCTCACAACTCCACCAATGTTTAGTCTATGTGCTGACATCCTTCAATGCCTGCCACTGACAATACCATTGTATTGACATTTTTGTTATGTTAGGCCTTCGAAGCCTGTCTGCGGTCACTCCTTCCACTATGCCTCCACTGACCACACCACTGCTGCCCGTGTACCCCTGGAACCAATTTAAAATTGCCTACAGCCATGTGTTATTATTTTAGGCCTTCGATGTCTGTCTGCGGTCACTCCTTCCACTAGGCCTCCACTGACCACACCACTGCTGCCCGTGTACCCCTGGAACCAATTTAAAATTGCCTACAGCCAGCTGAATTTTTTTATTTTAGGCCTTCGATGCCTGTCTGCGGTCCGTTCTTTCTACTACTACTACACTGACCAGGCCACTGCTGCCCGTGTTCCCCTGGAACCAATTTAAAATTGCCTACAGCCATGTGTTATTATTTTAGGCCTTCGATGCCTGTCTGCAGTCACTCCTTTCACTAGGCCTCCACTGACCACACCACTGCTGCCCGTGTACCCCTGGAACCAATTTAAAATTGCCTACAGCCAGCCCAATTTTTTTATTTTAGGCCTTCGATGCCTGTCTGTGGTCCGTTCTTTCTAATACTACTACACTGACCAGGCCACTGCTGCCCGTATACCCCTGGAACCTATTTAAAAGTGCCTACAGCCATGTGTTATTATTTTAGGCCTTCGATGCCTGTCTGTGGTCACTCCTTACAATATGCCTCCACTGACCACACCACTGCTGCCCGTGTACCCCTGGAACCAATTTAAAATTGCCTACAGCCAGCCCAATTTTTTTATTTTAGGCCTTCGATGCGTGTCTGCGGTCCGTTCTTTCTACTACTACTACACTGACCAGGCCACTGCTGCCCGTGTTCCCCTGGAACCAATTTAAAATTGCCTACAGCCATGTGTTATTATTTTAGGCCTTCGATGCCTGTCTGCGGTCACTCCTTCCACTAGGCCTCCACTGACCACACCACTGCTGCCCGTGTACCCCTGGAACCTATTTATAATTGCATAGAGCATCCTTTTTTTAATAGTAGGCGTACAAAGTCTGTCTGCGGTTCACTATTGAAATTGTCCTCCACTGCCCAGAGCACTGCAGCTTGTGTACCCCTGTAACTTTTTTCTGCTGCAGTGAGCCACATTTTTGGTTTGAGTCCTACTACCTGTGTCTGTCTGCGCCACTCAATTCAGCTGTGTTCCTTTGAAAAAAGCTGAGCGTCAATAGTCTTGTTTTCAGCCTCTAGGAATTTTAAAACTGCATTGGGTGTACAACTTTGGTAGGGCCTACTAACGGTGTATGCCTCCCCAAGGTGTTCCCCAGGTTTCCTCTCCATTGCTTCAATCTTCATGCTCTCGTTTAGTAGTTGTTGGAAACTACGCTGCATTAGGCCTACAAATTGGGTATGGGGTGTAGAGAGATGGTGTGTTCCACTCCAAGGTGTTCCCCAGGTTTCCTCTCCATTGCTTCAATCTTCATGCTCTCGTTTAGTAGTTGTTGGAAACTACGCTGCATTAGGCCTACAAATTGGGTATGGGGTGTAGAGAGATGGTGTGTTACACTCCAAGGTGTTCCCCAGGTTTCCTCTCCATTGCTTCAATCTTCATGCCCTCGTTTAGTAGTTGTTGGAAACTACGCTGCATTAGGCCTACAAATTGGGTATGGGGTGTAGAGAGATGGTGTGTTCCACTCCAAGGTGTTCTCCAGGTTGCCTTTCCTGAGCTTCAATCTTCATGCTCTCGTTTAGTAGTTGTTGGAAACTACGCTGCATTAGTCCTACAAATTGGGTATGGGGTGTAGAGAGATGGTGTGTTCCACTCCAAGGTGTTCTCCAGGTTGCCTTTCCTGAGCTTCAATCTTCATGCTCTCGTTTAGTAGTTGTTGGAAACTACGCTGCATTAGGCCTACAAATTGGGTATGGGGTGTAGAGAGATGGTGTCTTACACTCCAAGGTGTTCCCCAGGTTTCCTCGCCATTGCTTCGATCTTCATGCTCTCGTTTAGTAGTTGTTGGAAACTACGCTGCATTAGGCCTACAAATTGGGTATGGGGTGTAGAGAGATGGTGTGTTCCACTCCAAGGTGTTCTCCAGGTTGCCTTTCCTGAGCTTCAATCTTCATGCTCTCGTTTAGCAGTTGTTGGAAACTACGCTGCATTAGTCCTACAAATTGGGTATGGGGTGTAGAGAGATGGTGTGTTCCACTCCAAGGTGTTCTCCAGGTTGCCTTTCCTGAGCTTCAATCTTCATGCTCTCGTTTAGTAGTTGTTTGAAACTACGCTGCATTAGGCCTACAAATTGGGTATGGGGTGTAGAGAGATGGTGTGTTCCACTCCAAGGTGTTCTCCAGGTTGCCTTTCCTGAGCTTCAATCTTCATGCTCTCGTTTAGTAGTTGTTGGAAACTACGCTGCATTAGGCCTACAAATTGGGTATGGGGTGTAGAGAGATGGTGTGTTCCACTCCAAGGTGTTCCCCAGGTTTCCTCTCCATTGCTTCGATCTTCATGCTCTCGTTTAGTAGTTGTTGGAAACTACGCTGCATTAGGCCTACAAATTGGGTATGGGGTGTAGAGAGATGGTGTGTTCCACTCCAAGGTGTTCCCCAGGTTTCCTCTCCATTGCTTCAATCTTCATGCTCTCGTTTAGTAGTTGTTGGAAACTACGCTGCATTAGGCCTACAAATTGGGTATGGGGTGTAGAGAGATGGTGTGTTCCACTCCAAGGTGTTCTCCAGGTTGCCTTTCCTGAGCTTCAATCTTCATGCTCTCGTTTAGTAGTTGATGGAAACTACGCTGCATTAGGCCTACAAATTGGGTATGGGGTGTAGAGAGATGGTGTGTTACACTCCAAGGTGTTCCCCAGGTTTCCTCTCCATTGCTTCAATCTTCATGCTCTTGTTTAGTAGTTGTTGGAAACTACGCTGCATTAGGCCTACAAATTGGGTATGGGGTGTAGAGAGATGGTGTGTTCCACTCCAAGGTGTTCTCCAGGTTGCCTTTCCTGAGCTTCAATCTTCATGCTCTCGTTTAGTAGTTGTTGGAAACTACGCTGCATTAGTCCTACAAATTGGGTATGGGGTGTAGAGAGATGGTGTGTTCCACTCCAAGGTGTTCTCCAGGTTGCCTTTCCTGAGCTTCAATCTTCATGCTCTCGTTGAGTAGTTGTTGGAAACTACGCTGCATTAGGCCTACAAATTGGGTATGGGGTGTAGAGAGATGGTGTGTTACACTCCAAGGTGTTCCCCAGGTTTCCTCTCCATTGCTTCAATCTTCATGCTCTCGTTTAGTAGTTGTTGGAAACTACGCTGCATTAGGCCTACAAATTGGGTATGGGGTGTAGAGAGATGGTGTGTTCCACTCCAAGGTGTTCCCCAGGTTTCCTCTCCATTGCTTCGATCTTCATGCTCTCGTTTAGTAGTTGTTGGAAACTACGCTGCATTAGGCCTACAAATTGGGTATGGGGTGTAGAGAGATGGTGTGTTCCACTCCAAGGTGTTCCCCAGGTTTCCTCGCCATTGCTTCGATCTTCATGCTCTCGTTTAGTAGTTGTTGGAAACTACGCTGCATTAGGCCTACAAATTGGGTATGGGGTGTAGAGAGATGGTGTGTTCCACTCCAAGGTGTTCCCCAGGTTTCCTCTCCATTGCTTCGATCTTCATGCTCTCGTTTAGTAGTTGTTGGAAACTATGCTGCATTAGGCCTACAAATTGGGTATGGGGTGTGGAGAGATGGTGTGTTCCACTCCAAGGTGTTCCCCAGGTTTCCTCTCCATTGCTTCGATCTTCATGCTCTCATTTAGTAGTTGTAGAAAACAACACTGCATTAGGCCTACAAATTGGGTATGGGGTGTAGAGAGATGGTGTGTTCCACTCCAAGGTGTTCCCCAGGTTTCCTCGCCATTGCTTCGATCTTCATGCTCTCGTTTAGTAGTTGTAGAAAACTACACTGCATTAGGCCTACAAATTGGGTATGGGGTGTAGAGAGATGGTGTGTTCCATTCCAAGGTGTTCCCCAGGTTTCCTCTCCATTGCTTCGATCTTCATGCTCTCGTTTAGTAGTTGTTGGAAACTACGCTGCATTAGGCCTACAAATTGGGTATGGGGTGTAGAGAGATGGTGTGTTCCACTCCAAGGTGTTCTCCAGGTTGCCTTTCCTGAGCTTCGATCTTCATGCTCTCGTTTAGTAGTTGTTGGAAACTACGCTGCATTAGGCCTACAAATTGGGTATGGGGTGTAGAGAGATGGTGTGTTCCACTCCAAGGTGTTCCCCAGGTTTCCTCTCCATTGCTTCGATCTTCATGCTCTCGTTTAGTAGTTGTAGAAAACTACACTGCATTAGGCCTACAAATTGGGTATGGGGTGTAGAGAGATGGTGTGTTCCACTCCAAGGTGTTCCCCAGGTTTCGTCCACATTGCTTCGGTCTTCCGACTCTCGTTTAGTAGTTGTTGGAAACTACGCTGCATTAGGCCTACAAATTGGGTATGGGGTGTAGAGAGATGGTTTGTTCCACTCCAAGGTGTTCCCCAGGTTTCCTCGCCATTGCTTCGATCTTCATGCTCTCGTTTAGTAGTTGTTGGAAACTACGCTGCATTAGGCCTACAAATTGGGTATGGGGTGTAGAGAGATGGTATGTTCCACTCCAAGGTGTTCCCCAGGTTTCGTCCACATTGCTTCGGTCTTCCGACTCTCGTTTAGTAGTTTTTGGAAACTACGCTGCATTAGGGCTACAAATTGGGTATGGGGTGTAGAGAGATGGTGTGTTCCACTCCAAGGTGTTCCCCAGGTTTCCTCGCCATTGCTTCGATCTTCATGCTCTCGTTTAGTAGTTGTTGGAAACTACGCTGCATTAGGCCTACAAATTGGGTATGGGGTGTAGAGAGATGGTGTGTTCCACTCCAAGGTGTTCCCCAGGTTTCCTCTCCATTGCTTCGATCTTCATGCTCTCGTTTAGTAGTTGTTGGAAACTATGCTGCATTAGGCCTACAAATTGGGTATGGGGTGTAGAGAGATGGTGTGTTCCACTCCAAGGTGTTCCCCAGGTTTCCTCGCCATTGCTTCGATCTTCATGCTCTCGTTTAGTAGTTGTTGGAAACTACGCTGCATTAGGCCTACAAATTGGGTATGGGGTGTAGAGAGATGGTGTGTTCCACTCCAAGGTGTTCCCCAGGTTTCCTCTCCATTGCTTCGATCTTCATGCTCTCGTTTAGTAGTTGTTGGAAACTACGCTGCATTAGGCCTACAAATTGGGTATGGGGTGTAGAGAGATGGTGTGTTCCACTCCAAGGTGTTCCCCAGGTTTCCTCTCCATTGCTTCGATCTTCATGCTCTCGTTTAGTAGTTGTAGAAAACAACACTGCATTAGGCCTACAAATTGGGTATGGGGTGCAGAGAGATGGTGTGTTCCACTCCAAGGTGTTCCCCAGGTTTCCTCGCCATTGCTTCGATCTTCATGCTCTCGTTTAGTAGTTGTAGAAAACTACACTGAACTAGGCCTACAAATTGGGTATGGGGTGTAGAGAGATGGTGTGTTCCACTCCAAGGTGTTCCCCAGGTTTCCTCTCCATTGCTTCGATCTTCATGCTCTCGTTTAGTAGTTGTTGGAAACTACGCTGCATTAGGCCTACAAATTGGGTATGGGGTGTAGAGAGATGGTGTGTTTCACTCCAAGGGGTTCTCCAGGTTGCCTTTCCTGAGCTTCGATCTTCATGCTCTCGTTTAGTAGTTGTTGGAAACTACGCTGCATTAGGCCTACAAATTGGGTATGGGGTGTAGAGAGATGGTGTGTTCCACTCCAAGGTGTTCCCCAGGTTTCCTCTCCATTGCTTCGATCTTCATGCTCTTGTTTAGTAGTTGTAGAAAACTACACTGCATTAGGCCTACAAATTGGGTATGGGGTGTAGAGAGATGGTGTGTTCCACTCCAAGGTGTTCCCCAGGTTTTGTCCACATTGCTTCGGTCTTCCGACTCTCGTTTAGTAGTTGTTGGAAACTACGCTGCATTAGGCCTACAAATTGGGTATGGGGTGTAGAGAGATGGTGTGTTCCACTCCAAGGTGTTCCCCAGGTTTCCTCGCCATTGCTTCGATCTTCATGCTCTCGTTTAGTAGTTGTTGGAAACTACGCTGCATTAGGCCTACAAATTGGGTATGGGGTGTAGAGAGATGGTGTGTTCCACTCCAAGGTGTTCCCCAGGTTTCCTCTCCATTGCTTCGATCTTCATGCTCTCGTTTAGTAGTTGTTGGAAACTATGCTGCATTAGGCCTACAAATTGGGTATGGGGTGTAGAGAGATGGTGTGTTCCACTCCAAGGTGTTCCCCAGGTTTCCTCTCCATTGCTTCGATCTTCATGCTCTCGTTTAGTAGTTGTAGAAAACTACACTGCATTAGGCCTACAAATTGGGTATGGGGTGTAGAGAGATGGTGTGTTCCACTCCAAGGTGTTCCCCAGGTTTCCTCGCCATTGCTTCGATCTTCATGCTCTCGTTTAGTAGTTGTTGGAAACTACGCTGCATTAGGCCTACAAATTGGGTATGGGGTGTAGAGAGATGGTGTGTTCCACTCCAAGGTGTTCTCCAGGTTGCCTTTCCTGAGCTTCGATCTTCATGCTCTCGTTTAGTAGTTGTTGGAAACTACGCTGCATTAGGCCTACAAATTGGGTATGGGGTGTAGAGAGATGGTGTGTTCCACTCCAAGGTGTTCTCCAGGTTGCCTCTCCTGAGCTTCAATCTTCATGCTCTCGTTTAATAGTTGTTGGAAACTACACTGCATTAGGCCTACAAATTGGGTATGGGGTGTAGAGAGATGGTGTGTTCCACTCCAAGGTGTTCCCCAGGTTTCCTCTCCATTGCTTCGATCTTCATGCTCTCGTTTAGTAGTTGTAGAAAACTACACTGCATTAGGCCTACAAATTGGGTATGGGGTGTAGAGAGATGGTGTGTTCCACTCCAAGGTGTTCCCCAGGTTTCGTCCACATTGCTTCGGTCTTCCGACTCTCGTTTAGTAGTTGTAGAAAACTACACTGCATTAGGCCTACAAATTGGGTATGGGGTGTAGAGAGACGGTGTGTTACACTCCAAGGTGTTCCCCAGGTTTCGTCCACATTGCTTCGATCTTCCGACTCTCGTTTAGTAGTTGTTGAAAACTACACTGCATTAGGCCTACAAATTGGGTATGGGGTGTAGAGAGATGGTGTGTTCCACTCCAAGGTGTTCTCCAGGTTGCCTTTCCTGAACTTCTATCTTCAGGCTCTCATTAAATTGTAGTTAAATGGAACAACTGCATTTGGCGTACTAGTTGGTTTGGGGCCTACTATCTCTGTCTGCCACTCCTTGCTGTTCTCCTGGTTTCCTGTCCTGAAATTCCATTTTCAGGCTCTTGTTAAGTAGTTGTTAATGTTAGACTGCATTTGGCCTACTAGTTGGGTTGGGGCCTACTCGATGTCTGCCACTCCTTGCTGTTCTCCTCAACTGAACAAAGCTGGGCCGCCTGTTTACTACGGTTGCCAAATTTGAACTGCATGTCGACTACTTACTGATTTGGGCCTACTCTCTGTGTCAGCCTCTCATTCCAGTTGTCCTCCACTGCAATGCCCCCTGGTTAGTCCTGTGTTACCAATTTTGAACTGCATTTAGCCCACTTTATTATTTGGGCCTATATCTGTGTTTCCTCCTCATCCTGCCCATTGCCCAGCCAGTGATAGATGAGTCTGCTGGTACATTGACCCATAACGCAAAATTCCCCGTGCACGCTACACAGCAAGATTGTGACCCTGCTGAAAGTCAGGTTCCTCTTCCCGCATACCATACCACCTTACACGGGGACAAAGAGGAAGGTGCAGATGAAAGTGCAGGTTCCTTCATCAGGTGGGGGGAGGAATACTAGTTGGCGACGTCACTGGCACAGGGCCTCTCATAGTACGCAAAAGTGTTGCTGTCGGTGGGAGGCGCCCCCGCCGTGCAAACACACCGCTGTACTTTGAGGGGCCCTGTGCCAGTGCCAATGCCAACGAGTGGGCCCCCCCTGCTTGCTCAGGATCACAGCACTTGCAAAGTTTAAATACTTACCTCTCCCTGCTCCACTGCCGTGACGTGGTCCAGATTTACTGGGCCCACTAATTACTTGAACCAGCCCTACCCCCCACAACTTTAGCCAAATGACCCCCAATTTCAAATGCCTTCCAATTATTATAAGGTAAATTACGATTGACAAGCTTCTTTAACAAGAATGGATGTTTTTGCCATTAAAATGGGCAGTGTAGGTGTTTTCCTGGCCTCCACTCACTGCCGACTATGCTCCCCCATTGACTTGCATTGGGTTTCGTGTTTCGGGCGATACCCGACTTTTCGCGATAATCGGCCGATTCCACTCGACTCGACTTCTAAGATAGTCGGGTTTTGCGAAACACGGCTCGACTCTAAAAAGGTCAAGGTCGCTCAACCCTACAGATAAGCAATTAAACAGTCTCAAGAATCTGCAGATATTAGAAGTACAGACCGAGGGTGAAAGTACAAGTCCAGCAATGCAGTATCCAGAGGTCAGAGTCCAGGCTGGCTCCCAGCTGAGGGGCACACCGTAGCAGAGGTGGGTGCAGAGCAGGTGAAGAGTAACAGAGTCTTTCCGGTGGTATGTAGGTCCAGAAGCAAGCGGGGTATCCCGAGGAGTAGAAGAACAAGCAGGTTGCAAGTCCTTGAGCTTGGCAGCAAGTGAGATACAAGATACACAAGCAAGGTATAGTGTGCAGAGTTCCTTTATATATGCAGCAGACAGGAAACAAGGAGTATCAGACAGGAAACAAGATGGCCCCCATGAAGCCAGCCACTCCATCTTGGGTAAGGGCAGAATCCAACAGAACTAAGGGCAAGAACAGACAAAAACAGGTATGCAGTCTCAGTCCTTACACATGTGCTGCACACATTCTGCGCCCCATTCTGTCATATGCTGCTCCCATCCTGTGCCCCCATTCTGTCATGTGCTGCTCCAATCCTGCACCACCATCCTGTCATGTGGTGCTCCCATCCTGCACCCCCATGCTGACATGTGCTGCTCCCATCCTGCACCCCCATTCTGGTTTGTGCTGCCCCGTCCTGGTATGTGTTACTCCAATTCTGTGCCCCATCCGGTCATGTGATGCTCTCATCCTGTGTCCCCATCCTGTCTTATTGTGCTCACATCCTGTCATGTGCTGCTCCCATCCTGCACTCCATCTTGTCATGTGCTGCTCCCATCCTGCACTCCATTCTGTAATGTGCTGCTCCCATCCTGCAACACCATCCTATCATGTGCTGCTCCCACCCTGCACACCCATTCTGTCATGTGCTGCTACCATCCTGGGCCTCCATTCTGGTATGTGCTTCCCCCATCCTGGTATGTGCTATTTAAATTCTGCGTCCCCATCCTGTCATGTGCTGCTCCCATCCTGCACCCCATCTTGTCATGTGGTGCTCCCATCCTGCGCCCCCATCCTGTCATGTGGTGCTCCCATCCTGCACCCCATGCTGTCATGTGCTGCTCCCATCCTGCGTCCCCATCCTGTCATGTGGTGCCCACATCCTGTCATGTGCTGTTCCCATCCTGCACCCCATCTTGTCATGTGCTGCTTCCATCCTGCACCCCCATTCTGTCATGTGCTGCTCCCATCCTGCGCCACCATCCTGTCATGTGCTGCTCCATCCTGCACCCCTATTCTGTCATATGCTGCTCCCATCCTGCACCCCCATTCTGTAATGTGCTGCTCCCATCCTGTGCCACCATCCTATCATGCGCTGATTCCATCCTGCACCCTCATTCTGTCATGTGCTGTTTCTATCCTGCGCCCCAGTCCATAATGTGCTGCTCCCATCCTGAGTCCCCATTCTGTCATGTGTTGCACCCATTCTGCTCCCCCATTTTCTAATGACCTGCTCTCATTCTATCATGTTGTAATAAGATTATGCTATTGTTCTATGGAGACCGATGACATGAGTCAGAATGACGACAAACACGGTATATCACAGTTCAAGATATATATATATTGTAGGAAGATGAACTTCAGATAACTGATGCAAACTGCAGCTTTACAGATAAGCAATTAAACAGTCTCAAGAATCTGCAGATATTAGAAGTACAGACCGAGGGTGCAAGTACAAGTCCAGCAATGCAGTATCCAGAGGTCAGAGTCCAGGCTGGCTCCCAGCTGAGGGGCAGACCGTAGCAGAGGTGGGTGCAGAGCAGGTGAAGAGTAACAGAGTCTTTCCGGTGGTACGTAGATCCAGAAGCAAGCGGGGTATCCCGAGGAGTAGAAGAACAAGCAGGTTGCAAGTCCTTGAGCTTGGCAGCAAGTGAGATACAAGATACACAAGCAAGGTATAGTGTGCAGAGTTCCTTTATATATGCAGCAGACAGGAAACAAGGAGTATCAGACAGGAAACAAGATGGCCCCCATGAAGCCAGCCACTCCACCTTGGGTAAGGGCAGAATCCAACAGAACTAAGGGCAAGAACAGACAAAAACAGGTATGCAGTCTCAGTCCTTACACATGTGCTGCACACATTCTGCGCCCCATTCTGTCATATGCTGCTCCCATCCTGTGCCCCCATTCTGTCATGTGCTGCTCCAATCCTGCACCACCATCCTGTCATGTGGTGCTCCCATCCTGCACCCCCATGCTGACATGTGCTGCTCCCATCCTGCACCCCCATTCTGGTTTGTGCTGCCCCGTCCTGGTATGTGCTACTCCAATTCTGTGCCCCATCCGGTCATGTGATGCTCTCATCCTGTGTCCCCATCCTGTCTTATTTTGCTCACATCCTGTCATGTGCTGCTCCCATCCTGCACTCCATCTTGTCATGTGCTGCTCCCATCCTGCACTCCATTCTGTAATGTGCTGCTCCCATCCTGCAACACCATCCTATCATGTGCTGCTCACATCCTGCACCCCCATTCTGTCATGTGCTGCTCCCATCCTGGGCCTCCATTCTGGTATGTGCTTCCCCCATCCTGGTATGTGCTATTTAAAATCTGCGTCCCCATCCTGTCATGTGCTGCTCCCATCCTGCAACACCATCCTATCATGTGCTGCTCACATCCTGCACCCCCATTCTGTCATGTGCTGCTCCCATCCTGGGCCTCCATTCTGGTATGTGCTTCCCCCATCCTGGTATGTGCTATTTAAATTCTGCATCCCCATCCTGTCATGTGCTGCTCCCATCCTGCACCCCATCTTGTCATGTGCTGCTCCCATCCTGCATCCCCATTCTGTCATGTGCTGCTCCCATCCTGGGCCCCCATTCTGGTATGTGCTTCCCCCATCCTGGTATGTGCAATTTAAATTCTGTGTCCCCATCCTGTCATGTGGTGCTCTCATCCTGCTTCCCCATCCTGTCATGTGGTGCACTCATCCTGTGTCCCCATCCTGTCATGGCTTACTCACTTCCTCTCATGTGCTGCTCCCATCCTGCACCCCCATTCTGTCATGTGCTGATCCCATCCTGGGCTCCTATTGTAGTATTTGCTTCCCCCATCCTAGTATGTGCTATATCAATTGTGCGCCCCCATCCTGTCATGTGGTGCTCTCATCCTGCATCCCCATCCTGTTATGTGGTGCTCTCATCCTGCGTCCCCTTCCTGCCATGTGGTGCTCACACCCTGTCATGTGCTGCTCCTATCCTGCACCCCATCTTGTCATGTGCTGCTCCCATCCTGCACCCCCATTCTGTCATGTGCTGCTCGCATCCTGCGCCACCATCCTGTCATGTGCTGCTCCCATAAGGCACCCCTATTCTCTCATATGCTGCTCCCATCCTGCGCCCCCATTCTATCATGTGCTGCTCCCATCCTGCGCCACCATCATATCATGTGCTGCTCCTATCCTGCACCCCCTTTCTCTCATATGCTGCTCCCATCCTGCGCCCCCATTCTGTCATGTGTTGCACCCATTCTGCTCCCCATTTTCTAATGTGCTGCTCCCATTCTGTTTTGTGCTGCACCCATTCTGCCCCCCTATTCTGTCATCTGCTGCTCCCATCCTGTGCCCCCATTCTGTCATGTGCAGTAAAAAGTCATTGGCTTTGAGCGCTGACATTTTTTCAAAACATATTCAGTAGAAAGTGGCTGGATTACTCCGCTGATGTATTTTGTATATAGAATCAGTATATAAAAATGACGTTGGAAAGCGTGGACTGTGCAGGCGCTGTTTCTGGCACCACAACGCTCCTAGGCGACAATCCTCATACACAGATGCGTAACTTACAAAATATCACCTAATGTGTGCTATGCGCATGCTCCTATTCCGATGGAGGATTCATGTCCCTGCCTCGGGCTCAAAGAGACCCTGTGGCAATACCGGATAGGTACCGTATATACATGTCATGTGCTACTACCATCTTGCACCCCATCCTGTCATGTGCTGATCCCATCCTGCACCACGATTCTGTCATGTGCTGCTCCCATCCTGGCCCCCCATTCTGGTATGTGCTCCCCCATCCTGGTAAGCGCTACTTCAATTCTGCGCCCCCATCCTGTCATGTGGTGCTCTTGTCCTGCGTCCCCATCCTGTCATGTGGTGCTCTCACCCTGCGTCCCCATCCTGTCATGTGGTGCTCACATCCTGTCATGTGCTGCTGCCATCCTGCACCCCCATCCTGTCATGTGCTGCTCCCATCCAGCACCTTCATTCTGTCATGTGCTGCTCCCATCCTGGGCTCCCTTTCTGGTATGTGCTTCCCCCATCCTGCTATGTTCTACTTCAATTCTGTGCCCCCATCCTGTCATTTGGTGCTCTCATCCTGCGTCTCCATCCTGTCATGTGGTGCTCTCATCCTGCATCCCCATCCTGTCATGTGGTGCTCACATCCTGTCATGCGCATCTCCCATCCTGCACCCCTACTTGTCTTGTGCTGCTCCCATCCTGCACCCCCATTCTGTCATGTGCTCCTCCCATCCTGCACCCTTATTCTGTCATATGCTACTCCCATCCTGCGCCGCCATTCTATCATGTGCCACTCCCATCTTGTGCCCGCATTCTCTAATGTGCTGCTCCCTTCCTGCGCCACCATCCTATATTGTGCTGCTCCCATCCTGCACCCCCATTCTGTCATGTGCTGCTCCCATCCTGTGCCCCATTCCATAATCTGCTGTTCCCATCATGCGCCCCCATTCTGTCATGTGTTGCACCCATTCTGCGCCCCCATTTTCTAATGTGCTGCTCCCATTCTGCGCCCCCATTCTGTCATGTGCTGCACCCATTCTTTTGCCCCCATTCTGTCATTTGCTGCTCCCATCATTTGCCCCCATTCTGTCATGTGCTGCTCGCATCCTGCACCCCGATGCTGTCATATGCTGCTCCCATCCAGAATCCCCTTCTGTCATGTGCAGTAAAAAGTCACTGCTTGGTGCGCTAATATATTTTCTATATATATTCAGTAGAAAGTGGCTGGATTGCTCTGCTGATGTATTTTATATATAGATTCATTATATAAAAATGGCGCCAGAAAATGCGGACTGTGCAGGTGCCCCCCAACCCTCCTTGGTGACAATCCTCATACACAGAAGCGTAACATACAAAATGTCACCTGAAGTGTGCTATGTGCATGCGCCATTTCCGTTGGAGGATTCATGTCCTGACCTCCGGCTCAAAGACTCCCCGTGGCAATACCAGATAGGTACCGTACATATATGTCACGTGATGCTACCATCTTGCGCCCCATCCGTCATGTGCTGCTCCCATCCTGTGCCCCCATTCTGTCATATGCTGCTCTCATCCTTGCCCCCCATTCTGGTATGTGCTACATCAATTCTGCGCCTTTATCCTGTCATGTGTGCTCTCATCCTGTGTCCTCATCATATCATGTGGTGCTCCCATCCTGAACACTATCTTGTCATGTGCTGCTCCCATCCTGCACCCCCATTCTGTCATGTCCTGCTCCCATCCTGCGCCACCATCCTGTCATGTGCTGCTCTCATCCTGTACCCCAATCCTGTCATGTGCTGCTCCAATACTGCACCCGATTCTGTCATGTTCTGCTCCCATCCTGAGTCCCCATTCTGTTATGTGCTTCCCCCATCCTGGTATGCGCTACTTCAATTCTGTACCCCCATCCTGTCATGTGGTGCTCTCATCTTGCATCCCCATCCTGTCATGTGGTGCTCTCATCCTGCATCCCCATCCTGTCATGTGGTGATCACATCCTGTCATGTGCTGCTCCCATCCTGCACCCCATCTTGTCAAGTGCTGATCCCATCCTGCACCTCCATTCTGTCATGTGCTGTTCCCATCCTGCTCCACAATCCTATCATGTGCTGCTCTCATCCTGCACCCCCATTCTGTTATGTGCTGCTCCCATCCTGCGCCACATTCCATAATGTGCTGCTCCCATCCTGCGCCACCATTCTGTCATATATTGCACCCATTCTGCTCCCCCATTTTCTAATGTGCTGCTCCCATTCTGCGCCCCCATTCTGTCATGTGCTGAACCAATTCTGCGCCTCCATTCTGTCATATACTGCTCCCATCCTGTTCCCTCATTCTGTCATTTGCAGTAAAAAGTCACTGGCTTGGTGCGCTGACATATTTTCTCTATATATTCATTAGAAAGTGGCTGGAGTGCTCCGCTAATGCATTTTACATATAGATTCAGTATATAAAAATGGCACCGGAAAGCGTGGACTGTGAATGCGATGATTCCGGCTCCACAACCCTCCTGGGCAATAATCTTCATACACAGGTGCAGAACTTGCAAAATGGCACCTGAAGTGCACTATGCGCATGCGCCATTTCTGACAGAGGATTCATGTCCCGGTCTCCGGCTCGAAGAGACTCCTTAGCAATATCGGATAGTATCATATATACATGTCATGTGCTGCTTCCATCTTGGCCCCATCCTGTCATATGCTGCTGCCTTCCTGCATCCCCTTCCTTTCCTGTGCAGCCCCCATCCTGCGCCCTCATCCTTTTTTGTGTGCTTCCATCTTGTCATGTGCTACTTTCTTCCTGTTCCTTCATCCTGTCATGTGCTGCTCCCATCCTGGCCCCCCATTCTGGTATGTGCTTCCCCATCCTGGTATGTGCTACTTCAATTCTGCGCCCCCATCTTGTCATGAGGTGCTCTCATCCTGCGTCCCCATCCTATCATGTGGTGCTCACATTCTGTCTTGTGCTGCTCCCATCCTGCGCCACCATCCTGTCATGTGCTGCTCCCATCCTGCACCCCCATCCTGTCATGTGCTTCTCCCAACTTGGGCCCCCCTTCTGGTATGTGCTTCCCCCATCCAGGTATGTGCTACTTCAATTCTGCGCCCCCATCCTGTCATATGGTGCTCTGATCCAGCATCCCCATCCTGTCATTTGGTGCTCTCATCCTGCGTCCCCATCCTGTCATGTGGTGCTCACATCCTGTCATGTGCTGCTCCCATCCTGCACCCCCATTCTGTCATGTGCTGCTCCCATCCTGCACCCTTATTCTGTCTAATGCTGCTCCCATTCTGCGCCCCCATTCTCTAATGTGCTGCTCCCATCCTGCGCCCCCATTCTCTAATGTGCTGCTCCCATCCTGCGCCACCATCTTATCATGTGCTGCTCCCATCCTGCACCCCCATTCTGTCATGTGCTGCTCCCATCCTACGCCCCATTCCATAATGTGCTGCTCCCATTCTGCACCCCCATTCTGTCATGTGCTGCACCCATTCTGCGCCCCCATTCTGTCGAATGCTGCTCCCATCCTATGCCCCCATTCTGTCATGTGCAGTAGAAAGTCACTGGCTTGCTGCGCTGACATATTTTATATATATATATTCATTATAAAGTGGCTGGATTGCTCCGCTAATGTATTTTATATATAGATTCAGTATATAAAAATGGCGCCGGAAAGCGCGGACTGTGAAGGCGACGATTCCAGCGCCACAGCCCTCCTGGGCGATAATCTTCATACACAGATACAGTCCGTAACTTACAAAATGGCACCTGAAAGGCGCTATGATCATGTTCCATTTTCGACAGAGGATTCATGTCCCGACCTCCGTCTCGAAGAGACCCCATGGCAATACCGGATAAGTACCGTATATACATGTCATGTGCTGCTACCATCTTGCGCCCCATCCTGTCATATGCTGGTCCCAACCTGCACCCCCTTCCTGTCATGTGCAGCCCCCATCCTGCTCCCTCATCCTGTTTTGTGTGCCTCCATCTTGTCATGTGCTACTTTGTTCCTGTGCCCTCATCCTTTCATGTGCTCTCATCCTACACCCCAATCCTGTAATGTGCTCCCATCCTGCACCCCAATCCTATGATGTTGTGCTTCCATCCTGCGCCCCATCCTGTCATGTGGTGCTCCCATCCTGCAGCCCCATGCTGTCATGTGCTGCTCCCATCCTGCACCCCCATTCTGGTATGTGCTGCCCCCATCCTGGTATGTGCTACTCCAATTCTGCACCCCATCCTGTCATGTGATGCTCTCATCCTGCGCTTCCATTCTGTCATGTGCTGCTCCCATCCTGCGCCCCGTTCTGTACTGTGCTGCTCTCATCCTGCAGCCCCAATTCTTTCATGTGCTGCACTCATTCTGCGCCCCTATTCTGTCATGCACTGCTCCCATCCTGCGCTCCCATTCTGTCATGTGCAGTAAAAAGTCACTGGCTTGCTGCACTGATGTATTTTCTCTATATATTCAGTAGAAAGTGGCTAGATTGCTCCGCTGATGTATTTTATATATAGATTCAGTATATAAAATTGGTGCTGGAAAGCGCGGACTGCACAGGCGCTGATTGCAGCGCCACAACCCTCCTGGGCCACAATGGCACCTGAAGTGCGCTATACACATGCGCCATTTCCGACGGAGGATTCATGTCCTGGCCTCCACCCCGAAGAGACCCCGCTGCAATACCAGATAGGTAGCGTATATACTCGACTATAAGCTGACCCGAGTATGAGCCATGACCCCTAATTTTGCCACAAAAAACTGGGAAAACTTATTGACTCGAGTATAAGCCTAGGGTGGGAAATGCAGCAGCTACTGGTAAATTTAAAAAATGAAAATAGATACCAATAAAACTGAAATTGATTGAGACCTCAGTAGGTTAAATGTTTTTGAATATCCATATTGAATCAGGAGCCCCATAAGTTGCTCCATACAAAATATGCCCCATATAATGCTCCATAAAGTTCATGAGGGGCCCCATAAGATGCTCCATAAAATTCATGATGGGCCCCATAAGACGATCCATACAAAATACGACCCATATAATGCTCCATATAGTTCATGATGGGCCCCATAAGATGCTGCATACAAAATATGCTCCATATAATGCTCCATAAAATTCATGATGGACCCCATAAGATGCTCCTTACAAAAATATGCCCTATATAATGCTGCACAAAGGTACATAATGGCCCCATAAGATGCTCCATATTAAAATGTGCCCCATATAATACTGCACAAAGGTTAATGATGGCCCCATAAAATGCTCCATAGCATAATATGCCACATGTGCTGTTCCATAAAGGTTGATGGCCCCATAAGATGCTCCATAGCATAATATGCCCCACATGCTGCTCTATAAAGGTTGATGGCCTCATAAGATGTTCCATAGCATAGTATGCCCCATATGTTGCTCCATAAAGGTTGATGGCCCCATAAGATGCTGCATAGCATAATATGCCCCACATGCTGCTCCATAAAGGTTCATGGCCCCATAAGATGCTTCATAGCATAATATGCCCCACATGCTGCTCTATAAAGGTTGATGGCCTCATAAAATGTTCCATAGCATAGTATGCCCCATATGTTGCTCCATAAAGGGTTGATGGCCCCATAAGATGCTGCATAGCATAATATGCCCCACATGCTGCTCCATAACGTTTGATGGCCCCATAAGATGCTCCATAGCATAATATGACCCACATGCTACTCCATAAAGGTTGATGGCCCCATAAGATACTCCATAGCGTAATATGCCCCACATGCTGCTCCATAAAGGTTGATGGCCCTATAAACTGCCCCATAGCATAATATGCCCCATATGCTGCTGCTGCAATTTAAAAAAAAAATGACATACTCACTTCTCATCGCTGGGTGCCGAGTGTTGGGGGCCTGAGCAGGAGGGGACACCAGCGCGCTCTGGGGGTCAAGTGCCGGGCCTCCGGCACTTGCGATATTCACCTGTCCCTGTTCCACCACCACGCACTGCTGTGACTTTCAGGTCCTCTGTCAGAGGGCGGGTACTAGCCACGTCATCGTGTCCTCTGACCTGAACATCACAGCCAGAGGATGCGAAAGACACAGCGTGGCCGTGAAATGGGGACAGGTGAATATAGCATGGCTCACCCCATCCTGCCACGTCCCTGCTTCTCCGTCGTCCCAGGCCTGCAACTCCTTCCAGTGTTGAGCATTGTACCGCTGATTAAAGTAATGAATATGCACTCCTCCCCTATGGGAGTGCAGTCGCGTCCATATTCATTATTTTAATAAGCAGTACCTCGTGAATGCTGAACACAGGAAGAGCTGCGGGTGCCGGAGAGATTGCAGTATGTGCTCAGTGCACATGCATACCGGGATCTCCTGGGCTGCGTGAAGTGTCTCCCTTGTTGTGCCGGGTAGGCATACCTCGATCTCCTGGGCTGCATAACTCTGTCGGTCCAGACAGCACAGGTGTGTCGCACTTGCATAGTGTATAAAGGCTTCGGATAGAGTGACGCTCCCAGCGCTATATTATAGATATATATATATATATATGCGTATGTCACTGACATCTATATATCTATCTTATCTATGTGTATATTCTGTATGTAATCTGTCTATTCTATCCTGTCGGCTCCTGCTGTGATTTTACTGTATGCGGCAGAAGAATTGCCAGCTTTTCATCTATCATGCTGTTAGCTCTTTCTCATCCATTTCAGCCAAATATTTGGCTTTTCCATTGACTTGCATTGGATCTGTTATTTAGTACAAATATACAGAAATTAAATGATGTTAGAAAGTATGTGTGCCAATTTTCCTGAATCTGAATATTTCACTTTTCACTCATCGCTAATAAAAATGGCATTAATATTTGACCCACAATTTCTGATGAATGTATAAATGCCCAATTTGTGGCTGTACAGTGCTGCTTAGTTATACAGAGAGACACGGGAGGGACGGAGCACTATTTGTCTCCTAGAGCGCAGATTTTCCTATAATAGTTTGCAGACTCGATATATAGAGTCCCTAAATGCTAGAAGAGCGGAATCCCCCTTAAGTCACCCTATATTGGAAATTATACCCCTTTGTAAATTTAGCTACAGGTGTAGTGATGATTTTGACTCCATGCGTGTTTTTAGAAACAAGCCGTAATGGATGTTACTGAGTAAAATGCAAACTGTCATTACAGTGACCAGAACACTGTAGTGACCAGTACGTTGTGGTGCCCAGTTCATGCTTCTGGAGACATGCACCCATAAATTAGGTGGGCTCTCATTGCCACAGAAATTCCAAACATGTGGATGATTGATGTAAATATATCTGTGGCTGTAATGGCCAGGTATTGATTTCCTGAATTTAGAAACACACTTTTATGAATTTATTTAATAGTTCATTCAATCTATGGTGCTAATATGTGACACAGTGGTTAAACTATATACATTGATATTAGAATATTGGCATATTGGGAATTTTGAGAGACATAATCTCTAATTTCAAAACCCTAGCTATATGCTGTTTCCAGAATTATGGAGCTAATAGCCCTTTGAAAATTTTGATATGTTTTAATCATACATTAATAAAGCTATAATTTTAGTTGTTTACTCCAATGTTTACTCCACTCTTAATTAGTAATTTAAGCTATGGAAACTGCTTGAGCAGTGAATTGATCAAGGTTTTAGATGAGTTTGCAGATACAATTCGTCTGACACTCAGGGTTCCAGAGTTCTAAATCCCACTGTAGCCAGTCAATAACCGGGTTATGTCTACGCAACCAAGGCATACCCCAGACCACAGTCGATGCAAAATTTTTAAAACAAAAAATGAACATGTCAAAAATGTAAAGTTGCTAATGAGTAGTTTCCTTCTAAGTGTGAAATTATGCCACTCAAGGGGGAAAGGTGAATTGTCAATATTAATGAAAGCAATGATTTAGAAAGTCCAGTACAAAACCAATAGCGACTGGCCTGGTAATTCCACTTGGAAAATATGGCCCACCACAGTGCTCAGTAAAATAATGTTCAGCAGGACTTAAACTTTGAAGTAGAGAGGCAAATTTACTCTCTGTAAAGGCTACAGTCAAGTTTGTCATACAGCAGACAAGAAACTAAAAAAATGTCTACAGCAAGAGTTTTGGAGAATCAGGAGGTCGGGAAAAGATGGTGAGATACCCTGCAGAAGGAAAATTATGAGATTCACATGTTGGCTCTCAGTATCAAGTGATTATGAGCAGAGTCTGAAGTACAGTCTTCACTATAACTTTCCCTAAAAGTAAACAAAAAATGAGGTCGGGTATATTTGCATAAAAACAGTCTAAGAAATTCATCTTTGGTTCAAAAGCGGTCAGTAATGCAGCAAAGGGGTGGGCCTGAATCTGCACTGAAAGGCATTAAATCATCTAGGACAAGACCTGAATTTGATAAACCACCATTTTGAGGAAATCATATATTTTTACAGTTATTTTGGCATGAAAGCATGTTTTCAAAGGATTTCCCTAATGTTTAGCGATAGTCACACTGTCTAGCAGTGTGTTAATCTACTCTCCTTGTTTATAGTGTATGAAAATATTAAGCTAGGGTTGTCAGGAAAGGTTGGTACTAGGATGTCAAAGTCAGAGATAGAATTGGAAAGCATGTGGGTGGTCAGAATATGAGTAGACATACAGAATAATGAAAATATCATAAAAAGAGCATTTATATTGACCAGGTAAGCTAATCTTAATAATTGGCAGTACGGAACAGGGATAGAGGAAAAGTTAAGCAACAAGGAGCAAACACAGTCTAGAGATAGAAGTAGCACTTAAAGAAAATTTATCAGCAGGTTTTTGCTACCTCATCTAAGAGCAGCATGGTGTAGGCAAAAAGAAGCCTAATCCAATGAAGTATCACTATAGCTTCTTGGGTGCAGCAGTTCTCACAAAATCAGAGTTTTTAGGTTTAGCAATGAAGCAGAGCTGTACAACTAACCCAGCCCTCACTAGCTCTGTATATACAAAGTCCATAGACAGTGAGCTGCCTATCACAGGAGAGGACATGTGGGACCAGGGCTCACATAACCAGCAAGTCATAGCAATGATAAGCTTATGTTGTTAAAACAATCATTGTAAGCAAACAAAACCTTGGAGCTTAATAAGAGAGGCATCGCTGAAATCTGTGTTTTAACTCCTACCTCATGCTGTCTTCAGATTGCGTAGCAAAAACTACAACAGAGAGGCAGGCACTGACAATGTAACAGAATAATAACATAGCCCCACAGAACCTAGATTTAAATATAATTGTGTTTATGTGAAATTACATGAAGAAATAGAAGGATTTGCACAAGTGTACATACTTTGATCTTTAGTTAGCGTTCCAAGATATTTAGAATGACCTCCCCATCAAGTTCCTTCAAAAACTGTAACGTGTAACTAGATGAATTGATTTGTCTGTGAAATGTCACTCTGCATTTTATTTTTCGATCGTCGTGAATCTAATCTTAAATTGTTTGAATTTGCAGCATTTTTTCACACCCGCCAAAAACTTGTTCACAGTACTGTATATATACAGTGCTTAGCATAAATGAGTACACCCCTTTGAAAAGTAAGTTTTTATTAACTTTCTTACTAATCCCACGAACAATTTCTAAATGTTTTTGCAAGACTGAGTTTCACAGATCATGATGACATGAAAGATAGGTTAATAATATAACTTTCACTAAAAAATCTTCAGTTTTACTTGAATTAGATTATGCAAAAATGAATGAACCCCATATCAAAACAACTACACCTAGCATTTTGTATGGCCTCCATGATTCTATTCTAAAGGACAGCAACAAGTCTTCTAAACATGTAGTGAACAAGATGCCAATATATTGCAATATATATCTTTTTACATTTTTCAAGAAGGACCTCTTTTAGAACCTGGATGCTGGATGGAGAATGATGCTTATAATGCAGAGAGTAATGCGGACAATGCAGAGAATGATGCATACAAAAAAACTGAAGATAAACTAATCAAATTTAGATATGATGCAAAGCTGCGAGGGATAGTTTTACACTAGAGAATACAGAAAAGGAATTCAGAAGGACCTAGGTTAGCTTGAACAATGGGCAGCAATTAGTAGAATGGTATTTAACAGGGATAACTGCAAAATTCTGTACATCTGGAGAAGAAAAATGAAAATTACATCTACAGAATGGGAGGAATAGAAATAAGCAACAGCACATGTGAAATAACCTTGGGTACACTAATAAATCACAGACCACATATAAGTCAACAGTGTGATGCAGCAACGAAAAAGGCAAACACGGTTTGGGGATGTATTAAGAGAAGGATAGTGTCTAGATTATTTGATATAGTTATCCTCCTCTGCTCCTCCTTGGTCAAAACTCATCAGTAGAGTTGAGCGATCTTGACCTTTTTAGAGTCGAGCCGGGTTTCGCGAAACCCGACTATCTCAAAAGTCGGGTCGAGTGAAATCGGCCGATTATGACGTAAAGTCGGGATCGACCGAAACACGAAACCCAATGCAAGTCAATGGGGCCGCATAGTCGGCAGTGAGTGGGGGCCAGGAAAACACCTAGAGTGCCCATTTTAATGTCAAAACCATCCATTCTTCTTAATAAAGCTTGTCAAGCGTAATTTACCTTATAATAATTGGAAGGCATTTGAAATTGGGGGTCATTTGGCTAAAGTTGTGGTGGGTAGGGCTGGTTCAAGTAATTAGTGGGCCCAGGAAATCTGGACCACGTCACGGCAGTGGAGCAGGGAGAGGTAAGTATTTCAACTTTGCAAGTGCTGTGAACCTGAGCAAGCAGGGGGGGCCCACTCGTTGGCATTGGCAATGGCACAGGGCCCCTCAAAGTACAGCGGTGTGTTTGCACGGCGGGGGCGCCTCCCACCGGCAGCAACACTTTTGCGTACCATGAGAGGCCCTGTGCCAGTGACGTCGCCAACTAGTATTCCTCCCCGCACCTGATGAAGGAACCTGCACTTTCATCTGCACCTTCCTGTTTGTCCCCGTGTAAGGTGGTATGGTATGCGGGAAGGGGGACCTGACTTTCAGCAGGGTCACAATCTTGCAGTGTAGCGTGCACGGGAAATGTTGCGTTATGGGTCAATGTACCAGCAGACTCATCTATCACTGGCTGGGCAATGGGCAGGATGAGGAGGAAACACAGATATAGGCCCAAAGAATAAAGTGGGCTAAATGCAGTTCAAAATTGGTAACACAGGACTAATCAGGGGGCATTGCAGTGGAGGACAACTGGAATGAGAGGCTGACACAGAGAGTAGGCCCAAATCAGTAAGTAGTCGAAATGCAGTTCAAAATTGGCAACAGTAGTAAACAGGCGGCACAGCTTTGTTCAGTGGAGGAGAACAGCAAGGAGTGGCAGACACCGATAGTAGGCCCCAACCCAACTAGTAGGCCAAATGCAGTCTAACATTAACAACTACTTAACGAGCGCCTGAAAACGGAATTTCAGGACAGGAAACCAGGAGAACAGCAAGGAGCGGCAGACACCGATAGTAGGCCCCAAACCAACTAGTACGCCAAATGCAGTTGTTCCGTTTAACCACAATTTAATGAGAGCCTGAAGATAGAAGTTCAGGAAAGGCAACCTGGAGAACACCTTGGAGTGGAACACACCATCTCTCTACACCCCATACCCAATTTGTAGGTCTAATGCAGCGTAGTTTCCAACAACTACTAAACGAGAGCATGATGATCGAAGCATTGGCGAGGAAACCTGGGGAACACCTTGGAGTGGAACACACCATCTCTCTACAGTGGAACACACCATCTCTCTACACCCCATACCCAATTTGTAGGCCTAATGCAGCGTAGTTTCCAACAACTACTAAACGAGAGCCGGAAGATCGAAGCTCAGGAAAGGCAACCTGGGGAACACCTTGGAGTGTAACACACCATCTCTCTACACCCCATACCCAATTTGTAGGCCTAATGCAGCGTAGTTTCCAACAACTACTAAACGAGAGCCGGAAGATCGAAGCAATGGAGAGGAAACCTGGGGAACACCTTGGAGTGTAACACACCATCTCTCTACACCCCATACCCAATTTGTAGGCCTAATGCAGCGTAGTTTCCAACAACTACTAAACGAGAGCCGGAAGATCGAAGCAATGGAGAGGAAACCTGGGAAACACCTTGGAGTGTAACACACCATCTCTCTACACCCCATACCCAATTTGTAGGCCTAATGCAGCGTAGTTTCCAACAACTACTAAACGAGAGCATGAAGATCGAAGCAATGGAGAGGAAACCTGGGGAACACCTTGGAGTGGAACACACCATCTCTCTACACCCCATACCCAATTTGTAGGCCTAATGCAGCGTAGTTTCCAACAACTACTAAACGAGAGCCGGAAGATCGAAGCTCAGGAAAGGCAACCTGGGGAACACCTTGGAGTGGAACACACCATCTCTCTACACCCCATACCCAATTTGTAGGCCCAATGCAGCGTAGTTTCCAACAACTACTAAACGAGAGCCGGAAGATCGAAGCTCAGGAAAGGCAACCTGGGGAACACCTTGGAGTGTAACAAACCCTCTCTCTACACCACGGAAGGGCTGATTCTTAGGAAGGAAGGCTGTCGGAAAGAAGCAGGGCGCGTCCGAGGGTGATTATATTCTTATTAGGTATATACTCACCCTCAGACGCGCCCTGCTTCTTTATTTGTAATGAATGTTTATTTGCAATGTGGTTTTGACTTACTCTATTTTTTTGGTAAATAATGATTTTATTATTTTCATTGTTTTGCATCTTCTTGGCAATAATATAAAGAAGACGTGACAGGACAACACTCGGTGGATGCCATATCTGTGTTTAAAATTGAAAAAACCTTTCAGTTAACTACTTGCAGGAGAAAGTTATTGTAGCTGGTGGCCATTTTTAGTACTGTACCAGATTTTTGTTGTATGTGTTTGTTTTTAATGTTAAAATGTCTGCATTTGATATCTCTCCAGTATTTTCTTTTTTATAAGCAAAATACTTATTTTTATATTTTCTGATGTTGGTTCCAGGGGTACACGGGCAGCAGTGGTGTGGTCAGTGGAGGCCTAGTGGAAGGAGTGACCGCAGACAGGCATCGAAGGCCTAAAATAATAACACATGGCTGTAGGCAATTTTAAATTGGTTCCAGGGGTACACGGGCAGCAGTGGTGTGGTCAGTGGAGGCCTAGTGGAAGGAGTGACCACAGACAGGCATCGAAGGCCTAAAATAATAACACATGGCTGTAGGCAATTTTAAATTGGTTCCAGGGGTACACGGGCAGCAGTGCCCTGGTCAGTGTAGTAGTAGTAGAAAGAATGGACCGCAGACAGGCATCGAAGGCCTAAAATAATAACACATGGCTGTAGGCAATTTTAAATTGGTTCCAGGGGTACACGGGCAGCAGTGGTGTGGTCAGTGGAGGCCTAGTGGAAGGAGTGACCGCAGACAGGCATCGAAGGCCTAAAATAATAACACATGGCTGTAGGCAATTTTAAATTGGTTCCAGGGGTACACGGGCAGCAGTGGTGTGGTCAGTGGAGGCCTAGTGGAAGGAGTGACCGCAGACAGGCATCGAAGGCCTAAAATAATAACACATGGCTGTAGGCAATTTTAAATTGGTTCCAGGGGTACACGGGCAGCAGTGGTGTGGTCAGTGGAGGCCTAGTGGAAGGAGTGACCGCAGACAGGCATCGAAGGCCTAAAATAATAACACATGGCTGTAGGCAATTTTAAATTGGTTCCAGGGGTACACGGGCAGCAGTGGTGTGGTCATTGGAGGCCTAGTGGAAGGAGTGACCGCAGACAGGCATCGAAGGCCTAAAATAATAACACATGGCTGTAGGCAATTTTAAATTGGTTACAGGGGTACACGGGCAGCAGTGGTGTGGTCAGTGGAGGCCTAGTGGAAGGAGTGACCGCAGACAGGCATCGAAGGCCTAAAATAATAACACATGGCTGTAGGCAATTTTAAATTGGTTCCAGGGGTACACGGGCAGCAGTGGTGTGGTCAGTGGAGGCCTAGTGGAAGGAGTGACCGCAGACAGGCATCGAAGGCCTAAAATAATAACACATGGCTGTAGGCAATTTTAAATTGGTTACAGGGGTACACAGGCAGCAGTGGTGTGGTCAGTGGAGGCCTAGTGGAAGGAGTGACCGCAGACAGGCATCGAAGGCCTAAAATAATAACACATGGCTGTAGGCAATTTTAAATTGGTTCCAGGGGTACACGGGCAGCAGTGGTGTGGTCAGTGGAGGCCTAGTGGAAGGAGTGACCGCAGACAGGCATCGAAGGCCTAAAATAATAACACATGGCTGTAGGCAATTTTAAATTGGTTCCAGGGGTACACGGGCAGCAGTGGTGTGGTCAGTGGAGGCCTAGTGGAAGGAGTGACCACAGACAGGCATCGAAGGCCTAAAATAATAACACATGGCTGTAGGCAATTTTAAATTGGTTCCAGGGGTACACGGGCAGCAGTGCCCTGGTCAGTGTAGTAGTAGTAGAAAGAATGGACCGCAGACAGGCATCGAAGGCCTAAAATAAAAAAATTGGGCTGGCTGTAGGCAATTTTAAATTGGTTCCAGGGGTACACGGGCAGCAGTGGTGTGGTCAGTGGAGGCCTAGTGGAAAGAGTGACCGCAGACAGGCATCGAAGGCCTAAAATAATAACACATGGCTGTAGGCAATTTTAAATTGGTTCCAGGGGTACACGGGCAGCAGTGCCCTGGTCAGTGTAGTAGTAGTAGAAAGAATGGACCGCAGACAGGCATCGAAGGCCTAAAATAAAAAAATTGGGCTGGCTGTAGGCAATTTTAAATTGGTTCCAGGGGTACACGGGCAGCAGTGGTGTGGTCAGTGGAGGCCTAGTGGAAGGAGTGACCGCAGACAGGCATCGAAGGCCTAAAATAATAACACATGGCTGTAGGCAATTTTAAATTGGTTCCAGGGGTACACGGGCAGCAGTGGTGTGGTCAGTGGAGGCCTAGTGGAAGGAGTGACCGCAGACAGGCATCGAAGGCCTAAAATAATAACATATGGCTGTAGGCAATCTTAAATTGGTTCCAGGGGTACACGGGCAGCAGTGGTGTGGTCAGTGGAGGCCTAGTGGAAGGAGTGACCGCAGACAGGCATCGAAGGCCTAAAATAATAACACATGGCTGTAGGCAATTTTAAATTGGTTCCAGGGGTACACGGGCAGCAGTGGTGTGGTCAGTGGAGGCCTAGTGGAAGGAGTCACCGCAGACAGGCATCGAAGGCCTAAAATAATAACACATGGCTGTAGGCAATTTTAAATTGGTTCCAGGGGTACACGGGCAGCAGTGGTGTGGTCAGTGGAGGCCTAGTGGAAGGAGTCACCGCAGACAGGCATCGAAGGCCTAAAATAATAACACATGGCTGTAGGCAATTTTAAATTGGTTCCAGGGGTACACGGGCAGCAGTGGTGTGGTCAGTGGAGGCCTAGTGGAAGGAGTGACCACAGACAGGCATCGAAGGCCTAACATAACAAAAATGTCAATACAATGGTATTGTCACTGGCAGGCATTGAAGGATGTCAGCGCATAGACTAAACATTGGTGGAGCTGTGAGATAATTTTGCAAGTGGTAGAGCACTGTTTGAGCTGGGGTGGGGGGAAACTGTCTTGTGGCCGGCGGTACAGGCCCAGGGCCCCTCATATTACAACGGTGTGTCTGACGTTGGGTGCGCACCACCACCGCCAGAGACACTTTATTGTACTAGGAGGGACCCAGTGGCAGTGCCGTCGACCAAAAGCGGGCTCACCCACCTCTTCAGACAAACTGCACTCTCACGGGTGCTGTCGCCAAGTGTCGATACCACGGCCCCGTGTGGGGAGTTTGGCCATTTAGTGAGGTGTAAACATGTCGTATGCTGGACAATCAGGTGCAGAAAATTACGAGATTGGAAAAGGCATTCAGAATAGTCCACAGGCAAGACCTTTTCATAGGAAAGCTAGGTGTCAGCCGGGCAAGGTGGGGCAAAAGATTTCGAAATCCAGTTGTCGTTCATTTTAATGAAGGTTAGATCATCTACATTTTGGGTAGCCAGACGAGTCCTTTTTTCTGTTAGTATTGAACCTGCAGCACTGAATACTCTTTCTGATAGGACACTAGCTGCCGGGCAAGCAAGCTCCTGCAATGCATATTCTGCCAATTCTGGCCAGGTGTCTAATTTTGATGCCCAGTAATCAAATGGGAATGACGGTTGAGGGAGAACATCGATAAGGGATGAAAAATAGTTTGTAACCATACTGGACAAATGTTGTCTCCTGTCACTTTGAATTGATGCTGCAGTACCTGTCCTGTCTGCGGTCATAGCAAAATCACTCCACAACCTGGTCAGAAAACCCCTCTGGCCAACGCCACTTCTGATTTCTGCCCCTCTAACTCCTCTGGTCTGCTGGCCCCTGCAGCTCGTGTGAGAACGATCACGGGCGCTGTGTGCAGGGAATGCCAGAAGCAAACGGTCAACAAGAGTTGATTGTTTGGTTGCTAATATTAGTTCCAAGTTCTCATGTGGCATTATATTTTGCAATTTGCCTTTATAGCGAGGATCAAGGAGGCAGGCCAACCAGTAATCGTCATCATTCATCATTTTAGTTATGCGTGTGTCCCTTTTGAGGATACGTAAGGCATAATCCGCCATGTGGGCCAAAGTTCCAGTTCTCAAATCTGCGGTTGTGCTTGGTTGAGGGGCAGTTTCAGGCAAATCCACGTCACTTGTGTCCCTCAAAAAACCAGAACCCGGCCTTGCCGCGCCACCAATTTTCAGTGGCCCCGGAAAAGCTTCCTCATTAAAAATATAATCATCCCCATCATCCTCCTCGTCCTCCTCCTCCTCTTCGCCCGCTACCTCGTCCTGTACACTGCCCTGGCCAGACAATGGCTGACTGTCATCAAGGCTTTCCTCTTCCTCAGCTGCAGACGCCTGATCCTTTATGTGCGTCAAACTTTGCATCAGCAGACGCATTAGGGGGATGCTCATGCTTATTATGGCGTTGTCTGCACTAACCAGCCGTGTGCATTCCTCAAAACACTGAAGGACTTGACACATGTCTTGAATCTTCGACCACTGCACACCTGACAACTCCATGTCTGCCATCCTACTGCCTGCCCGTGTATGTGTATCCTCCCACAAAAACATAGCAGCCCGCCTCTGTTCACACAGTCTCTGAAGCATGTGCAGTGTTGAGTTCCACCTTGTTGCAACGTCTATGATTAGGCGATGCTGGGGAAGGTTCAAAGAACGCTGATAGGTCTGCATACGGCTGGAGTGTACGGGCGAACGGCGGATATGTGAGCAAAGTCCACGCACTTTGAGGAGCAGGTCGGATAACCCCGGATAACTTTTCAGGAAGCACTGCACCACCAGGTTTAAGGTGTGAGCCAGGCAAGGAATGTGTTTCAGTTGGGAAAGGGAGATGGCAGCCATGAAATTCCTTCCGTTATCACTCACTACCTTGCCTGCCTCAAGATCTACAGTGCCCAGCCACGACTGCGTTTCTTTCTGCAAGAACTCGGACAGAACTTCCGCGGAGTGTCTGTTGTCGCCCAAACACTTCATAGCCAATACAGCCTGCTGACGTTTGCCAGTAGCTGCCCCATAATGGGAGACCTGGTGTGCAACAGTGGCAGCTGCGGATGGAGTGGTTGTGCGACTGCGGTCTGTGGACGAGCTCTCGCTTCTGCAGGAGGACGAAGAGGAGGAGGAGGGGGTGCGAACGGCTACAGCCAATTGTTTCCTAGACCGTGGGCTAGGCAGAACTGTCCCAAACTTGCTGTCCCCTGTGGACCCTGCATCCACCACATTTACCCAGTGTGCCGTGATGGACACGTAACGTCCCTGGCCATGCCTACTGGTCCATG
Source organism: Ranitomeya imitator (assembly GCF_032444005.1). Lineage (NCBI taxonomy): Eukaryota > Metazoa > Chordata > Amphibia > Anura > Dendrobatidae > Ranitomeya > Ranitomeya imitator. The sequence continues at coordinate 143,132,615 of NC_091284.1, forward strand.
CATCTGTTGTCAGGTGCACCTTTGTGCTCACAGATTGCCTGAGTGCATGGACGATGCGCTCTTTAACATGCTGGTGGAGGGCTGGGATGGCTTTTCTGGAAAAAAGTGTCGACTGGGTAGCTCGTAGCGTGGTACAGCGTAGTCCATCAGGGCTTTGAAAGCTTCGCTTTCAACTAACCGGTAGGGCATCATCTCTAACGAGATTAGTCTAGCTATGTGTGCGTTCAAACCCTGTGTACGCGGATGCGAGGCTAAGTACTTCCTTTTTCTAACCATAGTCTCATGTAGGGTGAGCTGGACTGGAGAGCTGGAGATCGTGGAACTAGCGCGGGTGCCGGTGGACATGGCAGACTGAGAGACGGTGGGAGATGGTATTGTTGCCACCGGTGCCCTAGATGCAGTGTTTCCTACTACGAAACTGGTGATTCCCTGACCCTGATTGCTTTGGCCTGGCAAAGAAACCTGCACAGATACTGCAGGTGGTGCGGAAAATGGTGGCCCTACACTGCCGGAAGGGATGTTGCGTTGCTGACTAGCTTCATTGGCCGAGGGTGCTACAACCTTAAGGGACGTTTGGTAGTTAGTCCAGGCTTGCAAATGCATGGTGGTTAAATGTCTATGCATGCAACTTGTATTGAGACTTTTCAGATTCTGTCCTCTGCTTAAGGTAGTTGAACATTTTTGACAGATGACTTTGCGCTGATCAATTGGATGTTGTTTAAAAAAATGCCAGACTGCACTCTTTCTAGCATTGGATACCTTTTCAGGCATTGCAGACTGAGCTTTAACCGGATGGCCACGCTGTCCTCCAACAGGTTTTGGCTTTGCCACGCGTTTTGGGCAAGATACGGGCCCGGCAGATGGAACCTGTTGCGATGTTGATGCCTGCTGCGGCCCCTCCTCCTCCGCTTCAGAACTGCTGCCGCCTGCACCCTGTTCCCCCAATGGCTGCCAATCGGGGTCAAGAACTGGGTCATCTATTACCTCTTCTTGTAGCTCATGTGCAACTTCGTCTGTGTCACCGTGTCGGTCGGTGGTATAGCGTTCATGATGGGGCAACATAGTCTCATCAGGGTCTGATTCTTGATCAGCACCCTGCGAGGGCAATGTTGTGGTCTGAGTCAAAGGACCAGCATAGTAGTCTGGCTGTGGCTGTGCATCAGTGCACTCCATGTCAGATTCAACTTGTAATGGGCATGGACTGTTAACTGCTTCACTTTCTAAGCCAGGGACGGTATGTGTAAAGAGCTCCATGGAGTAACCCGTTGTGTCGCCTGCTGCATTCTTCTCTGTTGTTGTTTTTGCTGAAGAGGACAAGGAAGCGACTTGTCTCTGACCGTGAACATCCACTAACGATGCGCTGCTTTGACATTTACCAGTTTCACGAGAGGAGGCAAAAGAGCTAGAGGCTGAGTCAGCAAGATAAGCCAAAACTTGCTCTTGCTGCTCCGGCTTTAAAAGCGGTTTTCCTACTCCCAGAAAAGGGAGCGTTCGAGGCCTTGCGTAGCCAGACGACGAACCTGGCTCCACAGCTCCAGACTTAGGTGCAATATTTTTTTTCCCACGACCAGCTGATGCTCCACCACTACCACTACCCTCATTACCAGCTGACAATGAACGCCCCCGGCCACGACCTCTTCCACCATACTTCCTCATTGTTTTAAAAACGTAAACAAACTAACGGTATTTGTTGCTGTCACACAAATTACACGGTGAGCTATAACTTCAGTATGATTTAGCTACCCCTTTACAGGTGAGTGAGACCACAACGAAAATCAGGCACAATGTTACACACTCTGTTGTTGGTGGCAACAAATGAGAGAGATGCCACACACGCAGGACTGTCACTGAAGCACAAATGTAAATATTAATCTCCCACTGATTTGATTTTTTTTTTTTTTTCAGGGAGACTTTAGGAAAAAAAAATAATAGAATAAAATGATTTTTTCAGGAAGAATTTAGAAACCAAATAAAATAAAATGATTTTTTCAGGGAGAATTTAGAAAACAAATAAAACAAAAAAAGGCTTTCTATGGCCCACTGAGTGAGAGATGACGCACACAGGAGTCAGGAGTGGCACACAAGCCCAGAGGCCAATATTTATCTCCCACTGATTGATGTAGTGATTTTTTCAGGTAGATTTTGGAACCCAAATCAAGCTAAAAAAAATAATAGGCTTTCTATGGCCCACAATTGGAGAGAGAGAGAGAGATGGCACACCCAGGAGTCAAGACTGGCACACAAGCAGAAAGGGCAATATTAATCTCCCACTGATTTGTTTTTTTTTGTTTTTTTTCAGGGAGACTTTAGGAAAAAAAAATAGAATAAAATGATCTTTTCAGGAAGAATTTAGAAACCAAATAAAATAAAATGATTTTTTCAGGGAGAATTTAGAAAACAAATAAAACAAAAAAAGGCTTTCTATGGCCCACTGAGTGAGAGATGACGCACACAGGAGTCAGGAGTGGCACACAAGCCCAGAGGCCAATATTTATCTCCCACTGATTGATGTAGTGATTTTTTCAGGTAGATTTTGGAACCCAAATCAAGCTAAAAAAAATAATAGGCTTTCTATGGCCCACAATTGGAGAGAGAGAGAGAGATGGCACACCCAGGAGTCAAGACTGGCACACAAGCAGAAAGGGCAATATTAATCTCCCACTGATTTGTTTTTTTGTTTTTTTTTTCAGGGAGACTTTAGGAAAAAAAAAATAGAATAAAATGATTTTTTGAGGAAGAATTTAGAAACCAAATAAAATAAAATGATTTTTTCAGGGAGAATTTAGAAAACAAATAAAACAAAAAAAGGCTTTCTATGGCCCACTGAGTGAGAGATGACGCACACAGGAGTCAGGAGTGGCACACAAGCCCAGAGGCCAATATTTATCTCCCACTGATTGATGTAGTGATTTTTTCAGGTAGATTTTGGAACCCAAATCAAGCTAAAAAAAATAATAGGCTTTCTATGGCCCACAATTGGAGAGAGAGAGAGAGATGGCACACCCAGGAGTCAAGACTGGCACACAAGCAGAAAGGGCAATATTAATCTCCCACTGATTTGTTTTTGTTTTTTTGTTTTTTTCAGGGAGACTTTAGGAAAAAAAAAATAGAATAAAATGATTTTTTCAGGAAGAATTTAGAAACCAAATAAAACAAAAAAAGGCTTTCTATGGCCCACTGAGTGAGAGATGACGCACACAGGAGTCAGGAGTGGCACACAAGCCCAGAGGCCAATATTTATCTCCCACTTTTTTTTTTTTGTTCCAGGGAAAATTTATAAACCCAATAAAAAAAATAATAAATAGGCTTTCTATGGCCCACTATCTGAGAGACAGAGAGAGATGGCACGCTTAGGACTGGCACACAAGCCCAAAGGCCAATATTAATCTCCCTTTTTTTTTTAAGGGAGAATTTATAAAACCAAAAAAAAATAAATAAATAGGCTTTCTATGGCCCACTATTTGTGAGAGAGATGGCACGCTCAGGACTGGCACACAAGCCCAGAGGCCAATATTAATCTCCCACTTTTTTTTTTTTTTCCAGGGAAAATTTATAAACCCAATAAAAAAAATAAAAATAAATAGGCTTTCTATGGCCCACTATCTGAGAGAGAGAGATGGCACGCTTAGGACTGGCACACAAGCCCAAAGGCCAATATTAATCTCCCACTGATTGATTTATTGATTTTTTCAGGTAGAATTTAGAACCCAAATAAAGCAAAAAAAAAAAAAATGGGCTTTCTATGGCCCACTGAGTGAGTGATGATGCACACAGGAGTCAGGAGTGGCACACAAGCCCTGAGGCCAATATTTTTCTCCCACTGATTGATGTAGTGATTTTTTCAGGTAGATTTTAGAACCCAAATCAAGCAAAAAAATAAATAGGCTTTCTATGGCCCACTGAGTGAGAGATGACACAGACAGGGATGGCACTCTAGCAGAAATGTCAATCTTAATCTCCCACAAAAAAAAAAAAAAAACAGGGAGTGTCCTTCAATTACTATCTCCCTGCAGTAATCTCAGCCAGGTATGGCAGGCAGCAATAAGGAGTGGACTGATGCACAAATTAAATAAAAAGTGTGTACAAACCAAAAAGATAGCTGTGCAGAAAGGAAGGAACAAGAGGATTTGTGCTTTGAAAAAAGCAGTTGGTTTGCACAGCGGCGTACACACAGCAATGCAGCTATCAGGGAGCCTTCTAGGGCAGCCCAATGAGCTACAGCGCTGAGGGGAAAAAAAAAATGTAGCTTCCACTGTCCCTGCACACCGAAGGTGGTGTTGGGCAGTGGAAATCGCTACAGCACAAGCGGTTTGGTGGTTAATGGACCCTGCCTGTCGCTATCCCTGCTTCTGACAAAGCGGCAGCAACCTCTCCCTAAGCTCAGATCAGCAGCAGTAACATGGCGGTCGGCGGGAACGCCCCTTTATAGCCCCTGTGACGCCGCAGACAGCAAGCCAATCACTGCAATGCCCTTCTCTAAGATGGTGGGGACCAGGACCTATGTCATCACGCTGCCCACACTCTGCGTTTACCTTCATTGGCTGAGAAATGGCGCTTTTCGCGTCATTGAAACGCGACTTTGGCGCGAAAGTCGCGTACCGCATGGCCGACCCCGCACAGGGGTCGGATCGGGTTTCATGAAACCCAACTTTGCCAAAAGTCGGCGACTTTTGAAAATGAACGACCCGTTTCGCTCAACCCTACTCATCAGTAATACTGTGTCCAGTTGTGGGCAACACATTTGAAAAAAGACATAAAAAAACTGGATCAAGTTCAGAAAAGAGTTACCAGGATGGTAAGTGGACTGCAAACATTTGCATACATCTGCATGTCCTGCGTACCCAATGTAAAAGATAATTATGCAGGACGCATTCAGACGTATGCTGAAGTAGGCGGAGCTTAGCGGAGGACGTAAGCAGCCCTCCGCAAAGCCCCGAACGCTAATGTGAACCCAGCCATAGTGTAGAGGGATTATCCTTAGTCTCATTTGCACATAGAAGCACAAAAAGCAATGGAATGAAACTGAAAGAGGGAAGAAACAGATTAGATATTAGAAAAAACTTCTTGACATTGAGGGTGATTAATGAGTTGTACAGGCTGCCACGAGAGGTGGTGATTTTTCCTTGACTGAAAGTCTTCAAATAGAGACTGACAGACAACTGACTGAGATGGTTTATTGAGTCCTGCATTGAGCAAGAAGTTGGACATGATGCTTAATTTATTTCTTCTTTATTCCGCATAGGTGTTTGATGTGGGTTCATATCAGGATACATACTTTGCCATTGAATCATTTTTACCCTGTTCTTCAAAAATGCAATAGAGTGTGCTTTAGATCACTGTCATGTTTTAAAAGTGCATGTCTACCAATGTCACAGAGTGAGAGCATTTTCTCTTTCACTATAAAGCAGTATTTCTGTGAATGTATGATACCATGAACGAAATGCAACTTCTACATAGCAGCAGCACTAATTCAGCTCCACATGCAGAGATTGCCTCCACGGTCTTCCACTGTATTTTCCATGCATTTTTCTGTGGACTGTCACCTTTGCTATGCCATACAATTTTGAAACCATCTGTTCCAAAAATATTTATATTGGTTTTTTTTATCACTCCAAGTATAGAATTCCAGGAGTCTTCACATTTTAAGTATACGTATAGGAGCGACTTCCTTCACGAACACCACCCTTTAGATGCCATTCTTCTGCAGTGCATGTTGTATGGTATCTCAGAAAGCACTCAACCCATTTTGCTTCACTTTTTTTGTGTAAAGAAATTATTTTATTCCTCAGGTCTGTTGACATTTCTCTTCCATGTGCTGACATTCCTGACAGCATAAAATGGTAAGGGGTTTTCTTTATTTAGTAACGTCCTAAATAGGCAGTGTAAGCGGTTTATACCTTGTGGGAATAAAAGGACTAGAAATAGGAAAAACCCAATGTGGCTAAACAAAGAAGTAAGACAGGCAATTAACAGTAAAAAGAAAGCATTTGCACTACTAAAGCAGGATGGCACCATTGAAGCTCTAAAAAACTATAGGGAGAAAAATACTTTATCTAAAAAACTAATTAAAGCTGCCAAAATGGAAACAGAGAAGCACATTGCTAAGGAGAGTAAAACTAATCCCAAACTGTTCTTCAACTATATCAATAGTAAAAGAATAAAAACTGAAAATGTAGGCCCCTTAAAAAATAGTGAGGAAAGAATGGTTGTAGATGACGAGGAAAAAGCTAACATATTAAACACCTTCTTCTCCACGGTATTCACGGTGGAAAATGAAATGCTAGGTGAAATCCCAAGAAACAATGAAAACCCTATATTAAGGGTCACCAATCTAACCCAAGAAGAGGTGCGAAACCGGCTAAATAAGATTAAAATAGATAAATCTCCGGGTCCGGATGGCATACACCCACGAGTACTAAGGGAACTAAGTAATGTAATAGATAAACCATTATTTCTTATTTTTAGGGACTCTATAGCGACAGGGTCTGTTCCGCAGGACTGGCGCATAGCAAATGTGGTGCCAATATTCAAAAAGGGCTCTAAAAGTGAACCTGGAAATTATAGGCCAGTAAGTCTAACCTCTATTGTTGGTAAAATATTTGAAGGGTTTCTGAGGGATGTTATTCTGGATTATCTCAATGAGAATAACTGTTTAACTCCATATCAGCATGGGTTTATGAGAAATCGCTCCTGTCAAACCAATCTAATCAATTTTTATGAAGAGGTAAGCTATAGGCTGGACCACGGTGAGTCATTGGACGTGGTATATCTCGATTTTTCCAAAGCGTTTGATACCGTGCCGCACAAGAGGTTGGTACACAAAATGAGAATGCTTGGTCTGGGGGAAAATGTGTGTAAATGGGTTAGTAACTGGCTTAGTGATAGAAAGCAGAGGGTGGTTATAAATGGTATAGTCTCTAACTGGGTCGCTGTGACCAGTGGGGTACCGCAGGGGTCAGTATTGGGACCTGTTCTCTTCAACATATTCATTAATGATCTGGTAGAAGGTTTACACAGTAAAATATCGATATTTGCAGATGATACAAAACTATGTAAAGCAGTTAATACAAGAGAAGATAGTATTCTGCTACAGATGGATCTGGATAAGTTGGAAACTTGGGCTGAAAGGTGGCAGATGAGGTTTAACAATGATAAATGTAAGGTTATACACATGGGAAGAAGGAATCAATATCACCATTACACACTGAACGGGAAACCACTGGGTAAATCTGACAGGGAGAAGGACTTGGGGATCCTAGTTAATGATAAACTTACCTGGAGCAGCCAGTGCCAGGCAGCAGCTGCCAAGGCAAACAGGATCATGGGGTGCATTAAAAGAGGTCTGGATACACATGATGAGAGCATTATACTGCCTCTGTACAAATCCCTAGTTAGACCGCACATGGAGTACTGTGTCCAGTTTTGGGCACCGGTGCTCAGGAAGGATATAATGGAACTAGAGAGAGTACAAAGGAGGGCAACAAAATTAATAAAGGGGATGGGAGAACTACAATACCCAGATAGATTAGCGAAATTAGGATTATTTAGTCTAGAAAAAAGACGACTGAGGGGCGATCTAATAACCATGTATAAGTATATAAGGGGACAATACAAATATCTCGCTGAGGATCTGTTTATACCAAGGAAGGTGACGGGCACAAGGGGGCATTCTTTGCGTCTGGAGGAGAGAAGGTTTTTCCACCAACATAGAAGAGGATTCTTTACTGTTAGGGCAGTGAGAATCTGGAATTGCTTGCCTGAGGAGGTGGTGATGGCGAACTCAGTCGAGGGGTTCAAGAGAGGCCTGGATGTCTTCCTGGAGCAGAACAATATTGTATCATACAATTATTAGGTTCTGTAAAAGGACGTAGATCTGGGGATTTATTATGACGGAATATAGGCTGAACTGGATGGACAAATGTCTTTTTTCGGCCTTACTAACTATGTTACTATGTTACTATGTTACTATTGCAATCAACTGCCTTGAACCCATTATCTACCAATGTCCTTTTTTGGGACAAAAAAAGAAAGGAATGTCCAGCTTCACCGATTCCGTAAAAAAGAGTTTTCTTTATTCACATACTTTAAACTTGGAGGATACAGACTTCAGCACAACCATATGGGTAAGAATCTCAACGTGTTTCTGGAGACTAGGCTCCCTTAATCATGATTAAGTCTCCAGAAACACATTGAGATTCTTACCCATATGGATCTTGTACGCCTGGACACAGCGGGTCCGTGCTCCCGAGGTTTGGTTCTTGCATCACGGGTGAGCTGGTTTATGTTCCTTCTTACAAAACCTTTTTTGGGACGCCTAATCTTTTGCGCCTAATCTTTTGCTTCTAGCAACTAAGACTTTATAATTAGGTCCAATTTTTTGTTTTGTGTTTGTCAAATTAATGTTTTGAAAACAGGAAATCATGTCATTGTAATTTTTAATTGAATATTTTTCCACCCATAGAGCTTTCAAAGCACCTATTTTCGAGGTTTTTTTCAAAATTAGGATCATAAGCTGAAATTATTATTTAAAATCACAGTTCTGTGATCACAAAGTTATTAGAACTATTGTTTATACTTGAAGGAAGGTATATAATGCACTGGCATTGATGTAGATTTACCAAGGCCAGAGTTATATTCAAGTGAAATTGCCATCCCAATTTTCAATGTTTTTTTTTACATGGAAATTTTTGTGTGATTCACTAGTTTTTATACATAACCCTAAATCATTTACAACTGATATGGCAGGCAGAGGTCTTTTAGTTTCATTTCTTCACATTTACCAGGTAGTCTGGAAATCCCTCACCCCTCCACCCCAGTTCCCCAGTACCTTTCTGACTATATATGCTTTGTGAAACCTGATATCTCAGCTGTACTGGAGACACTTAGGAGAACAGACCCTGTAACTTGCTGGCTTGTCAGACATTGTTTACGATCACATCACAGTATACAAGGTTGGTATTTTATGTTTTTATTCATCACAATTGTTTATTTAGCTTGTTTTATGAATGGATAGTGAAATGTGATATATATATATATATTTAAAATAATAGTATATATTTTTATTTATAGTTTTCTAAATGTTACTATACTAATTTTTGTTTTTGCTGTATCAGCAGTAAGAACATGGCATATCAATAAAAAAAGGACTTACTGTTGATGAAATACTAGGTTATCTTGAGGAATTTCATGACCAGGAAGAGGAAGTTTCTGATGTTGAAGTTGTGATTGTACCCATTGAGCCTGATGAGGCAACTGATGAGGAAGAATTTCAGGAAAATTAGCTTCTTGCTCATGAATTGAATGATGTAGCAGGAACTTTGGAGGTTTTGCACACTTCAACAGAAATTGAAGAGGCTCCTGAGGTGGCATCAACTGAGAATTTACCATCCACCTCAGCAGGAACTTCAAGTACCAGTAGCAGAAAACGACCAAGGAATCAAACTTCAAAACCACTTGTAAGCAAGAAATAAAAATCCAACAGAAATATTACAATGTGCAGCAACTCCAAAATGGAAAAAATGTCAACCAACATATGAAAGCAGTGCGGACCAGGATACGTCCGAAATAAGTAACATTTGTGACATTTTAGAAAATAAAAATGAAGTTGAAGTATTTGAAGAGTTTTTTTCCCCACGATGTTATGGATATTATTTTGACCCTAAGCATGCTATATGCAAACCAAAAAAATAAACCCTCCTTTTCCATCAGAGAAGAAGAATTACAAGTTTTCTTAGGCATATTATTTGGATCTCATTCTCTCCCCAAGAGGACATGTACTGGGAACAAGCTCAAGATGTGGGAGTCCCATTGGTGTTCAAAGCAATGTCAAAGAACCGTTTTAGGGAAATTAAAAAATATATACACCTAAATGACAATTAATAATAATCTTTATTTTTATATAGCGCTAACATATTCCGCAGCGCTTTACATTTTGCACACATTATCATCACTGTCCCCGATAGGGCTCACAATCTAAATTCCCTATCAGTATGTCTTTGGAATGTGGGAGGAAACCGGAGTGCCCGGAGGAAACCCACGCAAACACGGAGAGAACATACAAACTCTTTGCAGATGTTGTCCTTGGTGGGGTTTGAACCCAGGACTCCAGCGCTGCAAGGCTGCAGTGCTATCCACTGAGCCACCGTGCCGCCCAATTCTAAAATTGACAAGTCTGACAAGATGTACAAAGTTAGTTTATTCTTTGAAGTACTGGGGAAAGAATTCCTGAAATTCGGTGTATTCCACCAGGAACTTTCCTTAGATGAAATGATGGTCTGCTACTATGGCAAACACCCTACAAAAATGTACATGCGAAGTAAGCCAATAAAATTTGGCTACAAAATTTTGTGTCTGTGCAGTTCCAACGGCTACCTCTACAAATTTGTGCCATACTGTGTTAAGTCTGACAAAGAGGATGGACCATTAGGCTTGAGAGTAATTTCACAACTTACAAATGTAATTCCTAATTCCCAGTCATTCAGTTACAAGTTATTTTTTTACAATTTCTTTACAAGTATTGATGCTCTGGTGATGCTAAAAAAACCAAAAACATCCAAGCTACTGGCACTATGAGAGAAAATCGCACAAAACAGTGTCCTCCTATGCCAAGCAAGGAGATTGAAAAACAAAAGGAAAGAGGATTTTGTGATTACTGGTTTGATAAAGCAAATAACATTCTTGTGGTGAAATGGAAGGATAATAAGGTTGTCACGTTTGGCACGAACTTCAGCAAAATAGAGCCTTTGTCAGCAGCTGGTAGGTACTCTCAAAAACAGAAAAAACATGTCCAAATCTCAATGCCACTGATGGTTCAGAAAGATAATTCCCACATGGGGGGAGTTGATTTATTGGACAAACAAATCTCCCTGTACCATGTCAGAATCTGTTCCATAAAGTGGTAGTGGCCCCTCTTCACTCAAATGATAGACATTGCAATTGTCAACATCTGGAGTGCATATCAAAAGGCAAATCCAGAAGAAGGAGGAGGATAAGCAAAAGAACACCATCAACCCCAAAGCGATGTGGATCTCAACGGAGTAAACTATTAGGTGGCTGAGTTAGTGATGACATCAGATTTGATCCTGGTAATCATTTGATAGAGCCAATTGCTACACAAAGAAGGTGTGCTTTATGCAAGAAAAAAACAACCAGAATTTGCAAACGGTGTGATGTTCCCCTTCATGCTAACTGTTTTGCTGTATTCCATTCCCCTAACTGAGTTATTTGGAGAATTTTGTTATATAATATTTTGAAAAAAGTGCATAAACATATTGTTTGCATAATAATTTGTAAGCATAAAATGCAAAAAAATAAAGTTGAATAAGTTCTATCTTTTCTGAGTTTTTGCTATCACTTTCTGCCAATGTCCCAAAATTGGGATGTCCTTTTCTGAAAAATCCGTACTTATAAAAGTTTGGCAAATTATGTTTCTGATTCATTAGGACCCAAATCATTAAAAATCTGTCATTTAAAAAAAAATGAAAATTGCTAATTTGGCAAGTAATGGGTTAATAAATTATTAGACTTACCTGTGCTTGAATTCTTGTTAATTAGAATTTTATAATCTAACTTTCAGCTTTACTCCAAAACTTTTTGTAATGAAGTTTTCAACTTAGTCTTGAATGCATTTGTTAGTAAAACTGCTTTTTTGAGTGTGCAAAATAACACAACTTGCCTGCAGTCAATAGCCCACATACGTGGGAGTATTCTGTAGTATGCTTGAAAATATTGATTCTCAATTGAAAATTAAGGTTTTCTAACAAATCTGTTGGGGGGGTACTCATTTATGGTGAGTATTGTAAGTATCTGTAGGTTTATAGCAAATATAAAAAGTCTACACATCCTATTAAAATGCTGGATTTTAAAATTGTAAAAAAAATCATACCAAAAATGATCATTTCAGAACTTTTCCCCTCTTTAATGTAGCACATATATCTTATATTTTATATTTAACCCCTTTCCAACCTTGGACGTACTCAGTTCATCATGGTAAATGATGCTCACCGACATTGGACGTGCTGAGTACATCCAGTCAATTTAGCGTGCACGATAGCTGTCTGGTGTTAAATGATTCTGACTGCTGACACTCGACTCAGTGTCAGGAGTGGTGCTAGCACCACTCCCAGCACTTTGACCTCCTAAACTCTGCGATCGCTGCAATTGCAGCATTTAGCTAGCAGGCAGAGGGAAGAAAGTTCCTCTGCCCTTGAATCTGAGACCCTGCGGTGTCATCGTCATGACAACATCTGGGTCACCAGGCTACGGCAACCTCTCAGACCTTCTGAAGAGCATGGTCTCAGGGGCTTGTGTCAGTGTAGCACTGACAGTTATAATTCATTGCATTACTCATGAATTGCAATGAATTATAACTGGGACAAAGAAAAAAGTTTTTTTTAAAAAGTATAAAAAATTGTAAATTTAAAAAAAAATCTGAAAATAATAAAAAAAATATATATTGTACTGATAAATTTCTATTTTTATATAAAAAAATAAAAAGGTACACCTGTTTGCTATTGCCACGTCCGTGATGACCTGTCCCATAAAACTGTACCATTAGTTGACCTCTTCAGTGACCACTGTAAAAAAAATTAAGAAAAACAGGGGAAAAAACATTCTTTTTCATCATATCACTGAATAAAAAGTGGAGTAAAATGTTATCAAAAAGGCGAATCTAAATACAAATGGTACTGTCACATCTCTGTTGTTGGGTGTCCAGTGACCAGGGGCTCCTTCCATGTCCCTAACGCTAGGGACGCCCTAGCTCACCCTGTTCCCCAGATTACTTCTGGTGGTGAAGACACCAATGCCATGTATCCTGACTTAGATACTGAATCCGCCCTCAGTATGTACCCTTTTCCCACCCAGGGAAGAGGGGAGTAGTAGTGTACCATAATACACCAACCAGACTAACAAAGGTAATATGAACAGGGGTAACGAAGAATACTAATCATGCACATATATGCATTCAACAAATCTAGCTCTGACAATGAATGATAGCCAGGGCCCAGTTTATATAGGAGATGGGAGTGGCTAGCACTGCACAGTTAAGAGCTTTAATGATCCAGGAGCTCTCATCTGAGCTGGTTAACCCCTGTACTGCTAAAATATATTTACACCATTTAATAAGAAGGTGAAGTGCTTCTAATCAGTGCAGGAGTAGGAGAAATTAGACACTGCTGTCTTCTGGCTCCTCTCTGTTGCGGTAAATCGATAACAGTTATCACTGAAAACTTCATCTTGTCCCACAAAAAGCAAGCTACCATACAGTTCCATCACTGGAAAAATAAAAACGTTATAGCTCCCAGAATACAATGATGCAAAAATATATATTTTTTATAAAATTGTTTTTACTGTGTAAAAGCACCAAAACACAAAAAAACTATATACTGTAATTGTGCTAGTGCCATAAGTGTACTGACCCCAAGAATAAAGCTGCCTTATCAATTTTATGAAACATGGAAGGGAATAAAAAAACATAAAAAACATTCCTAAAAGATGTTTTTTGTTCATTTTGTCGTCCCAAAATCGGAATAGAAAGCGATCAAAATATGTCATGTGAATGAAAATGGAACCAATAAAAACATCACTTAGTCCTGCAAAAGACCATGTCTATTGTGTGAATATCATACTATCAATTCTTACGTATATTATAAAGAGTCTGCTAGACCCTGATGATCATGGCAGTCATATAGAGGATGATAAAATGCACAGGGCTGTATTATGGATCATGCTGACTAGGGAGAAATAGATTTAATACTCTATAGGACTTCGTCAGCCATTGTGCTGCATTATGGCATAACACTAAGAAAATCGAATATAACGTTTCAAATATCCATTGTTCCATCATATGATTTGAATTGATCTAATACAGTGCATTAGTGCCATGGATGTGTAATAGCACTGAGAGCTTACAGGCTCTATTATAATGTGATGTCAATTATAGCGATTTAAGGAATTCTCCAGAAGAATCTTAACAGTCATAATAGCCAGATGTTGGTTTCCTAAAACGGGAAGCATACCATTATGAATTTTTTCAGTAGTTCCATCAATCTATGGTGCGAATGCACGACATGGTGATTAAACTATATACATTGATATAAGAACAATGGCATATTGGGAATTTTGAGAGATATAGTCTCTAATGCCAATACCATAACTATATGCTGGTTTCAATATTACGGAGCTAATAGCCATTTTAAAATTTTAGCTGTTTACTCCAATTGGATTTGTCTGCGAATTAGACATCTAAAACCCAACATCTTACCCAATGCTTTACCTGAAATACTTGAACATTTTGCTGAAGTTTTTTCTTTTTTCAAATCTGAAAAATTACCACCACTTTGGATATACAGTATGATTGCCCCAGTGATCTGGTACCTAACTCCTGTCTCCATAATTGTAATACATATAATCTGACTAAAGCAGATTGTTAGCATTTCAGAGCTCAAAATGCGTTCAATAAACTCCAAAGATAATTCAGAGTATTATATGCATATTTCCCAGGCAACTGAGGCTTTTTAATTAAGCAATTCATTGCAAATTGATTTTAAGTAACCAGAAAATTTGAATTTCAAAAGATTCTCTCATCTCCAGTGTTATACCTTGATGCCATTTTTTTAACCAAATTAAAAATCAGTTCATTGATCTAGCAGTCCATGTTTTAGAGAATCCGGTGTAATGATCCAAGCGGCAGGTGCAAAAAAGCTACTAGATCTTTAAGTAGTGGTAATGAATCCACAATGTTGATAAAATTCCAGCACCTTGTATAAAAATGTAATTCCTTTAATAAATCATGGCTAAAAACACATGCAGTCACGTTCCTCGGTTAAGAAAAGAGCATGTGCATTTCAGGTGAGTCCAGCTTTAATAACAGACTAGTCCAGCGCAGTCCATTTCTGGCTTCTGACAGCACCGAAGCTGGTGATTGACAAGTCTCTTGCGTGTACATAGTGAGTGACCTGTCAATCACCTGCTACAGCGCTGGAGAGAGCAGTCTAGAGTTAAGCCAGACTAATCTGGCTTGATCTTAAAAGTATAATATCTTTGAAATGAGTGTTTCTGAAAATATTATACCTGGCAGCAATTGCACAGCCAGGCTGTGATTCATGCTGCCTATGGTTTGGGCTCTAGACATGAGCAAATTATATTTTAGTGGATTTTAATTCTTCTCGAATATTGCATTGTCAAAATGGTGATTTTTATGTCATTAATTTCCATGTGGATTCACCAAAATGGCAGCTGCTGTATCACAAAAAGTCCATCAATAAGTTAAGCAATAAATAAAACACTTTTCCAGCTCTTTGGCACCTCCACTCTGCACCGTTATTCTTCCAGTCTTCGATGCATAATCTTATCACTGTTGTGAACACTGAATCCCCTAGCAAGATCATAATGCACATTGTGATATCATGATGTCATGGCCTTAATTGTGCTTATACAGAACCATCCCGGGACTCATCAGAACTGTAATTTCTGATCTAGTATGAATAGGCTTGGATTCAATGCTTTCGGCAGTGATAAGAAGATGCAATGAGAATTGGACATGTGACAGTGAGGTGTGGAGATGCTGGAGAGGTGAGCAGTCAAGAGACTGCAGGTGCTTTATTTATCTGACAAAGCATAGGAAATCACTTGGCCAATGTTAGTCTAAGTGGCCATGCACATGTCCGATTTTTTTCTTGGACAAAGACTGTCTGAGAAAAAAAATGCTGCATGCCCGAGTTGTATGAGATATTAGGATCACACTTGGCCATGCAAGTCAATGAGTGTGTGGAAAACTTACAGGGCCTTACAGGGATATTGTTGTTAGGGCTGGCGGAACGCATTGAGTAAATATAATGATAGTAAAGGTGTTTTCAAAATTTTGGCCATATTTCAGTTTTCTCACAAATAAATGCAAGTAATATCGAAGAAATGTTACCAATATCACGAAGCACAATATGTCACAAGAAAACAATGTCAGAATAACATATTCATGCAAGCGTTCCAGAGTTATAACCTCATAAAGGGACAGTGGTCAGAATGGTAAAAATTGGCCCAGTCATTAACATGCAAACCACCATTGGGGGTTAAGGGGCTAATTCTTCATCACTACCCTCTTGCTTTAGTTCCCTAAATACTTTCTTTTTTATATATTAATTGGAAACCTTACAGATCTTTTTTACCATAGTGGTTTCTTCCTATTTCTAGCTTGTTAATTTCCATAAAGGAGGTGGTGGTGGCGAACTCAGTCGAGGGGTTCAAGAGAGGCCTGGATGTCTTCCTGGAGCAGAACAATATTGTATCATACAATTATTAGGTTCTGTAGAAGGACGTAGATCTGGGGATTTATTATGATGGAATATAGGCTGAACTGGATGGACAAATGTCTTTTTTCGGCCTTACTAACTATGTTACTATGTTACTAGGTTACTATAGGTTACATATTGTAAACAGGACCTAATCTGGATGCTTAAAAAAGTATGCTATTTGCTTTGTATACTTTTATTTCCAAGGACAATGTCCCGGTTTATTGTATATATAGATCATCTATAATCCTTTAGAAATTTTCCTTCCTGAAGTTTAGTGTCTGTGTAGCCCCCCTACTATACATCTTATTCAAGGATACTTGAAAATGTATTATTTTTGTGATCACTATTACTCAAGTGACCCCAACCCGTATTTGATATTCTGTCTAGCCAATTGGTTAAAATTAGTTATAGACGTGCCCCTGCTCTTCTTGTTGGCTCATAACCAGTTATGAAAGGCAATTATCTTTTATTGTTGTCACAAACCTATTTCCTTTGCTCGGCCTGCAGGTTACTGCTCCCCAATATAAATCAAGGCAGTTGATAATATCTTCGCCCTGATTTGCTGCCTCATCTATTTGCTGATTCTTTTTTATTTGGAGGCTTATAACAAGCCCTTATCGGTATTTTATTATTCTTTCTCCATCCAATTATCTTCACCCACAGGGACCCTACATTTTCAATGGCCTCATATATATTATCATGCATGATGGATTTTAGGGTTGATTTCACATGTAAACAAACCTCTTCCCCTTGCTCATATATGCGGTCATTCCTGAACAGACTGTAGTCATACAAATTAACAGTCCAGTCACAGCTATCATCAGGTCATGTCTCCATTATACTCACAATATCATCATTTTAAAATTTTTGTCCAATATTATTAGATCAAATTCATCAATGATAGTTGAATAAAATAAACTTTGCAGACTTCTACTTTTTAAGGCATTGTTTGCTTTACACCACTTTTTCCTTACTTGCTTAAAGCTTTTCCATATATATATATATATATATATATATATATATATATATATATATATATATATATATATATATATACACAGTGGGGCAAAAAAGTATTTAGTCAGTCAGCAATAGTGCAAGTTACACCACTTAAAAAGATGAGAGGCGTCTGTAATTTACATCATAGGTAGACCTCAACTATGGGAGACAAACTGAGGAAAAAAAATTCATAAAATCGCATTGTCTGTTTTTTTAACATTTTATTTGCATATTATGGTGGAAAATAAGTATTTGGTCAGAAACAAAATTTTATCTCAATACTTTGTAATATATCCTTTGTTGGCAATGACAGAGGTCAAACGTTTTCTGTAAGTTTTCACAAGGTTGCCACACACTGTTGTTGGTATGTTGGCCCATTCCTCCATGCAGATCTCCTCTAGAGCAGTGATGTTTTTGGCTTTTCGCTTGGTAACACGGACTTTAAACTCCCTCCAAAGGTTTTCTATTGGGTTGAGATCTGGAGACTGGCTAGGCCACTCCAGGACCTTGAAATGCTTCTTACAAAGCCACTCCTTCGTTGCCCTGGCGGTGTGCTTTGGATCATTGTCATGTTGAAAGACCCAGCCACGTTTCATCTTCAATGCCCTTGCTGATGGAACGAAGTTTGCACTCAAAATCTCACGATACATGGCCCCATTCATTCTTTCATGTACCCGGATCAGTCGTCCTGGCCCCTTTGCAGAGAAACAGCCCCAAAGCATGATGTTTCCACCACCATGCTTTACAGTAGGTATGGTGTTTGATGGATGCAACTCAGTATTCTTTTTCCTCCAAGCACGACAAGTTGTGTTTCTACCAAACAGTTCCAGTTTGGTTTCATCAGACCATAGGACATTCTCCCAAAACTTCTCTGGATCATCCAAATGCTCTCTAGCAAACTTCAGACGGGCCCGGACATGTACTGGCTTAAGCAGTGGGACACGTCTGGCACTGCAGGATCTGAGTCCATGGTGGCATAGTGTGTTACTTATGGTAGGCCTTGTTACATTGGTCCCAGCTCTCTGCAGTTCATTCACTAGGTCCCCCCACGTGGTTCTGGGATTTTTGCTCACCGTTCTTGTGATCATTCTGACCCCCCGGGGAGGGATTTTGCGTGGAGCCCCAGATCGAGGGAGATTATCAGTGGTCTTGTATGTCTTCCATTTTCTAATTATTGCTCCCACTGTTGATTTCTTCACTCCAAGCTGGTAGGCTATTGCAGATTCAGTCTTCCCAGCCTGGTGCAGGGCTACAATTTTGTTTCTGGTGTCCTTTGACAGCTCTTTGGTCTTCACCATAGTGGAGTTTGGAGTCAGACTGTTTGAGGGTGTGCACAGGTGTCTTTTTATACTGATAACAAGTTTAAACAAGTGCCATTACTACTCATCTTTTTAAGTGGTGGAACTTGCACTATTGCTGACTGACTAAATACTTTTTTGCCCCACTGTATATATATATATATATATATATATATATATATACATACATATTTTTAATAAAAAAAATTTTTTTTTTGCTTTCAAGCTATTGAAACTTTCAACAAATAAAAAGAATAGCAAAAATAGAAAAAGGGGAATGAGACTATTCCTTTACATTTTCAAGCACGCGTTCTCTGGCAGAAAAGAGAGATTTCAGTCAGATTAATTAGCCACTTGCACAGATTGATTTACTTTGATATTGATTTGCTTTGATAAATTTTGTTTAGAAATCTGCAAACCTAAATATCTGCAGGAAAAATGCTTGTTTTTCCAAAAGCTACTTCCACAGCGCCCACTCTGAATAAGAAACTGACTGACACTTTTGACAGTGCCCAATTTTCCAACAAACAAACGATTGGGATATTGAAATTTAAGTTACTCTTCAATTACAAAATCTCCAAAAGTGATTAAATCTATATTTTAAGTCATAACTTTATTAAATCAAAAACCATGAAAATAGATTAAAAGAAAAGTTTTGGATTAGTGTAGTGTAGTGTAGTGGATTATACCAACATTGAAAAATACAAAAACAAGATATTAGATGTAATTATTGGTACATAAGTTCAGCACAAAAAGAGTTAAATGACAATCCAAAACTTAACATATACAGTTGTGCTCAAAAGTTTACATACCCCAGCAGAATGTTAGCTTTCTTGGCCTTTTTTTAGAGAATATGAGTGATAACACCAAAACTTTTTCTCCACTCATGGTTAGTGGTTGGGTGAAGCAATTTATTGTCAAACTGCTATGGTTTCTCTTTTTAAAACATAATGACAACCCAAAACATTCAAATGACCCTGATCAAAAGTTCACATACCCTGGTGATTTTGGCCTGATAACATGCACAGAAGTTGACACAAATGGGTTTGAATGGCTACTACAGGTAACATTGTGTGTGCATAAAAGCGGAGTGAGTTTCAGGGATCCAGAAAGACTCTTGCATCTTTCATCCAACCACTGTGCACACAAATATCTAATAGGGATACGCAATAGTAATTAACTTAAATTAAAAAAAGTAAGTAAATTAACTTAAACATAACTAGATGATGGCTAATGAATTGCTAGCAAAGATGATGGATGACTTAGTTAAATTACATACATAATGGTATGGTGGATAGTCTATGTGCAGCTATAAAAGTATATACTGGAGTGAACATTCATAATAATCATTATTATGCTCTGCAACATAATCGGATGTTTCATGTCACATTGATACATGTTATTGATGTTATTGAGCTACAAAAAAAATCAGTTTGAAAATGGTGCCCGCCACGGAAATAGCCAAGAGCTGATACTGCGCACATGTGGCGGTGCCATCTTGGGAAGGGAAATTTTTCTTCTTCTCCAGAAAGATGGTACCACCCGCGCATGCGCAGTAACAGCTATTAGAGCACAGCTCTATACACCGATAGCTTCTACTGTGCAGGCACGGCGGGCACCATTTTCAAATTAATTTTTTATTTTCTAGCTGAATAACATCAAAAACATGCACTATTGGGACTTGAAAAATGTGATTATTCTGCAGTGCATTTTTTTTAGTATGTGCAGACATTAATTATGCAAACTATGGGGCAGGTTGTAAGGTGTCGAGTTCCTGCTGCTGCACAGGGGGAATCTCGAACCATGTCTGCTGTGGTCTCCCATTCTTCTCGGACAGATACTGCACGTTTGGTTACTGCTTCCCTTCCAGTTTCAGCCATTATAACCAGTACTGTTCGGTGGCGAGCAGGTGCTCCTGGGACTAAGTTCTGCTTTTCTCCTTCTGAGCATGCCCAAGGGAAGACCTCTCATTGGAGGTCGGGGGTCACATGCTCAGGTCCTGCAGCAGCTCCTATTGGTCCACTAGGAAAGTCCTGGAGTGCTAAAACTATAAAAGTTTCGCATGGCCACATGGCCATGCGCTAGTATCATTTGTGTTTGGCTGTTGCCATTGGATATCCTATCACTCAGTATATATGTGGTGTTAGTCTGTTTAGCTTTGGGGCTGTAAACTCAGACAGGCAGCTAGCGTCAGTGGGGGCAATTAGCCTTGGCTTAGCATCTGATTCCATCTTGTGTGGTTAGCACAGAAGAGTTCCAGAGCAAGCACAACCCTAGTTAGGGTATTAGTTTCTGTGTACAGTGCGACTCTGTGAGGCAACAGAGGTCGCTTACATTTCACACGGGGTGAAGTTTAACCCATGTGTGAGCTCAGTGTCCATCCGCCATTACTTTGCAGAAGGTATCTGTGCACGGCAGACCCCGGGCTGTGAACGCACCTCGTATCAATCTTTCTATTACTTGGTGCATTCCGCTAGCCTTATCAGTATAGTAGCGCCAGGGTCTGGCTAGTAATGGCGGACGAACAGCAACTACTGCGGTACATCCAGCAGCTGGAGAGAAGGTTGGTGGCTCTCGAGCGCACAACCTCAGCTGTGGATGTTACCAACATAGCTGTTCAGGCTGCTAGCGTGGCTGCAGCAAGTTTGTCCACTGCCACCCCTGTTCTGACTTTATCTTGCCTCCCGCTGCCAGATAAATACTCTAGTGATAGTAAATTTTGTCGGGCTTTCATGAGCCAGTGCGCAATACACCTCGAGCTCCTGGCTGCATGTTTTCCCACAGAGCAGGCAAAGGTGGGATTCATTATATTTCTCCTGTCGGACAGAGCGCTGGAGTGGGCTATGCCGCTGTGGGAGTGTGGCAATCATCTGGTGCAGAGTGCTCCGCTGTTCTTGAGCACTCTGAAACAGGTCTTTTCTGCTCCTGCTGTTGGCATTGACTTAGGGCTCATCCATGGTCAGCCATTTAGCTGTCCACTTCCGAACTTTAGCATCTAAACTGGAGTGGTTGGATAAAGCCCTCATCCCTGTATTTTGGAGGGCGCTGGCTGACCATGTGAAGGACGCTTTGGCCATTAGGGAGATTCCCGCCACACTGGAGGAGCTAATAGCTGTATCTACTCGGATAGATCTTCGTTTTAATGAAGGTTGAAAAAGGTCTCTGGACCGAAACGTCGCCACAGGAGGCAGAATAAAATGTAAGATTTAATCTTCACTACATTCTGAGGTGCTTTTTTTTTATTTATCTCGATATGGGACTCGCTCTGGGATGGACTCCCTGGTTTTAACGTGCGCCTCTTGGTCTTTAAAGACTTGGACATTTAAGGGTGCGGTTTAACAACTTTGTTTGGGCACGAGCGGGATCTAAGTCCCAGACCGCTCGTGCACTCAAGGTCTGTCATGTCTGCCGGCAGTCAGGACATCTTGCCTCCAGATGTTCCCAGTGGTCGGGAAAACGTCAGCATCTAGTGGTTGTAGGAGGAGGTACACTAGACACGGCGATATTTTCCTCTAAACTATCCGTTAAGGGGACAATTACCATAGGCTCATATCCACTCATTTGGTAGAGCTTTGCGTGAATTCCGGGGCGGAGAGAAATTTTATGTCATTTGTCTTCGCCCAACGACACGCAATACGCCTGGTGATGCTTACAAAACCAGTGACCGTATGAGTTGTGAATGGGTCGACACTGCCCTCACAGATAACACACCAGACCATCCCATTTACTCTATCTATGTCGTCATCTCATCAGGAGTTAATTTCTTTACTCATCATTCCTGAGGGAATTTATGAGGTCCTGTTAGGGATACCTTGGCTGCAGTACCACTCCCCTCATATAGAGTGGCCCACAGGCAGAATTTTGGAATGGAGTGAATCTTGTGAGGGTAGATGTCAGAGGGAGTGCATTTAGGTTGCTACTACTGAGGTACCAGCAGATCTTTCCTTTCTCCCCAAGCAAAATTGGCCCTATGTGGAGGTGTTCTCCAAAAGGGCTGCAGAGACCCTTCCGCCTCACCGCCCCTATGACTATCCTCTTGACCTAATGCCTGGTGCTGAGCCTCCCCATGGTTAAGTCTACCCGTTATCTCTCCCGGAGACGGAGGCAAAGTCTCAGTACATCCAGGAGAATCTGGCAAGAGGATTAATTAGGAAGTCAGTTTTACCTGCAGGGGCTGGGTTCTTCTTGTGCTGAAGAAGAATGGAGAATTATGTCCATGCATAGATTACAGGGGTCTTAACGCCATCACCATTAAGAACAAGTACCCACTGCCCCTGATATCTAACATAGTAACATAGTAACATAGTTAGTAAGGCCGAAAAAAGACATTTGTCCATCCAGTTCAGCCTATATTCCATCATAATAAATACCCAGATCTACGTCCTTCTACAGAACCTAATAATTGTATGATACAATATTGTTCTGCTCCAGGAAGACATCCAGGCCTCTCTTGAACCCCTCGACTGAGTTCGCCATCACCACCTCCTCAGGCAAGCAATTCCAGATTCTCACTGCCCTAACAGTAAAGAATCCTCTTCTATGTTGGTGGAAAAACCTTCTCTCCTCCAGACGCAAAGAATGCCCCCTTGTGCCCGTCACCTTCCTTGGTATAAACAGATCCTCAGCGAGATATTTGTATTGTCCCCTTATATACTTATACATGGTTATTAGATCGCCCCTCAGTCGTCTTTTTTCTAGACTAAATAATCCTAATTTCGCTAATCTATCTGGGTATTGTAGTTCTCCCATCCCCTTTATTAATTTTGTTGCCCTCCTTTGTACTCTCTCTAGTTCCATTATATCCTTCCTGAGCACCGGTGCCCAAAACTGGACACAGTACTCCATGTGCGGTCTAACTAGGGATTTGTACAGAGGCAGTATAATGCTCTCATCATGTGTATCCAGACCTCTTTTAATGCACCCCATGATCCTGTTTGCCTTGGCAGCTGCTGCCTGGCACTGGCTGCTCCAGGTAAGTTTATCATTAACTAGGATCCCCAAGTCCTTCTCCCTGTCAGATTTACCCAGTGGTTTCCCGTTCAGTGTGTAATGGTGATATTGATTCCCTCTTCCCATGTGTATAACCTTACATTTATCATTGTTAAACCTCATCTGCCACCTTTCAGCCCAAGTTTCCAACTTATCCAGATCCATCTGTAGCAGAATACTATCTTCTCTTGTATTAACTGCTTTACATAGTTTTGTATCATCTGCAAATATCGATATTTTACTGTGTAAACCTTCTACCAGATCATTAATGAATATGTTGAAGAGAACAGGTCCCAATACTGACCCCTGCGGTACCCCACTGGTCACAGCGACCCAGTTAGAGACTATACCATTTATAACCACCCTCTGCTTTCTATCACTAAGCCAGTTACTAACCCATTTACACACATTTTCCCCCAGACCAAGCATTCTCATTTTGTGTACCAACCTCTTGTGCGGCACGGTATCAAACGCTTTGGAAAAATCGAGATATACCACGTCCAATGACTCACCGTGGTCCAGTCTATAGCTTACCTCTTCATAAAAACTGATTAGATTGGTTTGACAGGAGCGATTTCTCATAAACCCATGCTGATATGGAGTTAAACAGTTATTCTCATTGAGATAATCCAGAATAACATCCCTCAGAAACCCTTCAAATATTTTACCAACAATAGAGGTTAGACTTACTGGCCTATAATTTCCAGGTTCACTTTTAGAGCCCTTTTTGAATATTGGCATCACATTTGCTATGCGCCAGTCCTGCGGAACAGACCCTGTCGCTATAGAGTCACTAAAAATAAGAAATAATGGTTTATCTATTACATTACTTAGTTCTCTTAGTACTCGTGGGTGTATGCCATCCGGACCCGGAGATTTATCTATTTTAATCTTATTTAGCCGGTTTCGCACCTCTTCTTGGGTTAGATTGGTGACCCTTAATATAGGGTTTTCATTGTTTCTTGGGATTTCACCTAGCATTTCATTTTCCACCGTGAATACCGTGGAGAAGAAGGTGTTTAATATGTTAGCTTTTTCCTCGTCATCTACAACCATTCTTTCCTCACTATTTTTTAAGGGGCCTACATTTTCAGTTTTTATTCTTTTACTATTGATATAGTTGAAGAACAGTTTGGGATTAGTTTTACTCTCCTTAGCAATGTGCTTCTCTGTTTCCTTTTTGGCAGCTTTAATTAGTTTTTTAGATAAAGTATTTTTCTCCCTATAGTTTTTTAGAGCTTCAATGGTGCCATCCTGCTTTAGTAGTGCAAATGCTTTCTTTTTACTGTTAATTGCCTGTCTTACTTCTTTGTTTAGCCACATTGGGTTTTTCCTATTTCTAGTCCTTTTATTCCCACAAGGTATAAACCGCTTACACTGCCTATTTAGGATGTTCTTAAACATTTCCCATTTATTATCTGTATTCTCATTTCTGAGGATATTGTCCCAGTCTACCAGATTAAGGGCATCTCTAAGCTGGTCAAACTTTGCCTTCCTAAAGTTCAATGTTTTTGTGACTCCCTGACAAGTCCCCCTAGTGAAAGACAGGTGAAACTGCACAATATTGTGGTCGCTATTTCCTAAATGCCCAACCACCTGCAGATTTGTTATTCTGTCAGGTCTATTAGATAGTATTAGGTCTAAAAGTGCTGCTCCTCTGGTTGGATTCTGCACCAATTGTGAAAGATAATTTTTCTTGGTTATTAGCAGAAACCTGTTGCCTTTATGGGTTTCACAGGTTTCTGTTTCCCAGTTAATATCCGGGTAGTTAAAGTCCCCCATAACCAGGACCTCATTATGGGTTGCAGCTTCATCTATCTGCTTTAGAAGTAGACTTTCAATGCTTTCTGTTATATTTGGGGGTTTGTAACAGACTCCAATGAGAATTTTGTTACCATTTTTCCCTCCATGAATTTCAACCCATATGGACTCGACATCCTCATTCCCTTCGCTAATATCCTCCCTTAAAGTGGACTTTAGACAAGACTTTACATAGAGACAAACCCCTCCTCCTCTCCGATTTTTACGATCCTTTCTAAACAGACTGTAACCCTGTAAGTTAACTGCCCAGTCATAGCTTTCATCTAACCATGTCTCGGTTATTCCCACTATGTCAAAGTTACCTGTAGATATTTCTGCTTCTAGTTCTTCCATCTTGTTTGTCAGGCTTCTGGCGTTTGCGAGCATGCAGTTTAGAGGATTTTGTTTTGTTCCAATCTCCTCACTGTGGATTGTTTTAGAAATGTTCTTACCTCCCTTCTGAGTATGTTTTCCTGGGTCGTCTTTGTTCGAGTCTAATGTTTTTCTTCCCGTCCCCTCTTCTTCTAGTTTAACGCCCTCCTGATGAGTGTAGCGAGTCTTCTGGCGAATGTGTGTTTCCCAGGTTTGTTGAGGTGTAGTCCGTCTCTGGCGAGGAGTCCATCATACCAGTAATTCACACCGTGGTCCAGGAATCCAAATCCTTGTTGTCTGCACCATCGTCTTAGCCAGTTGTTTGCATCAAGGATCCTGTTCCATCTCCTGGTGCCATGCCCGTCTACTGGAAGGATAGAAGAAAAAACTACCTGTGCATCCAGTTCCTTTACTTTCTTCCCCAACTCTTCAAAGTCCTTGCAGATTGTCGGTAGGTCCTTCCTTGCCGTGTCATTGGTGCCAACATGTATCAGAAGAAATGGGTGGACGTCCTTGGAGCTGAAGAGCTTTGGTATCCTATCGGTCACATCCTTGATCATCGCACCTGGAAGGCAGCATACTTCTCTTGCAGTTATGTCCGGTCTGCAGATGGCTGCTTCGGTGCCTCTCAGTAGTGAGTCTCCCACCACCACCACTCTTCGTTGCTTCTTGGCTGTACTTTTTGCTGTCACTTGTTGCTGTGTGCCCTTTTCTTTTTTGCTTGCTGGTATTGCTTCATTCTTAGGTGTGCCATCTTCATCCTCTACAAAGATTTGATATCGGTTCTTCAGTTGTGTGGTTGGTGATTTCTCCATGGTCTTCTTGCTTCTTTTGGTCACATGCTTCCACTCATCTGCTTTTGGAGGTTCTCTGACACTTTTTGCACCTTCTGTGACCAGTAGAGATGCTTCTGTTCTGTCTAGAAAGTCTTCATTCTCTTTGATGAGTTTCAAAGTTGCTATTCTTTCTTCCAGACCCCGCACCTTTTCTTCTAAAAGGGCCACTAGTCTACACTTCTGACAGGTGAAATTGGATTCTTCTTCTGGTCGATCTGTGAACATGTAGCACATGCTGCAGCTCACCATGTAGGTTGTCACATCTGCCATGTTGCTCCTAGATCCTGCTGACTTGCTGTGTGTTTTCCTTCTTGTGTAATCTACTCAGCCAAGCTCTCTTGCAATAATGTCCTACAGGCAAAAATTCGCGCGCCGGTTTGGTGATGCTTTCGAAGCAGCTAGTCCCGGCTGTACCCAACGATCTTCTAGCTTAGGGAGACTTCGCTTCTCCCAGAAGGCACCTGGAATATGCAAATTAGCCTCCTGAAGCTTGAATCCCTGGTTTGGTGATGCTTTCGAAGCAGCTGGTCCCGGCTGTACCCAACGATCTTCTAGCTTAGGGAGACTTCGCTTCTCCCAGAAGGCACCTGGAATATGCAAATTAGCCTCCTGAAGCTTGAATCCCTGGTTTGGTGATGCTTTCGAAGCAGCTGGTCCCGGCTGTACCCAACGATCTTCTAGCTTAGGGAGACTTCGCTTCTCCCAGAAGGCACCTGGAATATGCAAATTAGCCTCCTGAAGCTTGAACCCTGGTTTGGTGATGCTTTCGAAGCAGCTGGTCCCGGCTGTACCCAACGATCTTCTAGCTTAGGGAGACTTCGCTTCTCCCAGAAGGCACCTGGAATATGCAAATTAGCCTCCTGAAGCTGTGAATCCCTGGTTTGGTGATGCTTTCGAAGCAGCTGGTCCCGGCTGTACCCAACGATCTTCTAGCTTAGGGAGACTTCGCTTCTCCCAGAAGGCACCTGGAATATGCAAATTAGCCTCCTGAAGCTTGAATCCCTGGTTTGGTGATGCTTTCGAAGCAGCTGGTCCCGGCTGTACCCAACGATCTTCTAGCTTAGGGAGACTTCGCTTCTCCCAGAAGGCACCTGGAATATGCAAATTAGCCTCCTGAAGCTTGAATCCCTGGTTTGGTGATGCTTTCGAAGCAGCTGGTCCCGGCTGTACCCAACGATCTTCTAGCTTAGGGAGACTTCGCTTCTCCCAGAAGGCACCTGGAATATGCAAATTAGCCTCCTGAAGCTTGAATCCCTGGTTTGGTGATGCTTTCGAAGCAGCTGGTCCCGGCTGTACCCAACGATCTTCTAGCTTAGGGAGACTTCGCTTCTCCCAGAAGGCACCTGGAATATGCAAATTAGCCTCCTGAAGCTTGAATCCCTGGTTTGGTGATGCTTTCGAAGCAGCTGGTCCCGGCTGTACCCAACGATCTTCTAGCTTAGGGAGACTTCGCTTCTCCCAGAAGGCACCTGGAATATGCAAATTAGCCTCCTGAAGCTTGAATCCCTGGTTTGGTGATGCTTTCGAAGCAGCTGGTCCCGGCTGTACCCAACGATCTTCTAGCTTAGGGAGACTTCGCTTCTCCCAGAAGGCACCTGGAATATGCAAATTAGCCTCCTGAAGCTTGAATCCCTGGTTTGGTGATGCTTTCGAAGCAGCTGGTCCCGGCTGTACCCAACGATCTTCTAGCTTAGGGAGACTTCGCTTCTCCCAGAAGGCACCTGGAATATGCAAATTAGCCTCCTGAAGCTTGAATCCCTGGTTTGGTGATGCTTTCGAAGCAGCTGGTCCCGGCTGTACCCAACGATCTTCTAGCTTAGGGAGACTTCGCTTCTCCCAGAAGGCACCTGGAATATGCAAATTAGCCTCCTGAAGCTTGAATCCCTGGTTTGGTGATGCTTTCGAAGCAGCTGGTCCCGGCTGTACCCAACGATCTTCTAGCTTAGGGAGACTTCGCTTCTCCCAGAAGGCACCTGGAATATGCAAATTAGCCTCCTGAAGCTTGAATCCCTGGTTTGGTGATGCTTTCGAAGCAGCTGGTCCCGGCTGTACCCAACGATCTTCTAGCTTAGGGAGACTTCGCTTCTCCCAGAAGGCACCTGGAATATGCAAATTAGCCTCCTGAAGCTTGAATCCCTGGTTTGGTGATGCTTTCGAAGCAGCTGGTCCCGGCTGTACCCAACGATCTTCTAGCTTAGGGAGACTTCGCTTCTCCCAGAAGGCACCTGGAATATGCAAATTAGCCTCCTGAAGCTTGAATCCCTGGTTTGGTGATGCTTTCGAAGCAGCTGGTCCCGGCTGTACCCAACGATCTTCTAGCTTAGGGAGACTTCGCTTCTCCCAGAAGGCACCTGGAATATGCAAATTAGCCTCCTGAAGCTTGAATCCCTGGTTTGGTGATGCTTTCGAAGCAGCTGGTCCCGGCTGTACCCAACGATCTTCTAGCTTAGGGAGACTTCGCTTCTCCCAGAAGGCACCTGGAATATGCAAATTAGCCTCCTGAAGCTTGAATCCCTGGTTTGGTGATGCTTTCGAAGCAGCTGGTCCCGGCTGTACCCAACGATCTTCTAGCTTAGGGAGACTTCGCTTCTCCCAGAAGGCACCTGGAATATGCAAATTAGCCTCCTGAAGCTTGAATCCCTGGTTTGGTGATGCTTTCGAAGCAGCTGGTCCCGGCTGTACCCAACGATCTTCTAGCTTAGGGAGACTTCGCTTCTCCCAGAAGGCACCTGGAATATGCAAATTAGCCTCCTGAAGCTTGAATCCCTGGTTTGGTGATGCTTTCGAAGCAGCTGGTCCCGGCTGTACCCAACGATCTTCTAGCTTAGGGAGACTTCGCTTCTCCCAGAAGGCACCTGGAATATGCAAATTAGCCTCCTGAAGCTTGAATCCCTGGTTTGGTGATGCTTTCGAAGCAGCTGGTCCCGGCTGTACCCAACGATCTTCTAGCTTAGGGAGACTTCGCTTCTCCCAGAAGGCACCTGGAATATGCAAATTAGCCTCCTGAAGCTTGAATCCCTGGTTTGGTGATGCTTTCGAAGCAGCTGGTCCCGGCTGTACCCAACGATCTTCTAGCTTAGGGAGACTTCGCTTCTCCCAGAAGGCACCTGGAATATGCAAATTAGCCTCCTGAAGCTTGAATCCCTGGTTTGGTGATGCTTTCGAAGCAGCTGGTCCCGGCTGTACCCAACGATCTTCTAGCTTAGGGAGACTTCGCTTCTCCCAGAAGGCACCTGGAATATGCAAATTAGCCTCCTGAAGCTTGAATCCCTGGTTTGGTGATGCTTTCGAAGCAGCTGGTCCCGGCTGTACCCAACGATCTTCTAGCTTAGGGAGACTTCGCTTCTCCCAGAAGGCACCTGGAATATGCAAATTAGCCTCCTGAAGCTTGAATCCCTGGTTTGGTGATGCTTTCGAAGCAGCTGGTCCCGGCTGTACCCAACGATCTTCTAGCTTAGGGAGACTTCGCTTCTCCCAGAAGGCACCTGGAATATGCAAATTAGCCTCCTGAAGCTTGAATCCCTGGTTTGGTGATGCTTTCGAAGCAGCTGGTCCCGGCTGTACCCAACGATCTTCTAGCTTAGGGAGACTTCGCTTCTCCCAGAAGGCACCTGGAATATGCAAATTAGCCTCCTGAAGCTTGAATCCCTGGTTTGGTGATGCTTTCGAAGCAGCTGGTCCCGGCTGTACCCAACGATCTTCTAGCTTAGGGAGACTTCGCTTCTCCCAGAAGGCACCTGGAATATGCAAATTAGCCTCCTGAAGCTTGAATCCCTGGTTTGGTGATGCTTTCGAAGCAGCTGGTCCCGGCTGTACCCAACGATCTTCTAGCTTAGGGAGACTTCGCTTCTCCCAGAAGGCACCTGGAATATGCAAATTAGCCTCCTGAAGCTTGAATCCCTGGTTTGGTGATGCTTTCGAAGCAGCTGGTCCCGGCTGTACCCAACGATCTTCTAGCTTAGGGAGACTTCGCTTCTCCCAGAAGGCACCTGGAATATGCAAATTAGCCTCCTGAAGCTTGAATCCCTGGTTTGGTGATGCTTTCGAAGCAGCTGGTCCCGGCTGTACCCAACGATCTTCTAGCTTAGGGAGACTTCGCTTCTCCCAGAAGGCACCTGGAATATGCAAATTAGCCTCCTGAAGCTTGAATCCCTGGTTTGGTGATGCTTTCGAAGCAGCTGGTCCCGGCTGTACCCAACGATCTTCTAGCTTAGGGAGACTTCGCTTCTCCCAGAAGGCACCTGGAATATGCAAATTAGCCTCCTGAAGCTTGAATCCCTGGTTTGGTGATGCTTTCGAAGCAGCTGGTCCCGGCTGTACCCAACGATCTTCTAGCTTAGGGAGACTTCGCTTCTCCCAGAAGGCACCTGGAATATGCAAATTAGCCTCCTGAAGCTTGAATCCCTGGTTTGGTGATGCTTTCGAAGCAGCTGGTCCCGGCTGTACCCAACGATCTTCTAGCTTAGGGAGACTTCGCTTCTCCCAGAAGGCACCTGGAATATGCAAATTAGCCTCCTGAAGCTTGAATCCCTGGTTTGGTGATGCTTTCGAAGCAGCTGGTCCCGGCTGTACCCAACGATCTTCTAGCTTAGGGAGACTTCGCTTCTCCCAGAAGGCACCTGGAATATGCAAATTAGCCTCCTGAAGCTTGAATCCCTGGTTTGGTGATGCTTTCGAAGCAGCTGGTCCCGGCTGTACCCAACGATCTTCTAGCTTAGGGAGACTTCGCTTCTCCCAGAAGGCACCTGGAATATGCAAATTAGCCTCCTGAAGCTTGAATCCCTGGTTTGGTGATGCTTTCGAAGCAGCTGGTCCCGGCTGTACCCAACGATCTTCTAGCTTAGGGAGACTTCGCTTCTCCCAGAAGGCACCTGGAATATGCAAATTAGCCTCCTGAAGCTTGAATCCCTGGTTTGGTGATGCTTTCGAAGCAGCTGGTCCCGGCTGTACCCAACGATCTTCTAGCTTAGGGAGACTTCGCTTCTCCCAGAAGGCACCTGGAATATGCAAATTAGCCTCCTGAAGCTTGAATCCCTGGTTTGGTGATGCTTTCGAAGCAGCTGGTCCCGGCTGTACCCAACGATCTTCTAGCTTAGGGAGACTTCGCTTCTCCCAGAAGGCACCTGGAATATGCAAATTAGCCTCCTGAAGCTTGAATCCCTGGTTTGGTGATGCTTTCGAAGCAGCTGGTCCCGGCTGTACCCAACGATCTTCTAGCTTAGGGAGACTTCGCTTCTCCCAGAAGGCACCTGGAATATGCAAATTAGCCTCCTGAAGCTTGAATCCCTGGTTTGGTGATGCTTTCGAAGCAGCTGGTCCCGGCTGTACCCAACGATCTTCTAGCTTAGGGAGACTTCGCTTCTCCCAGAAGGCACCTGGAATATGCAAATTAGCCTCCTGAAGCTTGAATCCCTGGTTTGGTGATGCTTTCGAAGCAGCTGGTCCCGGCTGTACCCAACGATCTTCTAGCTTAGGGAGACTTCGCTTCTCCCAGAAGGCACCTGGAATATGCAAATTAGCCTCCTGAAGCTTGAATCCCTGGTTTGGTGATGCTTTCGAAGCAGCTGGTCCCGGCTGTACCCAACGATCTTCTAGCTTAGGGAGACTTCGCTTCTCCCAGAAGGCACCTGGAATATGCAAATTAGCCTCCTGAAGCTTGAATCCCTGGTTTGGTGATGCTTTCGAAGCAGCTGGTCCCGGCTGTACCCAACGATCTTCTAGCTTAGGGAGACTTCGCTTCTCCCAGAAGGCACCTGGAATATGCAAATTAGCCTCCTGAAGCTTGAATCCCTGGTTTGGTGATGCTTTCGAAGCAGCTGGTCCCGGCTGTACCCAACGATCTTCTAGCTTAGGGAGACTTCGCTTCTCCCAGAAGGCACCTGGAATATGCAAATTAGCCTCCTGAAGCTTGAATCCCTGGTTTGGTGATGCTTTCGAAGCAGCTGGTCCCGGCTGTACCCAACGATCTTCTAGCTTAGGGAGACTTCGCTTCTCCCAGAAGGCACCTGGAATATGCAAATTAGCCTCCTGAAGCTTGAATCCCTGGTTTGGTGATGCTTTCGAAGCAGCTGGTCCCGGCTGTACCCAACGATCTTCTAGCTTAGGGAGACTTCGCTTCTCCCAGAAGGCACCTGGAATATGCAAATTAGCCTCCTGAAGCTTGAATCCCTGGTTTGGTGATGCTTTCGAAGCAGCTGGTCCCGGCTGTACCCAACGATCTTCTAGCTTAGGGAGACTTCGCTTCTCCCAGAAGGCACCTGGAATATGCAAATTAGCCTCCTGAAGCTTGAATCCCTGGTTTGGTGATGCTTTCGAAGCAGCTGGTCCCGGCTGTACCCAACGATCTTCTAGCTTAGGGAGACTTCGCTTCTCCCAGAAGGCACCTGGAATATGCAAATTAGCCTCCTGAAGCTTGAATCCCTGGTTTGGTGATGCTTTCGAAGCAGCTGGTCCCGGCTGTACCCAACGATCTTCTAGCTTAGGGAGACTTCGCTTCTCCCAGAAGGCACCTGGAATATGCAAATTAGCCTCCTGAAGCTTGAATCCCTGGTTTGGTGATGCTTTCGAAGCAGCTGGTCCCGGCTGTACCCAACGATCTTCTAGCTTAGGGAGACTTCGCTTCTCCCAGAAGGCACCTGGAATATGCAAATTAGCCTCCTGAAGCTTGAATCCCTGGTTTGGTGATGCTTTCGAAGCAGCTGGTCCCGGCTGTACCCAACGATCTTCTAGCTTAGGGAGACTTCGCTTCTCCCAGAAGGCACCTGGAATATGCAAATTAGCCTCCTGAAGCTTGAATCCCTGGTTTGGTGATGCTTTCGAAGCAGCTGGTCCCGGCTGTACCCAACGATCTTCTAGCTTAGGGAGACTTCGCTTCTCCCAGAAGGCACCTGGAATATGCAAATTAGCCTCCTGAAGCTTGAATCCCTGGTTTGGTGATGCTTTCGAAGCAGCTGGTCCCGGCTGTACCCAACGATCTTCTAGCTTAGGGAGACTTCGCTTCTCCCAGAAGGCACCTGGAATATGCAAATTAGCCTCCTGAAGCTTGAATCCCTGGTTTGGTGATGCTTTCGAAGCAGCTGGTCCCGGCTGTACCCAACGATCTTCTAGCTTAGGGAGACTTCGCTTCTCCCAGAAGGCACCTGGAATATGCAAATTAGCCTCCTGAAGCTTGAATCCCTGGTTTGGTGATGCTTTCGAAGCAGCTGGTCCCGGCTGTACCCAACGATCTTCTAGCTTAGGGAGACTTCGCTTCTCCCAGAAGGCACCTGGAATATGCAAATTAGCCTCCTGAAGCTTGAATCCCTGGTTTGGTGATGCTTTCGAAGCAGCTGGTCCCGGCTGTACCCAACGATCTTCTAGCTTAGGGAGACTTCGCTTCTCCCAGAAGGCACCTGGAATATGCAAATTAGCCTCCTGAAGCTTGAATCCCTGGTTTGGTGATGCTTTCGAAGCAGCTGGTCCCGGCTGTACCCAACGATCTTCTAGCTTAGGGAGACTTCGCTTCTCCCAGAAGGCACCTGGAATATGCAAATTAGCCTCCTGAAGCTTGAATCCCTGGTTTGGTGATGCTTTCGAAGCAGCTGGTCCCGGCTGTACCCAACGATCTTCTAGCTTAGGGAGACTTCGCTTCTCCCAGAAGGCACCTGGAATATGCAAATTAGCCTCCTGAAGCTTGAATCCCTGGTTTGGTGATGCTTTCGAAGCAGCTGGTCCCGGCTGTACCCAACGATCTTCTAGCTTAGGGAGACTTCGCTTCTCCCAGAAGGCACCTGGAATATGCAAATTAGCCTCCTGAAGCTTGAATCCCTGGTTTGGTGATGCTTTCGAAGCAGCTGGTCCCGGCTGTACCCAACGATCTTCTAGCTTAGGGAGACTTCGCTTCTCCCAGAAGGCACCTGGAATATGCAAATTAGCCTCCTGAAGCTTGAATCCCTGGTTTGGTGATGCTTTCGAAGCAGCTGGTCCCGGCTGTACCCAACGATCTTCTAGCTTAGGGAGACTTCGCTTCTCCCAGAAGGCACCTGGAATATGCAAATTAGCCTCCTGAAGCTTGAATCCCTGGTTTGGTGATGCTTTCGAAGCAGCTGGTCCCGGCTGTACCCAACGATCTTCTAGCTTAGGGAGACTTCGCTTCTCCCAGAAGGCACCTGGAATATGCAAATTAGCCTCCTGAAGCTTGAATCCCTGGTTTGGTGATGCTTTCGAAGCAGCTGGTCCCGGCTGTACCCAACGATCTTCTAGCTTAGGGAGACTTCGCTTCTCCCAGAAGGCACCTGGAATATGCAAATTAGCCTCCTGAAGCTTGAATCCCTGGTTTGGTGATGCTTTCGAAGCAGCTGGTCCCGGCTGTACCCAACGATCTTCTAGCTTAGGGAGACTTCGCTTCTCCCAGAAGGCACCTGGAATATGCAAATTAGCCTCCTGAAGCTTGAATCCCTGGTTTGGTGATGCTTTCGAAGCAGCTGGTCCCGGCTGTACCCAACGATCTTCTAGCTTAGGGAGACTTCGCTTCTCCCAGAAGGCACCTGGAATATGCAAATTAGCCTCCTGAAGCTTGAATCCCTGGTTTGGTGATGCTTTCGAAGCAGCTGGTCCCGGCTGTACCCAACGATCTTCTAGCTTAGGGAGACTTCGCTTCTCCCAGAAGGCACCTGGAATATGCAAATTAGCCTCCTGAAGCTTGAATCCCTGGTTTGGTGATGCTTTCGAAGCAGCTGGTCCCGGCTGTACCCAACGATCTTCTAGCTTAGGGAGACTTCGCTTCTCCCAGAAGGCACCTGGAATATGCAAATTAGCCTCCTGAAGCTTGAATCCCTGGTTTGGTGATGCTTTCGAAGCAGCTGGTCCCGGCTGTACCCAACGATCTTCTAGCTTAGGGAGACTTCGCTTCTCCCAGAAGGCACCTGGAATATGCAAATTAGCCTCCTGAAGCTTGAATCCCTGGTTTGGTGATGCTTTCGAAGCAGCTGGTCCCGGCTGTACCCAACGATCTTCTAGCTTAGGGAGACTTCGCTTCTCCCAGAAGGCACCTGGAATATGCAAATTAGCCTCCTGAAGCTTGAATCCCTGGTTTGGTGATGCTTTCGAAGCAGCTGGTCCCGGCTGTACCCAACGATCTTCTAGCTTAGGGAGACTTCGCTTCTCCCAGAAGGCACCTGGAATATGCAAATTAGCCTCCTGAAGCTTGAATCCCTGGTTTGGTGATGCTTTCGAAGCAGCTGGTCCCGGCTGTACCCAACGATCTTCTAGCTTAGGGAGACTTCGCTTCTCCCAGAAGGCACCTGGAATATGCAAATTAGCCTCCTGAAGCTTGAATCCCTGGTTTGGTGATGCTTTCGAAGCAGCTGGTCCCGGCTGTACCCAACGATCTTCTAGCTTAGGGAGACTTCGCTTCTCCCAGAAGGCACCTGGAATATGCAAATTAGCCTCCTGAAGCTTGAATCCCTGGTTTGGTGATGCTTTCGAAGCAGCTGGTCCCGGCTGTACCCAACGATCTTCTAGCTTAGGGAGACTTCGCTTCTCCCAGAAGGCACCTGGAATATGCAAATTAGCCTCCTGAAGCTTGAATCCCTGGTTTGGTGATGCTTTCGAAGCAGCTGGTCCCGGCTGTACCCAACGATCTTCTAGCTTAGGGAGACTTCGCTTCTCCCAGAAGGCACCTGGAATATGCAAATTAGCCTCCTGAAGCTTGAATCCCTGGTTTGGTGATGCTTTCGAAGCAGCTGGTCCCGGCTGTACCCAACGATCTTCTAGCTTAGGGAGACTTCGCTTCTCCCAGAAGGCACCTGGAATATGCAAATTAGCCTCCTGAAGCTTGAATCCCTGGTTTGGTGATGCTTTCGAAGCAGCTGGTCCCGGCTGTACCCAACGATCTTCTAGCTTAGGGAGACTTCGCTTCTCCCAGAAGGCACCTGGAATATGCAAATTAGCCTCCTGAAGCTTGAATCCCTGGTTTGGTGATGCTTTCGAAGCAGCTGGTCCCGGCTGTACCCAACGATCTTCTAGCTTAGGGAGACTTCGCTTCTCCCAGAAGGCACCTGGAATATGCAAATTAGCCTCCTGAAGCTTGAATCCCTGGTTTGGTGATGCTTTCGAAGCAGCTGGTCCCGGCTGTACCCAACGATCTTCTAGCTTAGGGAGACTTCGCTTCTCCCAGAAGGCACCTGGAATATGCAAATTAGCCTCCTGAAGCTTGAATCCCTGGTTTGGTGATGCTTTCGAAGCAGCTGGTCCCGGCTGTACCCAACGATCTTCTAGCTTAGGGAGACTTCGCTTCTCCCAGAAGGCACCTGGAATATGCAAATTAGCCTCCTGAAGCTTGAATCCCTGGTTTGGTGATGCTTTCGAAGCAGCTGGTCCCGGCTGTACCCAACGATCTTCTAGCTTAGGGAGACTTCGCTTCTCCCAGAAGGCACCTGGAATATGCAAATTAGCCTCCTGAAGCTTGAATCCCTGGTTTGGTGATGCTTTCGAAGCAGCTGGTCCCGGCTGTACCCAACGATCTTCTAGCTTAGGGAGACTTCGCTTCTCCCAGAAGGCACCTGGAATATGCAAATTAGCCTCCTGAAGCTTGAATCCCTGGTTTGGTGATGCTTTCGAAGCAGCTGGTCCCGGCTGTACCCAACGATCTTCTAGCTTAGGGAGACTTCGCTTCTCCCAGAAGGCACCTGGAATATGCAAATTAGCCTCCTGAAGCTTGAATCCCTGGTTTGGTGATGCTTTCGAAGCAGCTGGTCCCGGCTGTACCCAACGATCTTCTAGCTTAGGGAGACTTCGCTTCTCCCAGAAGGCACCTGGAATATGCAAATTAGCCTCCTGAAGCTTGAATCCCTGGTTTGGTGATGCTTTCGAAGCAGCTGGTCCCGGCTGTACCCAACGATCTTCTAGCTTAGGGAGACTTCGCTTCTCCCAGAAGGCACCTGGAATATGCAAATTAGCCTCCTGAAGCTTGAATCCCTGGTTTGGTGATGCTTTCGAAGCAGCTGGTCCCGGCTGTACCCAACGATCTTCTAGCTTAGGGAGACTTCGCTTCTCCCAGAAGGCACCTGGAATATGCAAATTAGCCTCCTGAAGCTTGAATCCCTGGTTTGGTGATGCTTTCGAAGCAGCTGGTCCCGGCTGTACCCAACGATCTTCTAGCTTAGGGAGACTTCGCTTCTCCCAGAAGGCACCTGGAATATGCAAATTAGCCTCCTGAAGCTTGAATCCCTGGTTTGGTGATGCTTTCGAAGCAGCTGGTCCCGGCTGTACCCAACGATCTTCTAGCTTAGGGAGACTTCGCTTCTCCCAGAAGGCACCTGGAATATGCAAATTAGCCTCCTGAAGCTTGAATCCCTGGTTTGGTGATGCTTTCGAAGCAGCTGGTCCCGGCTGTACCCAACGATCTTCTAGCTTAGGGAGACTTCGCTTCTCCCAGAAGGCACCTGGAATATGCAAATTAGCCTCCTGAAGCTTGAATCCCTGGTTTGGTGATGCTTTCGAAGCAGCTGGTCCCGGCTGTACCCAACGATCTTCTAGCTTAGGGAGACTTCGCTTCTCCCAGAAGGCACCTGGAATATGCAAATTAGCCTCCTGAAGCTTGAATCCCTGGTTTGGTGATGCTTTCGAAGCAGCTGGTCCCGGCTGTACCCAACGATCTTCTAGCTTAGGGAGACTTCGCTTCTCCCAGAAGGCACCTGGAATATGCAAATTAGCCTCCTGAAGCTTGAATCCCTGGTTTGGTGATGCTTTCGAAGCAGCTGGTCCCGGCTGTACCCAACGATCTTCTAGCTTAGGGAGACTTCGCTTCTCCCAGAAGGCACCTGGAATATGCAAATTAGCCTCCTGAAGCTTGAATCCCTGGTTTGGTGATGCTTTCGAAGCAGCTGGTCCCGGCTGTACCCAACGATCTTCTAGCTTAGGGAGACTTCGCTTCTCCCAGAAGGCACCTGGAATATGCAAATTAGCCTCCTGAAGCTTGAATCCCTGGTTTGGTGATGCTTTCGAAGCAGCTGGTCCCGGCTGTACCCAACGATCTTCTAGCTTAGGGAGACTTCGCTTCTCCCAGAAGGCACCTGGAATATGCAAATTAGCCTCCTGAAGCTTGAATCCCTGGTTTGGTGATGCTTTCGAAGCAGCTGGTCCCGGCTGTACCCAACGATCTTCTAGCTTAGGGAGACTTCGCTTCTCCCAGAAGGCACCTGGAATATGCAAATTAGCCTCCTGAAGCTTGAATCCCTGGTTTGGTGATGCTTTCGAAGCAGCTGGTCCCGGCTGTACCCAACGATCTTCTAGCTTAGGGAGACTTCGCTTCTCCCAGAAGGCACCTGGAATATGCAAATTAGCCTCCTGAAGCTTGAATCCCTGGTTTGGTGATGCTTTCGAAGCAGCTGGTCCCGGCTGTACCCAACGATCTTCTAGCTTAGGGAGACTTCGCTTCTCCCAGAAGGCACCTGGAATATGCAAATTAGCCTCCTGAAGCTTGAATCCCTGGTTTGGTGATGCTTTCGAAGCAGCTGGTCCCGGCTGTACCCAACGATCTTCTAGCTTAGGGAGACTTCGCTTCTCCCAGAAGGCACCTGGAATATGCAAATCTAGCCTCCTGAAGCTTGAATCCCTGGTTTGGTGATGCTTTCGAAGCAGCTGGTCCCGGCTGTACCCAACGATCTTCTAGCTTAGGGAGACTTCGCTTCTCCCAGAAGGCACCTGGAATATGCAAATTAGCCTCCTGAAGCTTGAATCCCTGGTTTGGTGATGCTTTCGAAGCAGCTGGTCCCGGCTGTACCCAACGATCTTCTAGCTTAGGGAGACTTCGCTTCTCCCAGAAGGCACCTGGAATATGCAAATTAGCCTCCTGAAGCTTGAATCCCTGGTTTGGTGATGCTTTCGAAGCAGCTGGTCCCGGCTGTACCCAACGATCTTCTAGCTTAGGGAGACTTCGCTTCTCCCAGAAGGCACCTGGAATATGCAAATTAGCCTCCTGAAGCTTGAATCCCTGGTTTGGTGATGCTTTCGAAGCAGCTGGTCCCGGCTGTACCCAACGATCTTCTAGCTTAGGGAGACTTCGCTTCTCCCAGAAGGCACCTGGAATATGCAAATTAGCCTCCTGAAGCTTGAATCCCTGGTTTGGTGATGCTTTCGAAGCAGCTGGTCCCGGCTGTACCCAACGATCTTCTAGCTTAGGGAGACTTCGCTTCTCCCAGAAGGCACCTGGAATATGCAAATTAGCCTCCTGAAGCTTGAATCCCTGGTTTGGTGATGCTTTCGAAGCAGCTGGTCCCGGCTGTACCCAACGATCTTCTAGCTTAGGGAGACTTCGCTTCTCCCAGAAGGCACCTGGAATATGCAAATTAGCCTCCTGAAGCTTGAATCCCTGGTTTGGTGATGCTTTCGAAGCAGCTGGTCCCGGCTGTACCCAACGATCTTCTAGCTTAGGGAGACTTCGCTTCTCCCAGAAGGCACCTGGAATATGCAAATTAGCCTCCTGAAGCTTGAATCCCTGGTTTGGTGATGCTTTCGAAGCAGCTGGTCCCGGCTGTACCCAACGATCTTCTAGCTTAGGGAGACTTCGCTTCTCCCAGAAGGCACCTGGAATATGCAAATTAGCCTCCTGAAGCTTGAATCCCTGGTTTGGTGATGCTTTCGAAGCAGCTGGTCCCGGCTGTACCCAACGATCTTCTAGCTTAGGGAGACTTCGCTTCTCCCAGAAGGCACCTGGAATATGCAAATTAGCCTCCTGAAGCTTGAATCCCTGGTTTGGTGATGCTTTCGAAGCAGCTGGTCCCGGCTGTACCCAACGATCTTCTAGCTTAGGGAGACTTCGCTTCTCCCAGAAGGCACCTGGAATATGCAAATTAGCCTCCTGAAGCTTGAATCCCTGGTTTGGTGATGCTTTCGAAGCAGCTGGTCCCGGCTGTACCCAACGATCTTCTAGCTTAGGGAGACTTCGCTTCTCCCAGAAGGCACCTGGAATATGCAAATTAGCCTCCTGAAGCTTGAATCCCTGGTTTGGTGATGCTTTCGAAGCAGCTGGTCCCGGCTGTACCCAACGATCTTCTAGCTTAGGGAGACTTCGCTTCTCCCAGAAGGCACCTGGAATATGCAAATTAGCCTCCTGAAGCTTGAATCCCTGGTTTGGTGATGCTTTCGAAGCAGCTGGTCCCGGCTGTACCCAACGATCTTCTAGCTTAGGGAGACTTCGCTTCTCCCAGAAGGCACCTGGAATATGCAAATTAGCCTCCTGAAGCTTGAATCCCTGGTTTGGTGATGCTTTCGAAGCAGCTGGTCCCGGCTGTACCCAACGATCTTCTAGCTTAGGGAGACTTCGCTTCTCCCAGAAGGCACCTGGAATATGCAAATTAGCCTCCTGAAGCTTGAATCCCTGGTTTGGTGATGCTTTCGAAGCAGCTGGTCCCGGCTGTACCCAACGATCTTCTAGCTTAGGGA
The DNA here is from genome assembly GCF_032444005.1 of Ranitomeya imitator. Classification (NCBI taxonomy): domain Eukaryota; kingdom Metazoa; phylum Chordata; class Amphibia; order Anura; family Dendrobatidae; genus Ranitomeya; species Ranitomeya imitator. The sequence goes on from NC_091284.1 coordinate 143,173,622, forward strand.
GACTTCGCTTCTCCCAGAAGGCACCTGGAATATGCAAATTAGCCTCCTGAAGCTTGAATCCCTGGTTTGGTGATGCTTTCGAAGCAGCTGGTCCCGGCTGTACCCAACGATCTTCTAGCTTAGGGAGACTTCGCTTCTCCCAGAAGGCACCTGGAATATGCAAATTAGCCTCCTGAAGCTTGAATCCCTGGTTTGGTGATGCTTTCGAAGCAGCTGGTCCCGGCTGTACCCAACGATCTTCTAGCTTAGGGAGACTTCGCTTCTCCCAGAAGGCACCTGGAATATGCAAATTAGCCTCCTGAAGCTTGAATCCCTGGTTTGGTGATGCTTTCGAAGCAGCTGGTCCCGGCTGTACCCAACGATCTTCTAGCTTAGGGAGACTTCGCTTCTCCCAGAAGGCACCTGGAATATGCCAATTAGCCTCCTGAAGCTTGAATCCCTGGTTTGGTGATGCTTTCGAAGCAGCTGGTCCCGGCTGTACCCAACGATCTTCTAGCTTAGGGAGACTTCGCTTCTCCCAGAAGGCACCTGGAATATGCCAATTAGCCTCCTGAAGCTTGAATCCCTGGTTTGGTGATGCTTTCGAAGCAGCTGGTCCCGGCTGTACCCAACGATCTTCTAGCTTAGGGAGACTTCGCTTCTCCCAGAAGGCACCTGGAATATGCAAATTAGCCTCCTGAAGCTTGAATCCCTGGTTTGGTGATGCTTTCGAAGCAGCTGGTCCCGGCTGTACCCAACGATCTTCTAGCTTAGGGAGACTTCGCTTCTCCCAGAAGGCACCTGGAATATGCAAATTAGCCTCCTGAAGCTTGAATCCCTGGTTTGGTGATGCTTTCGAAGCAGCTGGTCCCGGCTGTACCCAACGATCTTCTAGCTTAGGGAGACTTCGCTTCTCCCAGAAGGCACCTGGAATATGCAAATTAGCCTCCTGAAGCTTGAATCCCTGGTTTGGTGATGCTTTCGAAGCAGCTGGTCCCGGCTGTACCCAACGATCTTCTAGCTTAGGGAGACTTCGCTTCTCCCAGAAGGCACCTGGAATATGCAAATTAGCCTCCTGAAGCTTGAATCCCTGGTTTGGTGATGCTTTCGAAGCAGCTGGTCCCGGCTGTACCCAACGATCTTCTAGCTTAGGGAGACTTCGCTTCTCCCAGAAGGCACCTGGAATATGCAAATTAGCCTCCTGAAGCTTGAATCCCTGGTTTGGTGATGCTTTCGAAGCAGCTGGTCCCGGCTGTACCCAACGATCTTCTAGCTTAGGGAGACTTCGCTTCTCCCAGAAGGCACCTGGAATATGCCAATTAGCCTCCTGAAGCTTGAATCCCTGGTTTGGTGATGCTTTCGAAGCAGCTGGTCCCGGCTGTACCCAACGATCTTCTAGCTTAGGGAGACTTCGCTTCTCCCAGAAGGCACCTGGAATATGCCAATTAGCCTCCTGAAGCTTGAATCCCTGGTTTGGTGATGCTTTCGAAGCAGCTGGTCCCGGCTGTACCCAACGATCTTCTAGCTTAGGGAGACTTCGCTTCTCCCAGAAGGCACCTGGAATATGCAAATTAGCCTCCTGAAGCTTGAATCCCTGGTTTGGTGATGCTTTCGAAGCAGCTGGTCCCGGCTGTACCCAACGATCTTCTAGCTTAGGGAGACTTCGCTTCTCCCAGAAGGCACCTGGAATATGCAAATTAGCCTCCTGAAGCTTGAATCCCTGGTTTGGTGATGCTTTCGAAGCAGCTGGTCCCGGCTGTACCCAACGATCTTCTAGCTTAGGGAGACTTCGCTTCTCCCAGAAGGCACCTGGAATATGCAAATTAGCCTCCTGAAGCTTGAATCCCTGGTTTGGTGATGCTTTCGAAGCAGCTGGTCCCGGCTGTACCCAACGATCTTCTAGCTTAGGGAGACTTCGCTTCTCCCAGAAGGCACCTGGAATATGCCAATTAGCCTCCTGAAGCTTGAATCCCTGGTTTGGTGATGCTTTCGAAGCAGCTGGTCCCGGCTGTACCCAACGATCTTCTAGCTTAGGGAGACTTCGCTTCTCCCAGAAGGCACCTGGAATATGCAAATTAGCCTCCTGAAGCTTGAATCCCTGGTTTGGTGATGCTTTCGAAGCAGCTGGTCCCGGCTGTACCCAACGATCTTCTAGCTTAGGGAGACTTCGCTTCTCCCAGAAGGCACCTGGAATATGCCAATTAGCCTCCTGAAGCTTGAATCCCTGGTTTGGTGATGCTTTCGAAGCAGCTGGTCCCGGCTGTACCCAACGATCTTCTAGCTTAGGGAGACTTCGCTTCTCCCAGAAGGCACCTGGAATATGCAAATTAGCCTCCTGAAGCTTGAATCCCTGGTTTGGTGATGCTTTCGAAGCAGCTGGTCCCGGCTGTACCCAACGATCTTCTAGCTTAGGGAGACTTCGCTTCTCCCAGAAGGCACCTGGAATATGCAAATTAGCCTCCTGAAGCTTGAATCCCTGGTTTGGTGATGCTTTCGAAGCAGCTGGTCCCGGCTGTACCCAACGATCTTCTAGCTTAGGGAGACTTCGCTTCTCCCAGAAGGCACCTGGAATATGCAAATTAGCCTCCTGAAGCTTGAATCCCTGGTTTGGTGATGCTTTCGAAGCAGCTGGTCCCGGCTGTACCCAACGATCTTCTAGCTTAGGGAGACTTCGCTTCTCCCAGAAGGCACCTGGAATATGCAAATTAGCCTCCTGAAGCTTGAATCCCTGGTTTGGTGATGCTTTCGAAGCAGCTGGTCCCGGCTGTACCCAACGATCTTCTAGCTTAGGGAGACTTCGCTTCTCCCAGAAGGCACCTGGAATATGCCAATTAGCCTCCTGAAGCTTGAATCCCTGGTTTGGTGATGCTTTCGAAGCAGCTGGTCCCGGCTGTACCCAACGATCTTCTAGCTTAGGGAGACTTCGCTTCTCCCAGAAGGCACCTGGAATATGCAAATTAGCCTCCTGAAGCTTGAATCCCTGGTTATCTTCTCTTCATATTCCTATGAAGGTTTCCTCTCCTAAATTTAAACCTCGTTTTATTGGTCCGTATAGGATTTCTGAGATTCTCAATCCTGTGTCTTTTCGTTTGACCCTCCCAGACTCCTTTTCCATACATAATGTATTCCATAGGTCGTTGTTGCGGAGATACGTGGCACCTATGGTTCCATCTGTTGAGCCTCCTGCCCCGGTTTTGGTGGAGGGGGAATTGGAGTATATTGTGGAGAAGATTTTGGATTCTCGTGTTTCTAGACGGAAACTCCAGTATCTGGTTAAATGGAAGGGTTATGCTCAGGAAGATAATTCCTGGGTTTTTGCCTCTGATGTTCATGCTTCCGATCTTGTTCGTGCCTTTCATGCGGCTCATCCTGGTCGGCCTGGGGGCTCTGGTGAGGGTTCGGTGACCCCTCCTCAAGGGGGGGGTACTGTTGTGAATTCTGTGGCTGAATTCACTCCTGTGGTCACAAGTGGTACTGCAGCTTCTGAGCTTCCTCCCTCAGGTGTTCTGGTGAGCTCGTTAACTGCTTCATTACTTAACTCCGCCTGATGCTGCTATCCTTGCTCCTTGTCAATGTTTCAGTGTTGGATCTGAGCTTCTCCTGATTGTTCCTGTGACCTGCTGCTCTGTATAGCTAAGTGCTTTTTGCTTTTTTGTTGCTTTTTTTCTGTCCAGCTTGTCTTTTGTTTTGCTGGAAGCTCTGAGACGCAAAGGGTGTACCGCCGTGCCGTTAGTTCAGCACGGTGGGTTTTTTTTGCCCCCTTTGCGTGGTTTTGCTTTAGGGTTTTTTGTAGACTGCAAAGTTCGCTTTACTGTCCTCGCTCTGTCCTAGAATATCGGGCCCCACTTTGCTGAATCTATTTCATCCCTACGTTTTGTCTTTTCATCTTACTCACAGTCATTATATGTGGGGGGCTGCCTTTTCCTTTGGGGAATTTCTCTGGGGCAAGTCAGGCCTATTTTTCTATCTTCAGGCTAGCTAGTTTCTTAGGCTGTGCCGAGTTGCCTAGGTAGTTGTTAGGCGCAATCCACAGCCGCTTTTAGTTGTGTTTAGGATAGGATCAGGTGTGCAGTCTACAGAGTTTCCACGTCTCAGAGCTCGTTCTTGTATTTTTGGGTATTTGTCAGATCACTGTGTGCGCTCTGATCGCTAAGCACACTGTGTTTCTGGATTGCCTTCATAACACCTGTCATTAGCAAACATAACACTCCACATCATAATGATGTCATCGATATATCGAAGCCAGCACAGCACATGGTCGGCAGCCTCCGCGCCCCCATCGCCAACAGGAATCTCTCCCAGTACCCCAGGAAAAGATTAGCATATGAGGGCGCACAGGCCTGCACCCATGGCCGTGCCGTGCTTCTGTAAGTAAAATATATCATTGAAAACAAAGAAATTGTGGGTAAGGACAAAGCACAGGAGCTTGAGAATCAACTCACACAAAGAGCTGTCTAGGTCGGAGGTTCCCAAGAAGAAGCAGACCGCATCGAGATCATGAGTGTGATCAATGTATGTATACAGGGTTTGGATATCCGCAGGGACCAATAACACACCCTGATCCATTGAGACGCCATTGACCCTTGTGAGGACGTCCATCGTGTCACGTACATAAGATGGTAAACTCTCCACTAACGGTTTAAGGAAGTGGTCTATAAATTTGCAAATTGGATCAGATAGTCCATTAATACCGGACACTATTGGGCGGCCTGGAGGGTCGACGGTGTCCTTGTGGATCTTGGGCAAGAGGTAAAATGTTGGTGTCCTGGGGGACCCGACCGTCAATCCCTCCAACATTTCTTTGTTAATAATACCTTCATCATGGGCCCTAATGAGAATTTGTTGTAACTGAGATTAAAAGGAGGTCATTGAATTTTAGGATAATTTTGTATAGGTGTTTACATCTCTTAATTGATGCAAAGTTTCCTTCTCATACTTAACACATGGCCAAACCACAATGTTTCCCTCCTTATCAGCAGGTTTATAATCCTCATGGCCTGCTGATGGTGATGTGTAAGATTATTAAATCTACGTTTGAGAGTCAGTTTTTTAACCTCTTCATGACCCAGCCTATTTTGACCTTAATGACCTGGCCGTTTTTTGCAATTCTGACCAGTGTCCCTTTATGAGGTAATAACTCAGGAACGCTTCAATGGATCCTAGCGGTTCTGAGACTTTTTTTTTCATGACATATTGGGTTTCATGATAGTGGTAAATTTAGGTCAATAAATTCTGTGTTTATTTGTGATAAAAATGAAAATTTGGTGAAAATTTAGAAAATTTCGCAATTTTCACATTTTGAATATTTATTCTGTTAAACTAGAGAGTTATGTGACACAAAATAGTTAATAAATAACATTTCCCACATGTCTACTTTACATCAGCACAATTTTGGAAACAAAATTTTTTTTGCTAGGAAGTTTTAAGGGTTAAAATTTGACCAGCGATTTCTCATTTTTGCAACAAAATTTACAAAACCATTTTTTTTAGAGACCACCTCACATTTGAAGTCAGTTTGAGGGGTCTATATGGCTGAAAATACCCAAAAGTGGCACCATTCTAAAAACTGCACCCCTCAAGGTGCACAAAACCACATTCAAGAAGTTTATTAACCCTTCAGGTGCTTCACAGCAGTAGAAGCAACATGAAAGGAAAAAATGAACATTTAACTTTTTAGTCACAAAAATGATCTTTTAGCAACAATTTTTTATTTTCCCAATGATAAAAGGAGAAACTGAACCACAAAAGTTGTTGTCCAATTTGTCCTGAGTACGCTGATACCTTACATGTGGGGGTAAACCACTGTATGGGCGCACAGCAGGGCTTGGAAGGGAAGGAGCGCCATTTGACTTTTTGAATGAAAAATTGGCTGCACTCTTTAGCCTGACACCATGTCTCGTTTGGAGAGCCCCCGTGTACCTAAAAATTGGATCTCCCCCACAAGTGACCCCATTTTGGAAACTGGACCCCCCAAGGAACTTATCTAGATGCCTAGTGAGCACTTTAAACCCTCAGGTGCTTCACAAATTGATCCGTAAAAATGAAAAAGTACTTTTTTTCACAAAAAAATTTTTTCGCCTCAATTTTTTCATTTTCACATGGGAAATCGGATAAAATAGATCCTAAAATTTGTTGGGCAATTTCTCCCGAGTATGCCGATACCTCATATGTGGGGGTGAACCACTGTTTGGGCACACGGCAGAGCTCGGAAGGGAAGGCGCGCCATTTGACTTTTTGAATAGAAAATTAGCTCCAATTGTTAGCGGACACTAGGGTTGAGCGAATCGGATAGTTCATTTTCAAAAGTCGCCGACTTTTGGAAAGTCGGGTTTCATGAAACCCGACCCGACCCCTGTGCGGGGTCTGCCATGCGGTACGCGACTTTCGCGCCAAAGTCGCGTTAACAATGATGCGAAAAGCGCCATTTCTCAGCCAATTAAGGTGGACACAGAGTGTGGGCAGCGTGATGACATAGGTCCTGGTCCCCACCATCTTAGAGAAGGGCATTGCAGTGATTGGCTTGCTGTCTGCGGCGTCACAGGGGCTATAAAGGGGCGTTCCCGCCGACCGCCATCTTACTGCTGCTGATCTGAGCATAGGGAGAGGTTGCTGCCGCTTCTTCAGAAGCAGGGATAGTGTTAGGCAGGGTCCATTAACCACCAAACCGCTTGTGCTGTAGCGATTTCCACTGTCCAACACCACCTTTGTTTGCAGGGACAGTGGAAGCTACATTTTTTTTTCCTCAGCGCTGTAGCTCATTGGGCTGCCCTAGAAGTCTGCCTGATAGCTGCATTGCTGTGTGTACGCCGCTGTGCAAACTAACTGCTTTTTTCAAAGCACAAATCCTGTTGTTCCTTCCTTTCTGCACAGCTATGTTTGTTTGTATGTCCACACTTTTTATTTAATTTGTGCAGCAGTCCACTCCTTATTGCTGCCTGCCATACCTGGCTGAGATTACTGCAGGGAGATAGTAATTGTAGGACAGTCCCTGTGTTTTGTTTTTTTTTTATTCTCCCTAAAAAAAAAAAGCTGTGTGAGATTAAGATTGGCATTTCTGCTCAAGTGCCATCCCTGTGTGTGCCATCTCACATAGTGGGCCATAGAAACCTTAACTTTTTTTTCTGTTTTTTTTTTTTGTGGGGTTTCTAAATTCTCCCTGAAAAAAAAACAGTGGGAGATTAATATTGCCCTTTGGGCTTGTGTGCCAGTCCTGAGCGTGCCATCTCTCTCTCAAATAGTGGCCCATAGAAAGCCTATTTATTATTTTTTCATTGGTTTTATAAATTCTCCCTGAAAAAAAAAACAGTGTGTTAGGGCTAGCGGAACGCACCGAGTAAATAGAGATGTTTATTGATATTGGTGCGTTCGCAGCCCGGGGTCCACCGCGCAGGAGTACCTGCTGCTAGCAAACGGCGGAGCTATATGGCGGTATAGACTAACTCAGTTAATTCACTGAGTAGCCGTGAAAGGAAAGCACTGTGCCCTGTTAGACTCCACAGAGGCACAGGCTAACTGCCCAAACAGAGAGCAGTCAGTAGTCACACAAACACACAAAACTCCTCGCCGGAGGAGCCAGCATTCTAGGGGCTTATTTCAGCTGGGTCCCTGAATACACTCAGACTCAATCTCCTCGCCGGAGGAGCCAGCATTCTAGGGGCTTATTTCAGCCAGGTCCCTGAACACACATACATGTGACCACATTGGCGCAAAGCACATAACATAAGACAATACTAGCGCATGGCCGTGCGGTCATGCGCAGTTTATATAGTTGCAGCACAGGAAGCTGCTACTGAAGTTTTTGCCCTTTCAGGACCTTCCAGAAGGACCAATGGAAAGTGCTGCAGTACCTGAGCATGTTTTGCCCTTTCAGGACCTTCCAGAAGGACCAATGGAATGTACTGCAGCACCTGAGCATGTGACCGAACATGTGGCCCTCGACCTCCAATGGGAGACCCTGCCCTGGGCATGCTCAGTGTGAGTAAACAAGGACTTAGTCCCAGAGAGGCTCGCTCGCCACAGATCAGTGCTGGGTTCCATAGGAAAGCCAGAAAAGGCAGTAGTGACCCTATGCACCGAATTAGCCCCAGCGAGACGCTGGGAGCGACGTCTCCGCTGAGTAGAGCCCACTGCGGCCGATACCGAATGGGAGACCGCAGCAGACACGGATCGAGATTCCCCCTGTACAGCAGAGGAAACTCGACTTCTAACACAGTGGGAGATTAATATTGCCCTTTGGGCTTGTGTGCCAGTCCTGAGCGTGCCATCTCTCTCTCAAATAGTGGGCCATAGAAAGCCTATTTATTATTTTTTCATTGGTTTTATAAATTCTCCCTGAAAAAAAAAAAAACAGTGGGAGATGAATATTGCCCTTTGGGCTTGTGTGCCAGTCCTGAGCGTGCCATCTCTGTCAAATAGTGGGCCATAGAAAGCAAATTTTTTTTTTTATTATTGGTTTTATAAATTCTCCCTGACAAAAAAAAACAGAGGGAGATTAGTATTGCCCTTTGGGCTTGTGTGCCAGTCCTGAGCGTGCCATCTCTCTGTCAAATAGTGGGCCATAGAAAGCCTATTCATGATTTTTTTCATTGGTTTTATAAATTCTCCCTGAAAAAAAAAAAAACAGTGGGAGATTAATATTGCCCTTTGGGCTTGTGTGCCAGTCCTGAGCGTACCATCTCTCTCTCAAATAGTGGGCCATAGAAAGCCTTTTTCTTTTTTTTATTGGTTTTATAAATTCTCCCTGAAAAAAAAAAACCAGTGGGAGATTAATATTGCCCTTTGGGCTTGTGTGCCAGTCCTGAGCGTGCCATCTCTCTGTCAAATAGTGGGCCATAGAAAGCCTATTTATTATTTTTTCATTGCTTTTATAAATTCTCCCTGAAAAAAAAAAAAACAGTGGGAGATTAATATTGCCCTTTGGGCTTGTGTGCCAGTCCTGAGCGTGCCATCTCTCTCTCAAATAGTGGGCCATAGAAAGCCTATTTATTTTTTTTATTGGTTTTATAAATTCTCCCTGAAAAAATAAAAACAAACAGTGGGAGATTAATATTGACATTTGTGCTTGAGTGACAGTCCTGCGTGTGTGGCATCTCTCTCATTTGGTGCCACCAAAAACAGAGTGTGTAACATTGTGCCTGCTTTTCCTTGCGGTCTCACCCACCTGTAAAGGGGTATCTAAATCATACTGAAGTTATAGCTCACCGTGTAAGTTGTTTGACAGCAACAAATACCGTTAGTTTGGTTAAGGTTTAAAACAATGAGGAAGTCTGGTGGAAGAGGTCGTGGCCGGGCGCGTTCATTGTCAGCTGGTAATGAGGGTAGTGGTAGTGGTTGAGCATCAGGTGGTCGTGGGAAAAAAAATATTGCACCTAAGTCTGGAGCTGTGGAGCCAGGTTTGTCGTCTGGCTACACAAGGCCTCGAACGCTCCCTTTTCTGGGAGTAGGAAAACCGCTTTTAAAGCCGAAGCAGCAAGAGCAAGTTTTGGCTTACCTTGCTGACTCAGCCTCTAGCTCTTTTGCCTCCTCTTTTGAAACTGGTAAATGTAAAAGCAGCGCGTCGTTAGTGGATGTTCACGGTCAGAACAAGTCGCTTCCTTGTCCTCTTCAGCAAAAACAACAACAGAGAAGGATGCAGCAGGCGACACAACGGGTTACTCCATGGAGCTCTTTACACATACCGTCCCTGGCTTAGAAAGTGAAGCAGTTAACAGGCCATGCCCATTACAAGTTGAATCTGACATGGAGTGCACTGATGCACAGCCACAGCCAGACTACTATGCTGGTCCTTTGACTCAGACCACAACATTGCCCTCGCAGGGTACTGATCCAGAATCAGACCCTGATGAGACTATGTTGCCCTGTCACGAACGCTCTACCACCGACTTACACGGTGACACAGACGGAGTTGCGCACGAGCTAGAAGAGGAGGTTATAAATGACCCAGTTGTTGACCCCGATTGGCAGCCATTGGGGGAACAGGGTGCAGGAGGCAGTAGTTCTGAAGCGGAGGAGGAGGGGCCGCAGCAGGCATCAACATCGCACCAGGTTCCATCTGCCGGGCCTGTATCTGGCCCAAAACGCGTGGCAAAGTCAAAACCTGTTGGAGGACAGCGTGGCCATCCGGTTAAAGCTCAGTCTGCAATGCCTGAAAAGGTAGAAAGAGTGCAGTCTGGCATTTTTTTAAACAACATCCAATTGATCAGCGCAAAGTCATCTGTCAAAAATGTTCAACTACCTTAAGCAGAGGTCTGAATCTGAAAAGTCTCAATACAAGTTGCATGCATAGACATTTAACCACCATGCATTTGCAAGCCTGGACTAACTACCAAATGTCCCTTAAGGTTGTAGCACCCTCGGCCAATGAAGCTAGTCAGCAACGCAACATCCCTCCCGGCAGTGTAGGGCCACCATTTTCCGCACCACCTGCAGTATCTGTGCAGGTTTCTTTGCCAGGCCAAAGCAGTCAGGGTTAGGGAATCACCAGTTTTGTAGTAGGAAACACTGCATCTAGGGCACCGGTGGCAACAATACCATCTCCCACCGTCTCTCAGTCTGCCATGTCCACCGGCACCCCCGCTAGTTCCACGATCTCCAGCTCTCCAGTCCAGCTCACCCTACATGAGACTATGGTTAGAAAAAGGAAGTACTTAGCCTCGCATCCACGTACACAGGGTTTGAACGCCCACATAGCTATACTAATCTCGTTAGAGATGATGCCCTACCGGTTAGTTGAAAGCGAAGCTTTCAAAGCCCTGATGGACTACGCTGTACCACGCTACGAGCTACCCAGTCGACACTTCTTTTCCAGAAAAGCCATCCCAGCGCTCCACCAGCATGTTAAAGAGCGCATCGTCCATGCACTCAGGCAATCTGTGAGCACAAAGGTGCACCTGACAACAGATGCATGGACCAGTAGGCATGGCCAGGGACGTTGGAACTGGAAATTATAGGCCAGTAAGTCTAACCTCTATTGTTGGTAAAATATTTGAAGGGTTTCTGAGGGATGTTATTCTGGATTATCTCAATGAGAATAACTGTTTAACTCCATATCAGCATGGGTTTATGAGAAATCGCTCCTGTCAAACCAATCTAATCAGTTTTTATGAAGAGGTAAGCTATAGGCTAGACCACGGTGAGTCATTGGACGTGGTATATCTCGATTTTTCCAAAGCGTTTGATACCGTGCCGCACAAGAGGTTGGTACACAAAATGAGAATGCTTGGTCTGGGGGAAAATGTGTGTAAATGGGTTAGTAACTGGCTTAGTGATAGAAAGCAGAGGGTGGTTATAAATGGTATAGTCTCTAACTGGGTCGCTGTGACCAGTGGGGTACCGCAGGGGTCAGTATTGGGACCTGTTCTCTTCAACATATTCATTAATGATCTGGTAGAAGGTTTACACAGTAAAATATCGATATTTGCAGATGATACAAAACTATGTAAAGCAGTTAATACAAGAGAAGATAGTATTCTGCTACAGATGGATCTGGATAAGTTGGAAACTTGGGCTGAAAGGTGGCAGATGAGGTTTAACAATGATAAATGTAAGGTTATACACATGGGAAGAGGGAATCAATATCACCATTACACACTGAACGGGAAACCACTGGGTAAATCTGACAGGGAGAAGGACTTGGGGATCCTAGTTAATGATAAACTTACCTGGAGCAGCCAGTGCCAGGCAGCAGCTGCCAAGGCAAACAGGATCATGGGGTGCATTAAAAGAGGTCTGGATACACATGATGAGAGCATTATACTGCCTCTGTACAAATCCCTAGTTAGACCGCACATGGAGTACTGTGTCCAGTTTTGGGCACCGGTGCTCAGGAAGGATATAATGGAACTAGAGAGAGTACAAAGGAGGGCAACAAAATTAATAAAGGGGATGGGAGAACTACAATACCCAGATAGATTAGCGAAATTAGGATTATTTAGTCTAGAAAAAAGACGACTGAGGGGCGATCTAATAACCATGTATAAGTATATAAGGGGACAATACAAATATCTCGCTGAGGATCTGTTTATACCAAGGAAGGTGACGGGCACAAGGGGGCATTCTTTGCGTCTGGAGGAGAGAAGGTTTTTCCACCAACATAGAAGAGGATTCTTTACTGTTAGGGCAGTGAGAATCTGGAATTGCTTGCCTGAGGAGGTGGTGATGGCGAACTCAGTCGAGGGGTTCAAGAGAGGCCTGGATGTCTTCCTGGAGCAGAACAATATTGTATCATACAATTATTAGGTTCTGTAGAAGGACGTAGATCTGGGTATTTATTATGATGGAATATAGGCTGAACTGGATGGACAAATGTCTTTTTTCGGCCTTACTAACTATGTTACTATGTTACTATGTTACGTGTCCATCACGGCACACTGGGTGAATGTTGTGGATGCAGGGTCCACAGGGGACAGCAATTTTGGGACAGTTCTGCCTAGCCCACGGTCAAGGAAACAGTTGGCTATAGCCGTTCGCACCCCCTCCTCCTCCTCCTCGTCCTCCTGCAGAAGCGAGAGCTCGTCCACAGACCGCAGTCGCACAACCACTCCATCCGCAGCTGCCACTGTTGCACACCAGGTCTCCCATTATGGGGCAGCTACTGGCAAGCGTCAGCAGGCTGTATTGGCTATGAAGTGTTTGGGCGACAACAGACACACCGCGGAAGTTCTGTCCGAGTTCTTGCAGAAAGAAACGCAGTCGTGGCTGGGCACTGTAGATCTTGAGGCAGGCAAGGTAGTGAGTGATAACAGAAGGAATTTCATGGCTGCCATCTCCCTTTCTCAACTGAAACACATTCCTTGCCTGGCTCACACCTTAAACCTAGTGGTGCAGTGCTTCCTGAAAAGTTATCTGGGGTTATCCGACCTGCTCCTCAAAGTGCGCGGACTTTGCTCGCATATCCGCCGTTCGCCCGTACACTCCAGCCGTATGCAGACCTATCAGCGGTCTTTGAACCTTCCCCAGCATCTCCTAATCATAGACGTTGCAACAAGGTGGAACTCAACACTGCACATGCTTCAGAGACTGTGCGAACAGAGGCGGGCTGTTATGTTTTTGTGGGAGGATACACATACACGGGCAGGCAGTAGGATGGCAGACATGGAGTTTTCAGGTGTGCAGTGGTCGAAGATACAAGACATGTGTCAAGTTCTTCAGTGTTCTGAGGAATGCACACGGCTGGTTAGTGCAGACAACGCCATAATAAGCATGAGCATCCCCCTAATGCGTCTGCTGATGCAAAGTTTGACGCACATAAAGGATCAGGCGTCTGCAGCAGAGGAAGAGGAAAGCCTTGATGACAGTCAGCCATTGTTTGGCCAGGGCAGTGTACAGGACGAGGTAGCGGGCGAAGAGGAGGAGGAGGACGAGGAGGATGATGGGGATGATTATATTTTTAATGAGGAAGCTTTTCCGGGGCTACTGGAAATTGGTGGCATGGCAAGGCCGAGTTCTGGTTTTTTGAGGGACACAAGTGACGTAGATTTGCCTGAAACTGCCCCTCAACCAAGCACAACCGCAGATTTGACAACTGGAACTTTGGCCCACATGGCGGATTATGCCTTACGTATCCTCAAAAGGGACACACGCATTACTAAAATGATGAACGATGATGATTACTGGTTGGCCTGCCTCCTTGATCCTCGCTATAAAGGCAAATTTCAAAATATAATGCCACATGAGAACTTGGAACTAATATTAGCAACCAAACAATCAACTCTTGTTGACCATTTGCTTCAGGCATTCCCAGCACACAGCGCCCGTGATCGTTCTCACACGAGCTGCAGGGGCCAGCAGACCAGAGGTGTAAGAGGGGCAGAAATCAGAAGTGGTGTTGGACAGAGGGGTTTTCTGACCAGGTTGTGGAGTGATTTTGCTATGACCGCAGACAGGACAGGTACTGCAGCATCAATTCAAAGTGACAGGAGACAACATTTGTCTAGTATGGTTACTAACTATTTTTCATCCCTTATCGACGTTCTCCCTCAACCGTCATTCCCATTTGATTACTGGGCATCCAAAATAGACACCTGGCCAGAATTGGCAGAATATGCATTGCAGGAGCTTGCTTGCCCGGCAGCTAGTGTCCTATCAGAAAGAGTATTCAGTGCTGCAGGTTCAATATTAACCGAAAAAAGGACTCGTCTGGCTACCCAAAATGTATATGATCTAACCTTCATTAAAATGAACCACAACTGGATTTCGAAATCTTTTGCCCCACCTTGCCCGGCCGACACCTAGCTTTCCTATGAAAAGGTCTTGCCTGTGGACTATTCTGAATGACTTTTCCAATCTCGTAATTTGCAGCACCTGATTGTCCAGCATACGACATGTTTACACCTCCCTAAATGGCCAAACTCCCCACACGGGGCCGTGGTATCGCCACTTGGCGCCAGCACCCGTGAGAGTGCCGTTTGTCTGAAGAGGTGGGTGTGCCCGCTTTTGGTCGACAGCACTGCCACTGGGTCCCTCATAGTACAATAAAGTGTCTCTGGCGGTGGTGGTGCGCACCCAACGTCAAACACACTGTTGTAACATGAGGGGCCCTGGGCCTGTACCGCCGGCCACAAGAGAGTTCCCCCACCCCCAGCTCAAACATTGCTAAACCACTTGCACAATTATCTCTCACAGTTCCACCAATGTTTAGTCTATGCGCTGACATCCTTAAATTCCAGCCACTGACAATACCATTGTATTGACATGTATGATGGTACTTATCATAGTCCGGGGCAGTGTCCTATATTTACCCAAGTAAATACTTTGCGCCAAATTACTAGGTCTGAAGCTCCGCAGAGGAGCCCACCCCAGTACCGAATGATTGCACCCTTTGGTGGTTTCGTTTTGTTGTCATGCGAGAGATTAACATGTATTTATTGTTTGGGACTACTAACTGGCAGACACTCATTACAATCGGCCTCCGCTGACAACACCAATGCTGCCCGTGTACCCCTGGAACCAATTATAAAGTGCCTACAGCCCAATTTTATTATGTTAGGCCTTCGAAGCCTGTCTGCGGTCCCTTCTTTCTACTACTCCTCCACTGACCAGACCAATGCTGCCCGTGTACCCCTGGAACCAATTATAAAGTGCCTACAGCCCAATTTTTTTTAGGTTAGGCCTTCGAAGCCTGTCTGCGGTCCCTCCTTCCACTAGGCCTCCACTGACCTGTCTACTGCTGCCCGTGTACCCCTGGAACCAATTATAAAGTGCCTACAGCCCAATTTTATTATGTTAGGCCTTCGAAGCCTGTCTGCGGTCCCTTCTTTCTACTACTCCTCCACTGACCAGACCACTGCTGCCCGTGTAACCCTGGAACCTATTTAAAAGTGCTTACAGCCCAATTTTTTTATGCTAGGCCTTCGAAGCCTGTCTGCGGTCCCTTCTTTCTACTACTCCTCCACTGACCAGACCACTGCTGCCCGTGTACCCCTGGAACCTATTTTAAAGTGCCTACAGCCCAATTTTTTTTATGTTAGGCCTTTGAAGCCTGTCTGCGGTCCCTCCTTCCACTAGGCCTCCACTGACCTGTCTACTGCTGCCCGTGTACCCCTGGAACCAATTATAAAGTGCCTACAGCCCAATTTTATTATGTTAGGCCTTCGAAGCCTGTCTGCGGTCCCTTCTTTCTACTACTCCTCCACTGACCAGACCACTGCTGCCCGTGTACCCCTGGAACCAATTATAAAGTGCCTACAGCCCAATTTTATTATGTTAGGCCTTCGAAGCCTGTCTGCGGTCCATTCTTTCTACTACTCCTCCACTGACCAGACCAATGCTGCCCGTGTACCCCTGGAACCAATTATAAAGTGCCTACAGCCCAAATTTTTTTATGTTAGGTTTTCGAAGCCTGTCTGCGGTCCCTTCTTTCTACTACTCCTCCACTGACCAGACCACTGCTGCCCGTGTACTCCTGGAACCTATTTAAAAGTGCCTGCAGCCCAATTTTTTTATGTTAGGCCTTCGAAGCCTGTCTGCGGTCCCTTCTTTCTACTACTCCTCCACTGACCAGACCACTGCTGCCCGTGTACCCCTGGAATTTATTTTAAAGTGCCTACAGCCCAATTTTTTTATGTTAGGCCTTCGAAGCCTGTCTGCGGTCCCTCCTTCCACT